>NC_056618.1:9888604-10064532 GCF_018340385.1 Cyprinus carpio | reverse complement strand
CAGCCCGCTCTCAACTGCTGGTATTGAAATTGTGTTCGAATGCGCACACACATCCTTTTTAGTTTCGCTTTCGATTTCGCGTGGACCAGAGTTGCTGAGTGCTGGTTTTGAAATTGTGTTCGAATGCGCACACACATCCTCGTGTCCACGTAACTTTTTAATTAATTCATATGGAACGTTTCTTAGAGAACTCTCCAGCTCAGCTCTGCTGTTGTCATCTCCATCATCTCGCCTTAAACCATGGTCACACTACACTTTGAGCATGAGAAATTTGTTCGGACACTGCAACTATCGTGATATGACGTCATGCTCTGCAGTGTCTTTTAAAAAAAAACTTAAATTCAACACATAAAAATAATTAATATAAATTGTATAGTAATAAAATACTATTCCACTTTCCTGCAGCGCCGCAGTTTTAAATGTACATTCTTTTAATTCAGATATGAGGTCATGCTGTGATGTATCGATCTGCCATTGGTCTCACGGTGTCACATGATGCGGATTCGCAGACCAGAGTTCACCAAGTTTGAACTTTGAAATGCAGCAAAATGTGAAAACTTTTTGCATGGGCTTGCGTTTCCGGTCTGATGCATTTGCATGCGTATGAATGGAAGTCAATGGAACAACAACAACAAAAAAAAAGTGCAGTGGACCCAGTGTCAGTTTAAAAAAAACTTAAATGCACACATAAATCAACAAGTAATTCCTTGACATTTCTGTGTGTGGTGGCTTTTGATGCCTTGACCCCAGCCTCAGTCCATTGAGTTGAAAAAGGTACATTGCAATTATTCAGTGAAAGAGAGGCCCTTTCAAAAGCATATTTCTGTGTGTGGTGGCTTTTGATGCCTTGTAAAATAAAGGAACATACAATCTCACTCCACTTTCCTGAACTAGCGGTGCTAAAATTTTAGCCATGATTTTACATTCTTTTAATTGGCCAGACGTCATGCACCGGAGTCTCTGCATGGTTCCCATGTGCATCACACACAGCAGTCTGCCATTGGTCCTCAGTTGAGGGGTTGGTGCCTTGCTCAAGGGTCAGTGGTGGTTTATTGAAGGTGGGAAATGATGCGGATTCACTCTCCCCACCTACAATCCCCTGCTAGTTCGAACCCACAGCCTTTGGGTTATGAGTCTGACTCCTAACCATTTGACTTTCCTATGCCTACTGCAATTTTTTCTGCATGCAATGTGTGTTGGCTCAAATCTGGCTCACGTTTTGATTGAATCATGGCTGGCCCACATGATGTGTGTGAAATCACTTGGACTCTGCTCTTATTTTTCATTGGATCCATGCGTATCAAGTCATGGAACAACTCTTTTTTTCAAGGCAAAAAATTGTTAGGGGTATCTCCTCACCAACCAGTAATGCAGCATCTCCCTGGATGATCTGATGCAGCCATGTGTGACAGAACTCATAACACTGGTGGAGAGGAGGCATGACAGAGGATGAAGCCAGACAGAGTGATGAATGTGTATGGGGAAGGAGGCCATGATGAGAGGCTTGCGAGAAGTCACACCTCTACTCTTTTGAGAAATGACCATAGAGTATGACCTCGTAATGTCTCAGCTGAAGGACATATATGTAAAAGTAATCTTAATAATCCTGTTAACCAGAAAATTACTAATGAAAGAAGACAACAGGAAAGGCAGTCAAGCAGAAACAATGCTTTAACTGGCTTAAATGAAATCAGCTGAATTATAACACATTAAAATCTCTCATCAAGTGGGAAATCTCCAATTGTTTCTTGCAACAAACTCAAAAATAATTTAGTAGCAACTCACACAACTGAGACATTATGAGAGAATTAGATCTGTATTAATAGCATTTATTAGATGAAAGTGCTTTATGTGGGTTCATTTTAAAGAAAAAAAATCTAATTATTTTAAACTTTTCCACTCAAATTGAAAGGTAAAAAAAATATTTTTAACAGTACAATAAAACCTGCTTGCATGCTGATAATTTGCAATATTTCAACATCTTTCTGAAAACTTAAAGCTGCAGTCCGTAACTGTTTTGGTAAAGTAAACTTTTCCAATCAATATTTGAGCAAGTACCATAACCATCCAGTGTTCAAAAACTATGGCCTTACTTTAGGCCCGATTCACAGTGGTTAGCTTATAATAATGTTTTCTAATTAAAGTGGTACGGATAGGTTTTCACAGGAAATTTGAGCACGGCACTGCGTCATTACATCACATTTTTAAACATAAAGAAGTTGTCCTGGCAACTAGGCTATCGCATTTGCGGATCCTGCAGGTGGAAGATCGTTTATAGCCTTTTCTCACAGCAGCTGGAATATCGCATTTGAGGGTTGGCAGATTGTAATCCAGAAAGGATTATGTGTTTTATGAAACACATGTGAATGAAATGAAATTAGAAAATTACATTCCAGTGCACAAAGACAAAAACAAAAAAAAAAAAAAAAAAAAAAACATTATAAACAAGGATTTTGTGCAACAAGTGGGGACACAATTACTGATTATAATGACTTATACTGTCTTTTTACGTGTTGCATTACTGATTATAATGACTTATACTGTTGGTCTCACGGTGTCACGTGATGCGGATTCGCAAACCAGAGTCACACCAGTTTGAACTTTGAAATGCAGCAAAATGTGAAAACTTTTTGCATGGGCTTGCGTTTCCGGTCTGATGCATTTGCATGCGTATGAATGGAAGTCAATGGAACAACAACAACAAAAAAAGTGCAGTGTGACCAAGGCTTTACTCCCATGATTGCTGTATAAACTCCTGACATGGGGCCCCCTGGTGGCCTGTGAGAAAGGTTTTTATAGAATTAGATCTGTATTAATAGCATTTATTAGATGAAAGAGCTTTATGTGGGTTCATTTTAAAGAAAAAAAATCTAATTATATTATTAAAAATATCTGAAAAAAATGTAAACTTTTCCACTCAAATTGAAAGGTAAAAAAAATATTTTTAACAGTACAATAAAACCTGCTTGCATGCTGATAATTTGCAATATTTCAACATCTTTCTGAAAACTTAAAGCTGCAGTCCGTAACTGTTTTGGTAAAAAATGATCTGAAATCAATATTTGAGCAAGTACATAACCATCCAGTGTTCAAAACTATTGCCTTACTTTAGCCCGATTCACAGTGGTAAGCTTATAATAATGTTTTCTAATTAAAGTGGTACGTATAGGTTTTCGCAGGAAATTGGAGCATGGCACTGCCTCATTACATCACATTTTTAAACATAAAGAAGTTGTCCTGGCTACTAGGCTATCGCATTTGAGGGTCCTGCAGGTGGAAGATCGTTTATAGCCTTTTCTCACAGCAGCTGGAATAATTAAATGTATAATTCTGATGGCAGATTGTAATCCAGAAAGGATTATGTGTTTATGAAACACATGTGAATGAAATTAAATTAAATTACATTCCAGTGCAACAAAGACAAAAACAATAAAATAAAAAATAAAATAAAATAAAACCCATTATAAACAAAGAATTTGTTGCAACAAGTGGGGACACAATTACTGATTATAATGACTTATACTGTCTTTTTACGTGTTGCATTACATATCGCACTGTGTAAACATAAAACCATGTCTGGAGAAAGGACACTGCTCAAAACTCGTGTTTGAATCGTCAGTGGCAATTTTTTTTTAAATATGTAAACATACTTACAGTCTGTGAGTCAGAAGAGCCAGACTCTCCTTGCAAAGTTGGAACACAAGTTGGAAATCCACACAAATTGAGCCTCACTGCCGTCAGAAGCAGAGCGCGCAGACTCAGAGTAAATGCAAGTGCACGCACGGTAATAATGGATACGTTCATGAGCGATGTGCGAAAAAAGCTAACAAACAACGCTTTTGAAAAGTAAAGAGGTAAAACCTAAGGGCACCTCTTCTGTCTGTGCATCCTTCATGCATATTATAGACGAAAGCCAGAAAAAAGTGAGTGCAATTAAGTGTAAGACGTGTGACCACTGTTGAAGTTTGATTCAGGAAAAACTGGCACATCGCATCTTTTAAAGCACACATGGTCGTGTGGTAAAAATGTTTTGACTCGTTTATTGACTTGTTATAGCAATGAAGGTGGAAGCATGTTACAAACGATTTCCATTTGGGTCTGTGTCTTCCCGGCGGGTTTGGGTCCAGCTTTCAAATAGCCGGTCCAGGTCGGTGTCCGGGTAGGCGGCCTCGGATCTTGACGGGTCAGGGTCCGCTTTTGAAATAATAGACGGGTCCGGATCGGTTCGGTGTAGTACATTACTAAAAAAAAAAAAAAAAAAGGAGGAATCATTGAGAAAGTGGAGTATAGCGGCCTGGTTGAAGGTATTCTGCGTGTAGGACTTTTATGAAGTTTTTGTTGAAAATTTTTAATATAGTTTCTAATTAAAAACTAATCACAAATATCAATAGTGTATCATTTTAGATATTTGATTATTCTGGAAATCTCATACTTTCAGTCATTCAGTAATGACCTGGCATCGCTTCGTTATTTTATAGACATAAATTTTTCAGTTATTTCATTAGTGTAAGTTTGCAGGTTGTTTATTATTCTTTTTAATTAGGGTTGGTTCTGCTTGCACATCACAAAAAGTATATTCTGTTTATAACCACGAAAACTACTACTTGTCAAGTCAGTGACAGTCAGAAATCAGAAGGTCCCTAATGATGAGCCCGGCTACATTCATTGGTACTTTGGTATGATCCGTCCTGGACACAGATTTCTGGAAACACCAGACTGCAATTTTAATCTGCTAGTAATAATGATTACAAGAAATTCCAGAATAAATAAAAAATGAACATTTATTTTGCCAGGAATATTCAAAAAAGAATCAAACAGAATAAATTCAATCAATCCATAATGAGAATACAGAGAAAATGCATAACAATTTGGTTACACAAGTGATCAGCATGAAACACAAAACGTAGAATAAAAATTTATACTAAAATAACTTCAAAGAGTCTGCATACCTGGCAAATAGAGAAACGCATGGCCATCGTGCGGGAAGTTTTATTTACAGATGCTTCCTTGAATGTTTTGCCAATCCTCTTTAAATACCCAAATCAGAACAAAGCAATCATACATTTAGCATAATAAAAGCTTTACCAGACTTTTGCTGGGACCTGAGGTGACCTGAAAGTCAAATCTAACCTGAGGTAGAAAAACAACATCTGGCAAAGACCAGGGGCACACCCCACACCAGTAGAACAGAATTTCCTCAGATTCTAGATCTTTATTTTTGATCTGTTCTATTGATATGGAACTGAGATCATATTTCTAATCACACTGAGACCGTAAAATTGATACCAAACATGAAACGGTTAAGATCATTAATTCTTAACTTGAGTTCTTGACACTTCTATTTCAACTTTCAATGACCTGGACCATATGCCAGTTTTGTTTTCACAAAGAGATCAAAGCACACTTTCAGGGGCGAAACCACACTGCTTCAACGTAAAGCAAAGGCATGCGGAACAATGATCATTTTATCTTAATTATCAAATTTTCATATCCGCTGGAACCCAAGGTCGAATGATTCATCGCACAGCCCTTCTGCTAGCTCACAATGGATTGTTTTTCAGATAGGTCAGCACACATGAAGGACACATGATAGAGGCATGTGATAAAACTTGTCCAGTCAGCGCAGCCATCTAGTAGGCAGTCAACATTTTAACATTATTATGAGAACATAAAAGATCATGGTATAAAATCATCAGATCACCCATCAATGAAATGATCAATGTTATAATTAATGTTACGTTGATGTCCGATTAGGCGATGATTCATTGGCAACAGTCATCAATGGCATCTCAGTCATATTAGGGGACGAGTGTTCAACATGATGCTCCTGAAAACAGATTCACAGAAGGTGAGTGAAATTAACAACACTGATGGTTTCTTTTCCCAAACACTGCATCTTAAATATTGGATGTTTCTTTAAATAAATACATTAAGTCTTAAACAAATATTTGTACTGCATTGTCATCGCGCTGAAATACACTGCTTAAAATCAGATGTTACGTGGGTGTAAAGTAGAACACATCCATGCATGTGATGACATGTAGATTTAACAAGCTATTTAAAAATGTAAAGCATTCAAAACGTTGTGTGTACACTTGTACAGTATATTTGCAAATACTGTTTTGCATTCGTGAAACACATTTTGTAAAGATTGGGCCAGATACACTGAGTTGAAGTTTGTCAGAGGAATTTACAGCTCTTCTTGCAAACATCTTTGGAGGGCATTCTCAGCATTTTGACCTCTCACACTGTCACTATCTCAGAGATGGAGATGGCTCTTACTGACGGCAGTGATAGGATTACACCATTTTTTTAATTTTTTTGTATGGCATTCTCAGCATTTTGACTTGTCATAACTATAGTGATTTATAGTGATTTTTATTTATTTTTATGCAAAAAGCTGGAGGATTTTTGGTGTGTGTGTGTTTTTTTTTTCTTTTTCTAACATTTATTAACAGTACTGATGGTTTCTTTTCCCAAACTTAATATTTCCCTTGAATCCTTTGACAGCCATTTTTGGTGACCCAAAAATGTATCTTGTAGATGAATTCTATTGCACTGGAAGTCTTCTAAACCTCATACTGTCTTGAGGTAAAATATTTCATGTCGTTGTATATATATATATTGAAAATATTACATTTGCACTGTTTGGTTGGCTAACAATATGTGCAGGCAACATTTTCCTCTGGCATTACAAATAAATCAACATGAGTGAAAAAAAAAAAAAAAAAAAAATTCTCCCTTTTTTCCTATGCTGTGCCTGACACAGCATGTCAAGTGAAAAATGTGTTCAGACATGCTTTTTGGGGAGTTGTATAATGGCACAAATACCAGTAAACTAACTACCGCAAACCTTAGGGAACCACCTTGCATGATTCATTTTAAACACTCTCCTCCAATAAAATGTGTGTGTGAAATTAAAGTCAGACACACCAATAACTGTGTCCACGCCTTTTCATTTATAATTTCTTTACATCCTGACAGTACATTTATAACACCAAAAGAGATTTGCACTTGCGGCTGTCAGTACATCCGGCCCATATTGTTAGTACTGTTTTTGTGCATGTAAACTGATTTACAACCTCGTGTTTCTATATAAATCAGATGTTTGAGTGTAATACTTACATTCTGTCCTGGTTGTGTAGAGTCATTATGGCGACAGAAAATCACACCAGCGGATACAGCTACAGAAACCAGCAGAAAGATGCCAACACAAGCATATATTCCTGCTGCAGACAGACCTGATTCTGTAACAATAAAGGCATACATATATATTCCCTAGATATTATAGTGACTTTGGTGATATTTTAAAATGATATGTATACCTTTATACTTGGATAGTCTGCTGTATGATATTGAATGAACTGATAAATGTTTCTGAAGATCAGCGACTAAAAAAAGGTTTCACAGTGCTAATCCCCAGTAAACCAAATATTGTCTGAATTAGTCAAAATGTTATAAAGTCAAACAATTTTTTTTTTTTACAATTTGTCAAATAAACCAAATAAATGATACTCACCAATGACAGCAACACTGAAGCTCTTAAAGCTTCTGATGCTGATACTGCTGCTGCGCCGGCGACGAATGCTGCTATTGGTGCTGTTTATCTCCAGTTTATAAACTCCAGAGTCTGTGTTTCTGATGTTCATGATGGTCAGAGAGCCAGTCTGATGATCCAGCTTCAGTCTGTCTCTGAATCTCTTAGTACCTTCATTACACTGAACATCTGGACAGATAAAACTGAGATCTCCACTGACTTCAGCAAGGCACATGCCATTAAAATACCATGTCATCAAGTCATTTGGTTTTTTAATTACACCAGGATCTAAAGTGACAGATTCTCCCTCCGCCACTGGCATTGTCTTTATGTTATGTGTCTCTGCACCAGGAACATCTGAAATGCAAATCAACAGCTACTGTTTCCTGAACTGTAGCTATGAAAGTGATTACACATGCTCTTTTTTATTTCATATCAAATCTTGCACTTTGCATCTCCAGTGAACAACAACAACAACAAAAAAAATCACATAAAAAAAAAAAAAAAAAAAAAAAAAAGTTTTTTATATCAAATGTGCATAATCTTACGTTAAACATTGATTTATTAAATGACTCACCATGGACTGAAACACTGAAAATCTTTTGACTGATTCTGCTGCTGATGACCTGTAGTTCATAGACTCCAGAGTCAGTGGTTGTGATGTTTGTGATGGTCAGAGATCCAGTCTGACTGTCCAGCACCAGTCTGTCTGTAACACTAGAAATCCTTTTTAGATTTCCATTGATTTGAGCAATGAAAGTGTCATTAAAATACCATACAATTCTGTCGTTTTGGCTTTTTTTAACACCAGTGTGTAGAGTGACTGAATCTCCCTCCATCACAAACACCGACCCTCCATCGGTCAAAACACCCAAAACACCTAAAGAAGAAATGAACCATCAAGTCAAATCATCTTTATTTGTATATTGATTTATATAACATAGTTTTAAAGCAGCTTTTACAGTGATGTTAAAGCAGTGATTCAATGAATAAATCAAAAACTTAATTCTATTATAAAGCAGCTAAAGTTTTAAGCATTATTCAACACACTGTTTACAGATTTTAGCACATTGCTAATATGATGCTAGCATATTTTGACATTACTAACAGGTTTATAGCATGCCCTGTACAAACCCGATTCCAAAAAAGTTGGAACACTGTACAAACTGTGAATAAAAACAGATTGCAATGATGTGGAAGTTTCAAATTTCAATATTTTATTCAGAATTCAACATAGATGACATATCAAATGTTTAAACTCAGAAAATGTAAATATTTTAGGGAAAAAATAAATTGATTTTAAATTTCATGGCATCAACACATCTCAAAAAAGTTGGGACAAGGCCATGTTTACCACTATGTGGCGTCCCCTCTTCTTTTTATAACAGTCTGCAAACATCTGGGGACTGAGGAGACCAGTTGCTCAAGTTTAGGAATCGGCATGTTGTCCCATTCTTGTCTAATACAGGCTTCTAGTTGCTCAACTGTCTAGGTCTTCTTTGTTGCATCTTCCTCTTTATGATGCGTCAAATGTTTTCTATGGGTGAAAGATCTGGGACTGCAGGCTGGCCATTTCAGTACCCGGATCCTTCTTCTACGCAGCCATGATGTTGTAATTGTTGCAGTATGTGGTCTGGCATTGTCATGTTGGAAAATGCAAGGATGGGAGCATATGTTGTTCTAGAACTTGGATATACCTTTCAGCATTGATGATGCATTTCCAGATGTGTAAGCTGCCCTTGCCACACGCACTCATGCAACCCCATACCATCAGAGATGCAGGCTTTTGAACTGAGAGCTGATTACAACTTGGGTTTTCCTTGTCCTCTTTAGGTCCGGATGACATGGCGTCCCAGTTTTCCAAAAAGAACTTCAAATTTTGATTCGTCTGACCACAGAACAGTTTTCCCACTTTGCCACAGTCCATTTTAAATGAGCCTTGGCCCAGAGAAACGCCTACGTGCTTCTGGAGATAGCCCGCTTCTTTTTTCATGTTTTTAGCCATATGGCTTCTTTTTTGACCTTACAGTAGAGTTTTTAGCTGGCAATGGTGAAAGATTCTCTGAATCTTTGGATGATATTATGCACTGTAGATGATGATAACTTCAAACTCTTTTCAATTTTTCTCTGAGAAACTCCTTTCTGAAATTGCTCCCACTATTTTTCGCCACAGCATTGGGGGAATTGGTGATCTTCTGCCCATCTTGACTTCTGAGAGACACTGCCACTCTGAGAGGCTCTTTTTATACCCAATCATGTTGCCAATTGACCTAATAAGTTGCAAATTGCTCCTCCAGCTGTTCCTTATTTTTCCGGCCTCTTATTGCTACATGTCCCATCTTTTTTGGAATGTGTAGCTCTCATGAAATCCAAAATGAGCCAATATTTGGCATGACATTTCAAAATGTCTCACTTTCAACATTTTATATGTTATCTATATTCTATTGTGAATAAAATATAAGTTTATGAGATTTGTAATGTATTCCATTCCTTTTTTGCTCACAATTTGTACAGTGTCCCAACTTTTTTGGAATCGGGTTTGTATATGTATAGGTCATTTATTAAATTTATCCAAAGCAACAAACAAATGAGGTACATCCCAAGCAATTTCTCACAATATTAACAGCACACAGCGTCAGGTTTATTCGAAGGGTAGATTAGGAAACAATCAGAGCAGAGGTGAAATGGAGAATAAGACAGTTTTAGTTTAAAGGTTTAAAGTTTAGGTGTGGTTAAAGTAAATGATACTCACCATTGACAGTAACACTGAAGCTCCTAATGTAGCTAATGCTGAAGTTGCTGCTGAAGATCTCTAGATGATAATCTCCAGAGTCTGTGATTCTGGTGTTCATGATGGTCAGAGATCCAGTCTGATTGTCCAGTTTCAGTCTGTCTCTGAATCTCTCAGTACCTTTATTACACTGAACATCTGTACAGACATATCTGAGATGTCCATTGATTTCAATGATGAGAATGTCATTAAAATACCATGCTATAAAATCATTAGATTTTTTTAGCATATGAGTGTCTAAGGTAACAGATTCTCCCTCCATCACTGATTTAGTTTTTACCGTATCTATTTCTGCAGCAGGAACACCTGAAACACAAACCAACACCTGCTGAAACATTTGTCCACATTTGATGCTTTTAAACAAATGTTACAGTATAATTATAATACTTATACCAGATCATCTATATATGCTAGTGTGTGTGTGCATACCTGCAAACTCACAATAGGTCAAAAAGGTGACAGTTGGGAATATGACCCCTATGACCTCCGGAAGAAAAATTTTGAGAATTTAACATGTAAATAAAGGGTTCTGGTGCACTCTGACAACAAAATAAAGGAAAATGACAACATTTGCTTCAAGTAAAAAGCACATTTATTCCACAAAAGTTTTGGACTGTGCAACTCTGTTGTCATCGGTGTTCATATTTCTCAAATTTTAATGTTGACATTAGAGTGCGCAGAGGAAACAGAAGCTACATCTGAAGTGGCATGAGATGTATTTACACAAACTGTTTAATGAAGCTGAGTTGCCATACATGCATTTACATCACAAAATTTCAAATACATTAATAATTTTATAAGATTATAAATGTTTTATAAAATGTTTTTGAACATAGTTGGGAAAAATGCAATACTTTTAAATATGAAAGCAAACCACCAGTGGATAACGGTAAATTACTGTTTTAATGAGCAAGTCTTTAGTCATTATTTCAAATGGCTGATTCATTCAAAAATGAGGCGCGTGACAGGTGTCCTGACATTTTATCCTACCCGTCAGATGACCAGGGTTTTCTGCGCATACACACATCAATATTGCATCCTTGAACAACAATATTTAATGTAGGCCTATCTGTATTAATGTAAGGGCAGGTTAAGGTTGGGGTAGATGTAGATTTTAATAAAAAAAAACAATCTAATAGTAAGAAAAAAATATTTATTGTTGGTTTTCTGTAGCTGTATCCCTTTTAGCCACATCCACGAATATAACACATATTTACTGTATTTGCATTACTGTAAGGGTAGGTTTAGGGTTGGGGTAGATGTAGACGTTAATAAATCTTAATTTTACAGGTAACATTTTTTTGTTGTTGAATTGTACTACCCACTGTTTTAATGGGAGGTAGCTAAATCTAACAGGGCACCAGCTGTGACCGATCGGACATCAAATTACCGCCTGAGCAATTCGAAAGCATGCGGAGCCATCTGCTCTCTGTACTGTAGCTATCATGGTGCTTTGATGTCATACAGCGATCGGTCTGCGCATTGCTTCATCAAGTCAAACCTAGAAAGGCAAAGAGAATTTGGTCGAACACACTCCTGTCTATGAGCTTGCAATCCCTTGTTCTCCACCCAGACCCCACTCCCCCGCCTAGACAATTCACATAAATTACATATTTTGATTCAAAGCGGTGAATTCCACCGAAAAGCGACTAGTTTGCAGGTATGGTGTGTGAGTGTGTGTGTGTGTGTGTGTGTGTGCGTGTGCACGCATTTAAACAGACTATAAGAACTATCATGAGAAATTGTTTATCTCCAGAACACCACTACTGTTTTATGAACCAAAAGTGTTCAAACTATCGGTTCACTAATGGAAAGCATGTCTGTGTTATGAAGCAAAGTAGGATATTTCTACAAATTCCACTTTCACAGCAAATTTGGTTTTAAGGATATGGCCTATTTACTGGGAATAAATAGCAGTGACTGTCACAGATATAATAAACATATTAATGATAGGATTAAAACATAACCTGATTTTAAAAATTCATAAAATGACTCACCATGGACAGTAACCATGAATACCTTTTCCCTAATGCTGCTGCTGTTGTTCATGATATGTAGTTTATAGAGTCCAGAGTCTGTGTTTCTGATATTTGTGATGGTCAGAGATCCAGTCTGATGATCCAGCCTTATTCCATCTCTGAGTCTTTCTTTATCATCATGACATTTATCATTTGCACAGATTTTACTGAGATCACCATTAATTTCAGCCACACACGTGTCATTAAAATACCATTTAATTCTCTCTTGTTGGGTTTTTGAAACATCAGTGTGCAGAGTGACAGAATCTCCCTCCATCACAAACACTGACACTCCATCTGTATCAACACCTGATGCACCTGCAGCGAAAATAAATATTTAGGTCTAATTATAAATCAAAGGGCAGAATAATTTACACTGATCATCCAGTGCAAAAGTAAAAAAATAAAAAAAATCAACTTTGTTGCGTAGTTCTATTCTTTAAAAAATAACAACTGAAGCTATACAATAAATGGCATTTACTATTAATTTTTAAAACAGCAATCAAATATGATCCTCTATATATCTCTAATGTTCCTCTTAAATATTAATGGAGATCTTAGATTATATCACACTCTCTGCCAGATATTCCTGTGAGTTTGTCTGTCTGTGCTTTGCTCCCTCCTTCCTTCTGTCTCCCTTTCTCTTTCCTTCTCCCTTCTGTGTTATCTCTCTCTCTCTTTTCTCTTTTGACTTTTTTGTTCTGTCCCTTACTTCCTTCTCCCTTCTGTGTTCTCTCTGTGGTGGGGGTCTTTATAATCACAGTTAGTGAGTCTGCCTGATGTACAGAGTGCATCTGGGAAGATCCCTATGCCAGAAACACTCTTACTATGTCCAGAACTTCCTGACCATATCCCTGTCTATATATTTAATGCACATATGTAATGCATATCCTATTGGATAAACCATTATACCACCCCTCACAATACATCTATATAATCTACTGATGTAACAATACACTTGGAAGAAGTTCGTGGACAGAGACTTGACTTGTTTTCTTCCCATGGGCTCGTGCATTCCTGAATGCTACAGGGACTGAAAATATTCTGAAAACACAGAAAAGAGCTAGCATTCTTAACAGGAGATTTATCTGTTTAAAACGACGCGATTACTGTTTTAGTTGATGTAGTCACAAACATGTACAAAACTACAACAATACAGCAACTGTAATAATCATGAAATAATTATTGTCACGGATTCCTGATCGGAAGAGAGGTCTTACCACGCAGAAGTAAAACACTCGCTATGTGCAAAAAATAGAACTTCAGTCCTCTGAAAATTAACGAATATTCTGTGGAATTCATTGTTCTTTTAAAAAAATTATTTTCTTGCGCCGACGCTCTTTTCTACAAAAATGGCGAAGACGATTGAAGTAAAAAGAAAAGAAAAAAAAAAAAAAAAAAAAAAAAAAAACCGAGACTCGCCTGTAGCAATTGCAGAGATGAGGGAGGGCATAAAACGGAGGGTTTGATGTTCCATTCACTTTTTTAATCGTTGAAATAAAATAAAATTGTTAACATGAATGTGTTATAATCATTTATCAGATTATACATAAACGAAGCTACATTTTAAAGCCTATATATAAACGTTGAACTTTTGCATATGGCGAGCATATAAGTATAGACTCTTAAAATCTGGGCTACCACCTCACTTCCTATGATTTAACCCAAAGAAAACACCCTGAACAATAAAACAGCACTTTTAGAGGGATGACTCATTTTCCTATACAGCATGTCTGTACTATTTTAAAAGAACACTCATGTTTTTAAAGAAAATGAAAATATACTATCTTTTGTACACCTTTATTAGTGTAGAAGAAGAAGAAAAGAATGGCATATGCAATATAAAATTTAAATGAATAAAATGTGCCCTTGTCATCTGAGATTTTAAGATTTTTTTTAACATTATTTATTTTTAATGATAATGGTGTCTGATAACCAATTCCGACAGTTTCACTTGACTAAGAACTTTGTCTGTTTGCAAAATTGCAATGGTATTTTTATACATTTCCATGCATAAATGTAGATACTAAATGCAGTATACTTTTCCACCGGAGCGTGATCTAGTGTTCTAAGTGTTCACTTTTCCAAAAATAGCCTTTACTGTCAAAATAGAAAGCTTTGAACAATTGTAAAATTAACAAGCTTTTAACACAGTGTTAACAATGCTAAGGATTGAGGATCTTACCTAATAAAAACATTCCTGTCTAGGGTTAGAATGTAAAGGGATTACACAAACAGATTATATATACACAATAAATAAAATAAATACAATCTTAAAACTATTTGACCTGGCATGTAACTTTTAATTTATTAAACATCAGCTTAAAATATGCTAAATGAACAGATGAGGTATGAAATAATTAATAAATTAAAAAATATCATAAAAAATTGTTTTTGATGAATTGTTCAAATAAGGTGTTTTGTTTTTATGAATGAGCTGACCGAGAACAATCATCTTTGGGTATGATGAGTAATGGTGGTCAGTTGTCCTCTTGTCAGTTTTAGGTTCCTTATCAACAGTCCACGAGCAGATGAATACTGCCCCCAAGTGTAGTCAAAAATAACAACAGTGTGTGTGTTGGGTTTGCTGCTTTATTGGCAGCAGAAAGCATGTGGCAATAATACCCACACTTATGAGGAAGCTTATGGTGACAGGTAGTTAGTGCAAAACTGTCCCAGTTCCGAAAAATGGCAAAGCCCAGTACCTTTAATACACACTAAACCCACACTATCTAGTACTGCTTCAGAGCGTCATTCATCCCATTCAGGAACATGTGCCCAATAAATAAATAAATAAATAAATAAATAAACAAATAAATAAATTATCAGCTCTTGAGGAAAGCTTTGCAATATAACTTTATTTCTAAGTTGTATAACTGTGTCCCATTGGTTCATCAAAAATTCTACACGCATTTGCTGTCTTATGCCCACATGAACACTTGGAATTGGGATGTGACTGTTAAAATAAAACACACATTTTTTTTTTATTTACAATATATACAAATCAAACTGGACATACATAGCACAGCTATACGTGATGATGTGAATATGATGTGATGGAGTGAACGTTCAATTTTAACACCCTACTGTTACTATGGATTCCTACTTTCAGCATCAATACTTTCCATACGTTCAGCTTTCAGCATCTCAGCCTGTTCAGGGATAAGTTTTACACCACACCATCCCGCTGTAAGAAAGAAGATTCAAAGAAAGCAACAGGATTAGTGATTCAGTTGAACAAACACACACACAAAAAATACTTGTTCTCTTTGATAATCTTCGCAGAATGTACAGCAGTGTTTATTTTGGCAGGCATTTTTGATTTAGTCTTAGTCTTTATCTTGAGACGAAAATGCTTAATAGTATTATTGTTATTTTTGTTATTTGAGTCTTTCATAGTTTTAGTCGACGAAAAGTCATTGCATTTTTGTCAACTTTTAGTCATTACTTTTAGTCAATAGTTTTAGCCAAACTGTAGTTACCAAAATTTATTTTGGTAGCTATTTTTATAGTCTTTAAACTAAAATAATCATTAATTCTTCTCTCTTTAGACAAAATCAATTAAGCTTATGAGAAATTTGAATCAAGGACTGAATTTGGAAAAACTTGACTGAATAAATTATGACAATTTTCATTTTTTGGTGAATTATCCCTTTAAAAGTAGTGAAAAAGGGAGCAACTTAAAACACACACACACACACACAGAGAGTTAACCATTCATCTCTGGAACATGAGGGGAAAATATTATGATATATATATATATATATATATATATATATATATAGTACAGGTCAAAAGTTTGGAAACATTACTATTTTTAATGTGTTTTTGAAAAGAAGTTTCTTCTGCTCATCAAGCCTGCATTTATTTGATCAAAAATACAGAAAAAAAATGTAATATTGTGAAATATATTATTACAATTTAAAATAATTGTTTTTAAATGTATTATACTTTAATTAATCATTTTATTTCTGTGATGCAAAGCTGAATTTTTAGTATCATTATCACATGATCCTTTTAGTAATCATTCTAATATGATGATTCATTATCAAAGTTTGAAACAGTTTCTGCTGCTTAATATTTTTTCAGAACATGTGATACTTTTTTTAGGATACTTTGATGAATAAAAAGTAAAAAAAAAGAAGCTATGTTTTTAAAATATAAATATTTTGTAATAACAATATACACTACTGGTCAGTAATTTGGGGTCAGTAATTTTTTTTTTTCTTTCTTTTTTTTAAATAAAATCAATACTTTTATTCAGCAAGGATGTGTTAAATTGATAAAAAGTGATAGTAAAGAAAATATATTATTAGAATATATATTATTAGATTAGTTTTTTTTTTGTTGAATAAATGCAGTTCTTTTTAACCTTTTATTCATCAAATATATTAGCTAGCAGAACTGTTTCCAACACTCATAATAAATCAGAATATTAGAATGATTTCTAAATGATCATGTGATAGACTGGATGTTACATGTGACACTGAAGGCTGGAGTAATGATGCTGAAAATTCAACTTTTGCATCACAGGGAATAAATTATTTTTTTAAAGTATATTCAAATAGAAAACTATTATTTTAAGTTGTAATAATATTTCACAATATTACTGTTTTTTTCTGTATTTTTGATCAAATAAATGCAGGCTTGATGAGCAGAAGAGACTTCTTTCAAAAACATTAAAAATAGTAATGTTTCCAAACTTTTGACCTGTACTGTATATATATAAGAAGCACAATAAGACAAATACAATAGAGATACAAATTCAACTCATTTTTCAGATACAGTATGTATATACTGTTCGTCACTTCTGAGTGGTGCATACGCAACGCCCAGGCCTGCAGATTACATTACATTTACATTTAGTCATTTAACAGACGCTTTTATCCAAATTAGCATATTAGACACATTTTGAGAGACTACAGATTGAGAGAGATGGCGGATAAAAAAGAGGAAAATATCAGAGAAACAAAACATTAAAAATAAGGGTTTACAATCAGGCAGGAGGTAGGACCCGCGTAAATATCGGAGCAGCTTTCCTTCGGTGGAGAGAAACTCAAGGAGTGGGAAGGGCCCGAATCAGATGCCGAAGTTGCTTTGTTTCTTTTTGATAGGTGAGTAATGTTGATTTTGCTTTGTTTCACACAACTTATCCATGTTGGCTTTTGTTTGAATATGCTTGTGTCATCTTCACTTGCATGTTTCTTTATTTGCATGTTGAGCACGTTTCATTTGTTTGTGTTGTGAGTATTTGCAGCGGGTTTCTGTTTTTATAGCTCGTTTCTTTATCTCAATAAATTTGAATGTCATAGAAAAGTTCTTTATTTTTTGTAATTTAATTCAAAAAATCAAACTTTCTTATATTCTAGATTCATTGCACACAAACTGAAATATTTCAAGAGTTTTTTTTTTTTGTTTTAATTCTGATGGTTATGAAAAATAAAAAATTCAGTACCTCAAAAAATTTGAATAGTTTCTCAAACATCAATCAAAAAAAGATTTACAAAACAGAAATGTTCAAGATCTCCAAAGTAGGTTTAATTATGCACTCAAAACTTGGTTGGGGCTTTATGAATTGAAGCCCAGCTGCCTTCGGCTCCCCTGTATTGTTTGTCAGATGTTACTTATCTTCCTCTTCACAATACCTCGTAGATTCTCTGTGAGGTTCAGGTCAGGTGAGTTTGCTGGCCAGTCAAGCACAGTAATATCATGGTCAGCAAACAACTTGGAAGTGGTTTTGGCACTGTGGGCAGGTGCTAAAGTCCTGCTGCGAAATGAAATCAGCATCTCCATAAAGCTTGTCAGCAGATGGAAGCATAAAATGCTCCAAAATCTCCTGGTAGACGGCTGCATTGACTTTGGACTTGATAAAACAATGAACCAACACCAGCAGATGAAATGGCAATGTGACGGAAACCCAAATCATCACTGACTTCAGAAAATTCACACTGGATGTGACGTCCAGTCTTCCTCCAGACTCCAGACCTTGATTTCCCAAATGAAATGCTAAATTTACTTTCAATCTGAAAAGAGGACTGTGAACCACTGAGCAACAGTCCAGTTCTTTTCCTCCTTACTCCAGGTGAGATGCTTCTGACATTTTTTCTGGTTCGAATCCGTAAGTCGTAACCATCAGAATTAAAATAAAAAAAAAAAAAACTCTTGAAATATTTCAGTTTGTGTGCAATGAATCTAGAATATAAGAAAGTTTGCTTTTACAAAAAAATAAAGACCTTTTCTATGATATTAAATTTTTTTGAGACAGAGCTGGTGATTTTTCTGGACTGAAAAAACTTGACTGCTGGACAGCTTGGTCCCCCCCAGTTAAAAAATCCCATCTGCGCCCCTGGCAACGCCAACCTCATACATCATCTGCCTGAAATTGCTTCCGTGTACAACAGTGAGTGCAAGCTATATTAATGTGATTATTACATTTTAAATATGGTTATTTTTTTTTTACAAAAACACATAGATTCACTACAGGAGGCCTTTGTTCATCTCCCAGGGCCGTGTGAGACACTTTTTCATGGATAGGTGCTTTTTATTTAACTTATTTTGGACTGATGCACTGCAACACCTGCTGACTGCCATTAAAAAGCTTGAAAGATCAACTCCGACTGGATTCATCTGAAGGAAGAAAGTCATATACACCTAGGATGACTTGAGGGTGAGTAATTTATGGGCTAATTTTCAAAATCTGAGTAATGTGTTCTTGTTTACAAACCCCTGTTAAAAATCTGGCTTAAAATATAGAAAAGATCTAACTTTTGACAGAAGTTTAAGATGGAAAAAACATGAATTATACTGAGGTTATATGTTGGTCAAGCCCACCAGCAACTATAGTTGCCGCAGTTTATAGTTGTCATTTTCCTTTTGTAAGTATTTTTCTAGATGTTATCCATGTTTTATTTCTCAATGACATGCAAGCAAACAACCAAATAAAGGATTTTAAAGAAAAAAAAAAAGCTATTCACTTCCTTCCTGACACATGAGGCTGTCAAGTTCCTTACCCCTACTTCCAGGAAGCATGGCGAAGACAAACCCTCCCAAAGAAATGAAATTAGCATATTACTAATAAGTATTTTTTGTTGACATATATATATATATATACATAATCATAATCATGAAGGTCTCTAGAATCATCCAAACAAAACAAATCTTCCAGTAGACTTATCAAATGTTTTTGCTATCTATAGTTTTTTGTATACTTAGTCAAATGTCCAAGCGGCAACTATAGTTTAACTATAGTATAACCAGTTTGGATGCATTTCATTCTAATTGGCCATTATAATGTTGAAATTCAGACAAGTAATGAGTGAATATTTACATTATTATGTGAAATCACCTACTACAGTCAGCCACTGAATACTATGGGCCTAAAAATCTGTAATTTTCCTTTAGGTATACATTTTTTTATTATATAGATGTAATATTTTCTTAATTCTATTTATTTTTATTTCTTTATTTTCATTTAACACACTTCTAAGAATTAAAATACCTGCATATTCAATAATAAGTAAATAAATAAACAAACAATCATGGGTGTAGCCGACAAATGATACTTATTTAAATAATCATATATTTTAAAATGAATATCATTAATTTCATGAATATCAAGGACTTTTGTCAGGGTTAATCCATTTGACCTAATCAATTTGTGCCTATTTTGATATTTGACATATTTACATCACAAAGTATAGTATGCAAATATGTTTATGTAAATGTATACTCCTCTCCTCATCAGGTTACACTGGCTACCAGTAGCCGCTCGCATTAAATTCAAGGTACTGATGCTTGCCTACAAAATGCGACCACTACAGCCAACAGCCACCTTAAGCTCATTAGTTCAGTACTTATAAGCCCTCCAGAAGTTTAGGCTCTACCAAGTGAATTGGATCAAATGGTGCTCCTAAAGAAGGTTCAAAATCACTCTCACTGACTTTTCAGACTGGACTGCTATATTTGCAGCTGGTGGAATGACCTCCGATCTCAATTGAACAGCTGAACTCATTTTCATCTAAAGACTCATCTTTTCTTAGCCTGCACTATTTAATACTAGTACTTACCTTTTTCTTTTCTTTGTCTATCATATGTAAATGTATACATCTACGTGTGACCTTCACTGCCGTACATGTAGGCTATTATACTAAAAACTGCTTCATAAGGGAAGTGCAACAAAAATAAGAAAGTTGTGTCACATGTGTCTATCTTCAAGTTGCAAAACGCTATGAGTTTCTTTCTTTTGTGAGCACAAAAGAAAGATATTTTGGTAAACAAACAGTTAATAATGCATAATATTTCCTTTCAGGTATACACTTTTTATCATATAGATGTAATATTTTCTTAATTCTAGTTTATTTTTATTTATTTATTTTTTATTTATTTTTTGTTAAATTATTCCCTGTTCGGTCACCTTAATGGCTGCTCTTTTTTGCTGCACTATGTTCCACCATTTTAAGACAAATGGAATTTGTTGTTTTTATCATATTCAAGAGATTATAAGCTAGATGCAACACTTTTTGGGGGGGTTTGCATCAAATGTTCTCCTCCTCTTTCCTATTACATGTTTTTTCACTGAAGGGTTGAATACAACATATTTGTTTGCACCTCACCGGCAACTATAGTTGTGGCGCACATTCTAATACAATTTTCAAGAAAATAAACTAAAACCTAAATGAATGCAGAACATATTCACATATGACACTATTAACATGACTATATGCATGAAACCATTCAGAAAAATTTGGGCACAAATGGGTTAAGGGAGGAATCAAAAATAACTCCCAAATTGATCACCGTTGGTTTGCTATAAAAGTTTAAATGACATTTTTCTTTACCCACAGAGGGTCCAAAGACAATTACTTCTATCTTTCCCTCATTTAAATGCAATTTCTTTATAAAAGTTTAAATGACATTTTTCTTTACCCACAGAGGGTCCAAAGACCCCCTTTTTAGCTTTGTTTTCTAAACCTTCTTGTCATTGTGTTTTAAAGGTACTTTTTTTTTTTTTTTATAGTTAGAGTACATATATTTGGTAAATTAAAGAACACTCCATGCTTCCCTAAAAATAAAAAAAAAAAACAAGCCAGGCGCATCCATGCTTCCTAAAAATTGAACCTAGTGGAAGCATGTAAAGTGAAAACAAGATGGGAGCCAAAATAGAGCCTTGAGGAAAACAGATGAAACAGCACGACCAATACCTACTGAAAAAGTTCTGATACTAAGATAAGATCTGAACCAGCTTAGGACACTTCCTTGGATGCCCACACACTTTTCAAGGCACGATTAAAAAGAATGCCATGATCAACTGTATCGAATGCTGTACTCAAATCTAAAAGCACTAAAATTACTGAGTTCCCAGAGTCAACAAGTAGCAAAATGTAATTTAATACTCTTAAAAGAGCAGACTCAGTACTATGGTTTTTCCTAAATCCAGACTGGAATTTTCAAGAGAATTATTTGTTTCCAAAAAAATCTGTAACTGTAATAACACAAATCTGAAAAATTTTAGCAATAAAAGGTAAATTTGAGATTGGCCTAAAATGTGATAAAACAGTTGTATCCAGATTAGGCTGGAGACCCGAGTTCGAGACCCACTCAGAACAAGAACGAGGTTTGGCAGTGAGGACCCGGAGAGGAGTTTCAATTGCATGTTTACAATAAGCTGGAACAAACCCAGAAAGCAGGCTCTTATTTACAGTTGTAAGAATCCAGGCCGGCCCCACAACTATCAAGACGTAGAAGGCTTCAGTTTGATGACTGAATCTATTAAAACCCTGCATGGTAATTGGCTCAAATGAATTTAAAAACCTAGTAAGATTCAGAAGATCTGAAGGGTCATCAGTAAAAGAAATAATGGACTGTCTAATTGCTTCTATTTTTTTTTTCCCAAAAAAATCTTCTCACAAAGATGGAGACTCTGCAAGACAGATATTGCCTGTTGGATTAAAAACAGAATTCAAGATATTGAAGTCCTAGGATTACTGGTGTTTTTGGAAATTCGTCGGGGTTGGGGCAAGGTCGCGAGCGAGCTCAGCTTCCTGACAGCCTGGTGAATTGAGCTGTCCTTCAGTCTGTTAGTCCTGGCCTGGAGACTCCACAGTCTCCTCCCTGATGGCAGCAGACTGAAGAAGCTGTGTGATGGGTGAGTGGGATCACCTACGATGCAGAGGGCTTTATGAGTGAGAAGGGTTTCGTAAATGTCCTGGAGGGAGGGGAGAGAGACACCAATGATCTTCTCAGCTGCTCTCACTATGCGTTGAAGGGTCTTCCGGCAGGATGCGTTGCAGGCACCATACCACACAGTGATGCAGCTCGTCAGAATGCTATCCTATTTTCATTAAGTGCTTTGAACGGCTAGTCATGTACCATATCAAGTCTGGCCTCCCCCCTCCCTGGACCCCTTCCAGTTTGCATACCGGTCCAGCCGCTCAACCGATGATGCCATCTCAACTACCCTCCCCTCAGTACTCACCCATCTAGAGAAAAAAGACTCATACGTCAGAATGCTGTTCATATACTTCAGTTCAGCATTCAACACTATCATATAAATAAATATTTAACAAAGCATGCAAAACGGCCGCTTTTATTGTGTACGTTTTGAGATTGCACTAGTTCCAGTTAGGTTGATTTTTTTGTGTGCATGCACAACGGCTGCTTTTTCTTTTGTTGCTCGAAATGTTTTATTTTGGTCTCGGGTTGAGTGACGTTCCTGAGAGGCATGTAAAGGGCGAGTTTTAGTGAAGTGCAGCGGAGCTTCTGGCTCGACGGTGGAAATAGTGAACTCAGTGTGTGGTAACAGTAAGGGACATAAGTAGGAAATATGAACAGTAAACATAATAGGCTTGTGAGCTGAAAAACTCAAATCACCAATATGAACATCTGAAATAGTATGGAATTTTGTTATGAGCATGTGTTGGTTATTTCAATTATAATGTGTTGGTATTATTTTGTGTTGTTTCTTTGAGAAATCATTTGCTGATACTGTGGAGTTACAACAAACATGAATATTAAAGTCCCCAACAATTAAAATCCAATCTAATTAAGGAGTAATACCCCCCGCCACCCCACAAAAAAAAGTAAAATAAAAACCAAAATCACCAAATGAAAATTAAATAAAAATATCTAAAAATAATGAAATGAACAAAAATCACAAGCATATTAAATCCCCAACAATTAAAATTTCTTTTAGAGAATACCCCCCCCACCCGCAAAATAAAAAATAAAATAAAATAAAATAAAATAAAATAAAATAAATAGGTTTTTTTTTTTTTTTTTTTTTTTTTTTTTTTTTTTTTGTTTTTGAGAACTCAGCAATAAAGGTTTTATATGTTTTTTGGTGGACGATAAACCACTGCCACCACCAGTGAGGTCCATCAGGTCCATTGAGAAAAGTTGAACATCAAAGCTTGTGAAACAAAAAATGTTTTTAAAAACAGATGCCAGTCCTCCGCCCCAGTTTTCTGTACTGCAAACATAAGGGCATAGCCAACATTTCAGAAATGAGGGGGACAGAAATGTAAAGAAAAAAAATGAATAACCAATAAATTGTATTCTATAATATTTTTTTTCTGTATTTTCCTAATAACCTAATTTTCATTTCCTAATGGATTGGTTTATAAAAACACATAATAAGGCAGAATAGTTTCTATACTGTATTAAATCTTATGTCAATTAGCACTGGATTATTCATATACTATATTTATTACCTCGAAATGACCTGAAATGACCTTTTTTAGTTACAGCAATACAGTGGGGGAACTTTGTGACGTCACTTTGTAGGTGGATCGGCTTTTAGCATCACACTGGTTCCCTCGACAAAAAGCCAGTAGGATTTTTCCAAAAATAAGCTCTGTGTTCAATCATAGTTCATGAAAATTACACATTTTGTCCATCAAGGTAATCTTCACAAAATAATAGAACTTTTATGAATTTTGATGCCTAAATACACCATCCACGGTTGCTCACCTTCATCGTCACCACCACCACGCTTCCCACAACTTTTCAAACTTATGTTCAGTGAAAAGGATTCAGTCTATATATGAATTTTAATCCAAGCTACAAGAACCTTTTCATATAAACTGGAATAAATACAAAACTAGAGTCAAACTAAAACTGAAATGAGACATTAGTAATAAATAGTATAGTGAATAAATGAAATAATCATAACTAAAGGACATATGAAAGCATGGATTTCTGTACATTTCGAAATAATGCATTAAAAGTCAATAAATCCTTAATTAATATGAATATTTAAATGAAAAATGTGTCTCCACATATACAATTCTAGTGCATTTAATCCATTAAATAACAGCAGAGTCAGCGAGTTTTTGGATATGGTAAGATTAAACTTATTTTACTGAATAAAATACCACATTTCATCGTTTTGTTAGGGTGGATACACAAAATGTTATTTTATCCTTGCTTCTAGAAAATACTCAGTCTATATGCTTTGTAACAGATTCATGTTGCTGTAAACATTTAATTTTAACATGGCTTTAAGCACTATGCATTGTTCAAGTTTCACTTTCACCATGACTAAGCCGGTAAATGTGGCGGTAACATGGAATAATTATATATATATGATTATTATAAATGTGTTATCCCTTTCCTTGCAGGACTGAGACTCAGAACAAGAAGTGTCTTTTAAGGGTATCTTTATACCATTCTGACGAGAAGGAGTTTGCAATTTGGCTGTTTCCATCAGAATGGGGGGACATGGTATGGCCCACCCTTCTTTCTTCCTGTGGAACTTATTTGCATAGTCCAAACACACATTTAGAAAAGTGTCACTAAAGATTTACCAATGCATTAATATCTTACCAAACCAAATCTAGAATACTTTTAGCAATGTTACACTCTTAAAAATAAGTGCTTAAAAGGTTCTTCGCAGTGATGCCATAGAAGAACCATTTTTAATTAAACAAAGAACCATCTATTTCTTACCTTTTTATAATCTGAAAAATCTTTTTTTTGCCACAAAGAACCTTTTGTGAAACAGATGTTAAAGGTTCTTTATGGAACCATTTAGACATAAAGGTCCTTCTATGGCATCATGAAGCACCTTTATTTTTAAGAGTGCATGAATGCATTAAGTCCAAACATAAAAGTTTGAAATGTCATGCAGGCACACATTTGTCCATTAACAGAGTTTGTGTATATTACACTTAGCTGTCAATGAAAATATGTATTTATCTGAATAAGAATGAAATGGATGTGTTGTAGTATGCATTAGTTTTAAGGTTTGAAAACATAGTTATGAATGGATTTGGATGGATCTCTGTGATCTCTCTTTGTTTCATCCACTGTGTCCAGGGGTCCTAATGAATTTTTATGGCCGTCACAGGCCAAAATCTTAGGAATCAGTCTCTAGGTTGGTTAAGGGAAGAAACTGCATTTTGAACAACGAGCAGTCCTGTCCTTCCCGGGCTTGGTACCAAAGGTCTTCTTCTTGCCCTCTAAGAGGAGCCTGGCTGTTGTCCTGGCATCTTTATCTGATGGTACTTTACAGTTTGCTTATGTTAGTCCACTAAGATCCAATCAAAATGGAGCTAGCATTTGTCCAGCATTGGACATGATCTGGGCCCTCATTTATACATCTCATTTATGAAATATGAAGTATAAAAAACATGGTTTGAGCTGTTGGGTTGAACAGGTTCTGAATGAAAGTGTGGCTGTTTTCTGTTTGTAAGTGTGACTAGCATGCATTTGAAAATAATTTCAAAGCTATTGAGTTTTAGCTTAGCTCAGTTATATCTGGTAACAAACTCTAAAATTACAACAAAATTCAGATTCCAGCTTTTGAACCCAGTCTGTTTTAATGTCATTATCACATGAACATATAGATCTTTCAAGATTTTTTTTTTTCATCCTAAGAATTTAGCCTTTATATAGGCAAAATATTTCAGTGTTTATTAGAAAAAAAAATGCAAAACAACTAAAAGTCAAGTTATTCTTCTCGAAACACATCTTGTGGCACTTACACAGCTTGTGTTACAGGCTTTTGAGGAGTTTGGCCTATTACAGTACTACAGCTCTGATACAGAATTTTTTTCTTATAAAATGTCCATTACAAAAATAGGCACCATAATGACATTTCTGAATCCTATTGCTTTTCTAAGAACCTCACACTTCAGTGGTCAATAGGCAGTTAAGGAGCTCTTTGAACAGATGACTCTAGAAATGGCTCTGATAAACCTGAGAAAGAAAGAGTAGCACAATTAGAGGTAATTTTCTTTGTTCGGACATACAGATTTAAACTGTCACACATACTGTTCATGTCACGGATCTGCGCAGGAAATGGGACCCAAATGCAGAATGAGCAGACAAGGGTATTTTATTAACAAAACATAGACTGGAACAGCTGGAAGAATTTGCAGTGAAACAGTTCAAACAGAGGGGCAGGGCAGACAACAATACAGGCAGGAGGGATGGCCTCAGAGACAGTCCGAGATGACCACAGGCTCAAGCACAGAGGAGGCAGCTCAAGAGGAAGGACCAGGCAGACACACAGGAAACCCGTAGCTTTAAGTTAAACTCTAATGTCACTAGTCTAGCCGCCAGGTAGGGGCTCACGGGACCAGAGTCTTGACATGTGAGAGAGGTGAGCTGCTTCCAAGCAGTGGGGTTCAGTGGCCAGGGATTCTGAGATAGGGTAAGACAAGACAAACAAGACGAGACTCAATGCCACAACAGTAAGACAATTGAAAACAATAAGAACAATGCAAAATAAATAACCAAAGCTACCCAAAGATATAATCAAAGAGTAAAAACAAGAAGCCAAGATCCAAAACTGGAATCACTTAAACAAGAGTAGAAGAAAATCTAAATCAAATGAGAAACAAAACTAGATTAGAATACACAAATTTCTTTTTCTTTCCATTCTTATTAAGCTAGACAAAACTAAAGACCAAAAAGGATATAAATATCTAAATAAGAGATCAAAAAATAATGCTCAAGATCAAAGGGAAAATTTCTGGGCCAAGAGACAGGTAAACACCAAAAACGAACCAGCAGAGACACAAGGAAAGGAAACCCAATATATAGATCGGCACACATGAGGATCAGGTGAAAACAATCAAGCAGACAAGGGCTAAACAAGGGGGCGTGACCAAGGGAAACCAGGAGGTGGGACGAGAGGAGCATGTGGCAGACACAAACAGAGACTGAACCATGTGCTTAGACACAAAACAAACAGTGAAACATTGAACAAAGACAAGACTGTCAGGGCAGGTTCCTGACAGTTCAAGTGCAGGAGATCATTTTCATCACCCAGTGATGACATTCTGCAATACAAAGACATTGGGAAACCAAACATTAAATAAGGTCAAATAGCAATAAAATACAAAACAGCTCAATGTGCTTAAAAAACTGAGAAAATAAGAAAATGGAAAAAACAGATAATGTGAAGTAGTGAACATTCACCTTAAACGCCCCCCAGGTCTCCATATTCCTCCTCATGTGAAATGCACGGACTTGGAAGTAAAAAACCTAATCAGCATCTCAAATGGCAGAATGTGACACTTAACACATTTGTAAAAAAAAAAAAAAAAAAACACCCTCAGGACATTCCAACAATCAAGACATACAGTGGAAGTAACAAACATCTGAAATCTATAATAAATAACACAAATGTGTTTGTGAAATGTGACTAAAACATGATTCAGATGATTAACACTAGCAAACAGCAGCCAGTCACAATCATAATAATAAAAAAAAAAAAAGTGCAGTTCTTACAAGTTCAGTTCCTGAGATTCATAGTTTGATCAATGACACAGTGATGATATTACATGGATAAAACTTTGCTGGATTTGAACCACCTTTATAACCATAAGGGTTTGTTAGCCAAACAATCATACATCAGCTTGGATATATTCCTCATATTTCTCAAAGATTCCTGTTAAAAATGTCAGATTAGAGTTGACAAAGCTGGCCGAATAAAAGAGGCTTGCTGGTTAAATTAGGTGTAAAACACCAGCATTCAAAACTCAACATAATGGTTTTTCAACATCAATGTTCCTCTCTAGCTAAAGTTTTGAAAACATTCCCTGTTGGCTGTGATAGTGTTGTCAAGATGCCAGTGCTAAAATTGTGAAGATGAAATATTATCAGTCTTTCTACAGTATCGGTAGTACAGTTTCAGGTCAGTCATTGCCTTAAAATGCTCATTAAAAGATTTTTATGTTCACAGCCAGTAATAAATTAATGTAAACAAAACATCTGATATGTCAAGATCACATTTACATGAAAACAAATATTCTGTAGGTAATCTGACTGATGGCTCAGTTGGACTGACAAGCCTTCCTGTAAACACCTTAATCGATGTGAATGTAATTTTGATCACACTAAAAGGGGTTGTGTAGGTCCGAAATAATCAGATTAATAGGAAAAAAGTAAACATGTAAATGCTTAAGGCGCGACTATCTTCTCAGTGTCAAACATATGCATTATGCACGTTTGCAAATGTCCTACAAACATCTGTATGTTTTTGTCTTAGGAACTGGTCAGTGGAGGAGACTGAATATTTACTTGAAAGGTCTACTGACAGCTCTCTTCTTCGAAATGCCATCAAGGAAAAAACAGTATTTCTCAGGTGGCATTATAGCAGTGGCTTTTTCCAGGTCTATAGTCTCGTATTTCTTTTGTGGGTTTATAGTATTGTCTTTTTGTATGTCTTTAGTTTTATATGGTGGTCTGAGTTTGAAGGCGGGAATATTTCGCCATATTCACATTGCAGATTATTCCATCCATAAGTATAGGAGTGAACCTTTGTCTTTGTATTTTTGTAGTCTTTGACGTAGTGACTGGAAAATGTACATATGCTGAACTTTGGTTCTGAATCCATGTAATGGACTCTTTTCAAGTCTGGGATTCTCAGAGGTGGAAGTCGTCAAAGTTGAGTAAACATTTATGGTGGTGAATGGACAGTGGATGCTCCATTAGCAACATCATTCGGTGCATTGCCATTATGAGAAAGGGCCTCTAGTTGATGACTGAGCTCCGCCCTGGTTTCTGTATTAAAAATAATAATGAATAATTAAAAAACAAAACTTAATTTTGTCAATTAGCAGAAAAACACCTTAACATATTTAAAAGATTCTGTGCGCACAATACATGTTTTCCTTTTGTAAAATCAGCTGTAATACTTGCCAGTTTTTCTTGATGTGTGCCAATGGTAAATCCCAAAAACTGCAGCCACCAGCAGAACAAGAACAACAGTAGTGCATATTCCTCCTGCAGCAGTTGAAGACAGACCTGGAGCTGGAACACCTGAAGACAGACAGTTATTATAGAGATTGGCTAAAAAAAAAAAAAAAAAGACTTTTGACTGACATTTACAACTTTGTATTAAATATTGTATAATGTTAATAAATGACAGCAACTAAAACAGTGACTCTGACAAGAATAATGACTAACATTATTTTATTTTTAACAATACACTCAAAAATTGTAAAATTCATAGTGTGACATAAAACTTATTGTGACGACTACCCGCTAGTTTGACATGCATGTTAAGGTAACAGATGATCAAAGATGGAATCATATACTGAGAAAATTTAAGCATCTCAAACTGTTTTGTAAAATTGCTCTGAATGACTAAATGATACTCACCAGTGATGGTAACACTGAAGCTCCTGAAGATGCTGAATCTGCTGCTGATGATCAGTAGTTTATAATCTCCAGAGTCTGTGGTTCTGGTGTTTGTGATGTTCAGAGATCCAGTCTGATGATCCAGCTTCAGTCTGTCTCTGAATCTCTCTTTACACTGAGCATCTGTACAGATCTTACTCTGATCTCCAGTGATATGAAAGATAAAAATGTCTTTAAAATACCACATCTTACAATCATTTGGGTTTTTTATTTTACCAGGATGTAAAGTGACAGATTCTCCCTCCTTCACTGACTTTGTTTCATTTCGTTCAGCTGCAGAAACACCTGAGAAACAAACCAACAGCTGACTGGAGGATATATATTTTTTTTTTTCGGGTTAAAGACACAGCATAATAACTGTGGATATGAAAACAATAAAACACACTCTCTTGACTTTAAGTCTAAAAAGCAACATTTATCCACATCTTGTACTATCAATCACATTTTACATCAAATTATGTGCAGTTTGGATTCCTGGTGAACTAGTATAGGTGGATTTAAACACATGATAACAGAAGGTGATCAGAGATGATGTAAGACCCTGACATCTTGAACAGAATAAAACTGATAAAACTAACAACTAACCAATGGAAAATCTACATATTGTGTTTTTGAAGAAATTATCTATATGCTGTATGTGAATTAATATACAAGTGAATAGAAAAAGAAAAAAAAAAACATTAATGATGGGATTTGCATGAACAAGAGAAATGTACTTGCTTAATGACTCACCACGGATGGCAAAAATGAAGGTCTTGTCCATCTCATTGTTTATGCTAGTGATCTTGAGGTGGTAAAGTCCAGCATCTGTGGTTCTGGTGTTCATGATGGTCAGAGATCCAGTCTGATGATCCAGCTTCAGTCTGTCTTTGAATCTCTCAGTACCTTCATTACACTGAACATCTGTACAGATCTTACACTGATCTCCAGTGATTTCAGCGATGCGAGTGCTATTAAAATACCATCTAATTCTGTCTTGTTGGTTTGCTTTAACTCTAGTTTGAAAAGTGACTGAATCTCCCTCCATCAAAAACACTAACACTCCATCTTCACCAACAGCGAAAAAACCTGAAGGAGAAATGAACAGATAATTATGAGCCAAAAAGTTTGTAGGTACAGAAATGTGTCTGGATTCATAATGTAACACATGCAAACAAACAGCAGAAGAACATCATAGATTTGCGCATTCAGACAGACAGGCATACATGAGTGTCATGAATGATCTTATGCAACTTACTGAACATAAACCACATCCTATTTCAAATGTTACTTCCCCCTAATCTGTGCATTTACACAACAAAGCATTTTTATACTCAAATTAATAATGAATATTATCCATTAAGATGATCTCATGTGCCTTATAATCTTTAATCAAAATAACTTCCCCTTCCTTTCACAGCGACAACTGATGATTTTTTCTCATTCATTGTCTGAAACCTCTACTGTCACCATGCCGAGAATAACTGGGAGTAAAATGCAGAGGCGGTGTAAACATTATGGTTACTGAACTAAAGCTCAAAGTATACTTCATTTTTTTTTTTTACACAATGCTAGCCTATGCACGAAGTCTGCCTAGCCTTTCAAAGTATGAGGTGTGTCCAGAAAGTAATGAGAATGAAGTTCCTTTTCTCCAGATGGGGTCTGTGAAGGAAGAAGCTGGGGTGTGGAGGTCACTTGGGGTGGGCTGCAGGTCTACGTTAGAACACTGATCAGATGAATTCCAGCCCTGTCAGAGTCAAGACATTCTTTTTTGTGACACCTTGTTTAAGTGCCTCGTATTAAGAAAAATGCAAGTGAGTTTGGAACAGTGGAACATGATGAAATTTTGTGTGAAATTGGGTAAAAGTGCATCAGAAACTTTGGAAATGGTGAGGAAAGCTCACCACAACACACCAATCCTCAGTGCTTTTGGCTGAAAAACACATCCACCCTACAGCAACAATTTGGCTCCTTGCAACTTTTTCATTTTCCCAAAGATGAATAACGGTTTGAAAGCACACCATTTTGGTAGTGTTGATAACATCCAAAGAGCCACTACGCAGTCACTAAACACCATCCCACTTGATGACTTCCAGGGATGCGATAAAAAAAAAAAAAAAATCGATGTGAGCATTGTGCACACTCACAAGGTGCATACTTTGAAGGAGACAATGTTTAATTGTAACATTTTTCATTCAAATATATATATACATTTTAAAATATTCTCATTACTTTCTGGACCTTGTATACTCTATTTAGTGTGTGCGAAAACAGGCAGTCGACACATGCACTCTAAAAAGCTTAATTTTTGTCCAGTGTCTGTGCTATTTTTCTCCAGATGTTATGATTATGTTTATGTTATAAATAAGATCCCTGTCGTTCTTCTCACTCACCACCAGAGTGCTCCATCACCACTCTGATTGTTTCCAATCGGACTGCATTTCCCAGAATCCCCTGCCTCGGAACCAATTATGGAATCCTCCATTTTCAGTCAGGAGGACTATAAGGCCGTGTGTCCACCAAAGGCTAAAAACACTCAACTGTGAGTGCTTGAGAGCGAAACCTTTTTTTTCCATTGAGATGCTGTGGTATGATACGAAATATTTTTTTTTGCGTTGAGTTTTTCGAATGCTGAAATGTTGTTTCTCCAAGCATTATTTTTCCTATAATATGGTAGACCAGCAGTTTCATATGGTAGAGATTTTTATTCTGGGGAAAGGAATTTTTATTCTCTATTGTTGTTTAGTCATAGGAGTAGCAGGATGTGGACATTAATCCTCGGAGACAAGCAATATTAACTTCTCTATTGTTGTTTAGTCATAGGAGTAGCAGGATGTGCTGAAATCCAAAGTTGACATTCTCAACCCATTGAGGACAGTGATGAGCACTGAGTTTTATCCAAAGTTGAGCTTTGTTCAGCTCGTGGATGTTAGTGGTGTTTTAAAAAACATGACACTTCCCATTGGTGCACACACTCCCTGAGAGGTGTTTTAAAAAACATGACACTCCCATTGAGAACAGCTGAAAATATATGCCAGCCTTGGGGAAAAAACTGTCCTATTCTTTGTGATGGAGTAACGAAACAATGTAATTGATGCTTTAAGATATGAATAGAAATATAATGGATCTGCTGCATCCTTCTCCTGTGACAAGATACATTTTTATGCTATAATGACAGTAAAGAGTGCTTGGCTGTCAAATTTGTGTTCTGTATAGCAGAAATAACATTTTGAGCACAAAGAAAACATTTTATTTATTTTTTTACTTATGTGCACTTGACTCAGATGATGGCTTAGTAACATATATGCATTGCCAGATTTGTTCAGTGGTTGGTTCAAAGAGATGTGATGATACAGTAGCTTCTCTACAGCTACTGTACTGCTGTCATGATATTTGTACTGTAGATATAAACACATTAATGATGTGATTTCAAAGTATAAGACTTGATTTTAAACATAATGACTCACTATAGATGGTAACATTGAAGATCATTTCACTTCTGCTGCTGCTGCCGAGGACCTTCAGATGATAAAGCCCAGAGTCTGTGGTTCTGATGTTCATGATGGTCAGAGATCCAGTCTGATGATCCAGCTTCAGTCTGTCTCTGAATCTCTCAGTACCTTCATTACACTGAACATCTGTACAGATCTTACTGAGATCTCCAGTGATTTGAGCGATGCGAGTGTCATAGAAATGCCATCTAATCTTTTCTTGTTGGTTTGTTGTAACACCAGTGTGTAGAGTGACTGGATCTCCCTCCATTGCTGACACTGACTCGCCAAACACACCTGAAGAAGAAGTGAACAGTTAATTATAAGTCAAATAAAATTACACCAAAGGAAAATGCAGTGAAAATGTTTTTCTATAGATCATGAAGGTTGAGAGATCTGGCTAGATTCATAATGTAACACATGCAAACAAACAGCAGAAGAACATCATTGATGTACACATACACTCATCAGACAAACATACAAACCACATCCTGAATCATACACAGTTTTGCTCTGTTAATATAACCCTTGCAAAAATTCACAATGTTCATTTTAACAAAGTAAGAGGTATTCCAAAACCTGCATGCTATTTTTGATTTAGTAGTGTCCCAATAAGCTATTTACATTTACATTTAGTCATTATTTCATGCAATAGATGTTTATAATCCACAAAACAACTTAATTTACACAAATGAACCAGATGAGAGCCATCTTTTCACCATGAGGATGATTAAAGGACTCAAAAAACAAATCTATTAAAAAGGTAAAAACATTTACTGATGCTCGTGAAATAAACAATGCATCAAGAAAAATTACACTTACATGTTTCCATCTAGAGCACAAGTTCACTATGTGTAATAGTTTGAGTCTCAAAATCAGTCACAATATAATCCTACTTATTTTGTCAAACTTGAAGTGGTGTGTAAACTTATGAGCTTATGTATTGTGTGTATTCAACTTCATAATGAATATTACTTATCAGGAATACTAAATAGCTGATCATTATGCATGGAATATTTTTATTTTATACAAAAATTGTTGTACAATTTGTTGTTTGTTTTAATTATTTGTTAATAAAATTTCATAATGATTATGTATTTAATATTTTTATTTTATGATGATTTATTGTTTCATTTAAATTTGTTTTTTCAATTTTTTACTACACATACCATGGTTAAACTATGGTTAGTGTAGCAAAACCATGGTTATTTTGTGGTTAAAATGGTTTAACTATAGCAAATTGTGCGTGTTGCCAATGGAGACAAGAGGCGTTGGTGGTGATAAAATGATTAAAACTAACTTTGTACTATAATGTACAGGGTCCTGCAAGAAAAAGACAAGATCTGCAAATCCACAGAACAGCAGAATACGAATGCAATGCAAAAAGTCTCTCATTAAGTGTTTTCCTCCCGTAGAAAAACATAAACACTTAATATGGCTTAATGTATTAAAATGTATTAAAATATCAAATTCAATATACAGTTTATAAATAATAATGCATAAATATATAAATACAATACACACCCAACACACCCAATATATATATATTCAAATTCAATATACAGTTTATAAATAATAATGCATAAATATATAAATACAATACACACCCAACACACCCAATATATATATATACAGTGTTGGGAAGGTTACTTTGGAAATGTAATAAGTTACAGATTACAAGTTACCCTATCTAAACTGTAATAAGTAGTGTAACTATTTCAATTACTAAAGTAATGCAACTGATTGCATTTGATTACTTCTCTTAACTTCTAATATTTTCAACTGTTAATCATTTTCAAACATATAAACTAGGCCGGGGGCGAACTATCCCACCCCCTCACCCAAGATAAGTGTGAAAATAGATTAATTATGAAATATAATGGTTTATTAAAAAAAAAAAAAAAAGTTTCATTGCAAAGCAGACACAATTAAGTATTTCTGGTGGTTGTGGTGGTATCACTTATTTGTGTCTATATTAATGGTAAAACTGCTGCCTAAAACTGCTCAAATTTTTATTTCCTGGATGTCAATTTTTTTTTAATTTGGTGGCTATGCGATTTTGTTTTATTCAATACTCTGCCATCTGTATTTGCTAAGTTTATTTTTAATGGGTTGATTCACTCAGAACGCATTTTTCATTCCACTGCTGTACTTTTCCATTGTATTTCAATGTAAATGCGCTACCGGACGTCTTGAATGCGGCGCTCTCGTCTCGGGTCTAGCAGCTTCTCGCGCCTAATTCTCGTGCATAATAGCCTACATCATTCTAAAACACGGCGCTCAAGTTCAAAGAAATTCAGATTCTAAAACACGTCTCTATACACCTTGCACTTAAACAAACAAACAAACAAACAAACAAACATTATGTCGGCCCCGGTGCGTCGGCCCACCGGGAAAATGCCCGGTATGCCCGATTACCAATCCAGCCCTGATTACATCCGAATTGAACCACCAGCAAATGAACTGAGCCCTGCATTTGTGCCAGATGTTGTTGCGTGCTGTGCAGTGCTCCACAATGAATTCGAATTTAAATCAGAATCAAAAGTGTTTTAGAGAGCACCTCGCCTTTTTCACGATCGGATATCCGATCAGAGAAAATAACGCATGAAGTGAGGTGTAAACAGGCGCTACACGACATTTGACAGCTTTTGTTGTGACTCGCGAAGCATGCTACGTAAGTTTAATATTATTTTTACTGAAAACATGACCTTTTAACCGCAATTTGCGTTTAGCACAAGAACACCGGAAGAGAGATATAAATGTCTTACCATGGTCGAGTAAACACCAGAACAATACGAGAAGCGAAATAAAGACAAGCTTCATTTTCCCCACGTTTTCAATGAAAAGCATATTTTTGTAAAGTGACATGTTGCTTTTCATTAAACAGGACGACCTTTCGAGAGTGAAAGTGAAAGCACAGCAGTGCGGTGACGAAAATGCTTATGGGAGCCTCCCTGGAATGTATTTTTTTTTAATTGCTTATTTTATATGGTTTACAAAAAAGGCTTCTTTTTGAAAAGTTCCCAGTATATAATTGTTATTCGAAAATTGTTCTTCTAAATATTAATTCTGAATGTTATATTTCTTACATTAATATATATATGGGCTACTGTACAGTAGGCCTATAATTTGGCTTTTCGTTATTTTGGTTATGGACATTATTATCTGGATAAATTTAAATGCTGTTATGCTTTCACAGACACAAACAAAAGTAAGAGACCACTTTAGTTTGTTATTAGTTAGTCAGTAATATTGTGTCAAATTTAAATAATGGCTGTAACATTTAGTGTGTAGTGTGATTTTGGCCAAAACCATTATTCCAGTTGTTTAGAGAGACAGAGACGGTTGTTTAAGAAGAGAGGAAGACAAGCATCCCAAGTGCTAGTGAAAGTTTACAGTTCAGTGTGTGTTTTGGTTGTTTTTGTGTTTCTTATTCATTGAGCCCAAGGCTGTGTAAAAAAAAAAAAAGTTTAAAAATTAAAGGAAAAAAAAAAAATATTGTATAAAGTGTCTGGTTTATACACTCAGTTTCATAACATCAGGGCAGGAAGAAGCCCTTCACCTACAAGCTGAACACACATCAAACAAATGGCCACATACAAGATGTTTGTCCACCCGGCAGATCAAACCACTCTTCTGAAGAAAACCTACAGCAGTTTCAGTTTGACTCAGAAGATGAGCTGCTTGTGTCACACCTCAGTAAGACTGGCAATGAGAGATTGCAGATTGTTTTAACTTTTTTCCATTTTGTTTTTCCATACATACACTCATCGATATATAGATAATTCATATTAATTTATATGATAGATTAAATTATCACACAAAAAAGAAGATTTTTTATATTTTTTTATTATAGATTATTAAAATGTTCTTCTACATTTTTATTTTTAATTTACATTTTTTATTATCATACAACTACATTTTTAATGTTAAAGAATATGAAAAAAAAAAAAAGAAATTTTTTTTTTTTGGTTAAAGTCTTAATATGAGCCAGAATATATATATATATATATATATATATATATATATATATATATATATATATATATATATATATATATATATATAATATATAAATATATATTTTTTTATGTAACTAAATAACATGCGTTCTGATCATAAGAACTAGGAGGGTCAAACTCTGTCGTGGGAGGATTCACACCAGTCTGGCTGTTATCAGCAGATAGTCTTCTTAGTTCAGACTTTTCACTGAACAACAATGTTTATTTTATTCTCTTTGTGCTGGTGGAGTCTGACTGGTAAGTTATAAAAGCATTTTTTTTTCTTTGTAATTTAGTGTTTTTTTTATTGTTTTTGTTAGTTTTAATTTGGTCTCAGATAGATCAAAGCAAGTTAATTAAGATCTACTTTGGATTGTGATTTACACGTCTGAAAACATCAAAGAAATGTTGCAAGTCAGGTTTTGTCTTGATTTATATATATTTATATATATATATATATATATATATATATATATAATTTCAAGGATTGTTACTGGACGTAGAAACACAAATAGCCATATATAGCTATATATATATATATATAGATATATATATATATATATATATATACATATATATATATGTGTGTGTGTGTGTGTATGTGTGTGTGTGTGTGTGTGAAAAATAATTCTGGAGTAATTGAACAACAACAAAATAAAAATTAATTATTCAAAAAGCAAATAATGTATAATTTCCAACTACAGTTGATTTCAGTAAACCAACAGAAGTCTTAATCTGTTCGTGTATGTTCATCAGGTGTGTTTGGCGCTGAAACAAATAAAATACAGTCAGTGTTGGTGATGGATGGAGATTCTGTCACTTTGCAGACTGGTGTAACTGAAATACAATACGACGATGACATACTGTGGACATTTGGAGCTGAAAAGTCTCTCATAGTTAAAATCAGCATTGAGAAACAAATCTTTTCAACATTTGACGTTCCTGATGAGAGATTCAGAGACAGACTGAAGCTGGAGAATCAAACTGGATCTCTGACCATCACAAACATCACAACTGAACATGCTGGAGAATATCAACTAGAGATAAATGGAGCAAAACTGACATCAAAAACATTCAGTGTTTCTGTCTATGGTAGGTGGAGATCATTTGTCTCATCCTAAACATATTTAGAAGTTAATCTAAATTAGCATTTGTGGCATTGTTGATTAACACAAAATAATTAGTCGGGGCAAACAAGTTGTACAATTATATACAACTTCACACACAACAGGTTTACTGTAGCTACTGTTGAAACAGTTTTTATTTTAACATTTACGAATCACCCCCATTCAGTGCCTCATTGTAACCCCATTCAGTGCCTCATTGTAACCCAGACTGCTGCTTTTCCGTGGGGCAAATGGAAATAAATTTTGTGGTAATCAACATTATGCCTAAAATATAACACTCACAGACCGTCAATACACTACACCGAAAATAAAACTGATTTTTAGATTTAGAATTTTATTTTTTTCACTCATGTTTTTCAGCTCTTCTACCCACTCCTAACATTACCAGAGATTGCTCTTCATCATCATCACAGCAGAATTGTTCATTGGTGTGTTCAGTGGTGAATGTGAGTGATGTGACTCTCTCCTGGTACAAAGGAAACAGTTTATTGTCCAGCATCAGTGTGTCTGATCTCAGCATCAGTCTCTCTCTACCTCTGGAGGTGGAATATCAGGATAAAAACAGCTACAGCTGTGTGCTCAATCACATCAGAAACCAGACCACACATCTCAACATCACTCAACTCTGTCTGCCATGTCCAGGTTTGTTGGTGCTGATATTAATGTGATTAAGATTATCTCTTAGTTATACAGTGTTGATGTTTCAGTGTTTCTTGTAGATCAGACAAACAGATTTACTGACACGTGGTTCAATTTGTCGATTCCAGATCAGGGCCTACCTTTATTTTACATAGTGTTGATTCCTTCTGCTGCTGGATCTCTGTTGATTGTTTCAGTTGTGATCTTCTGCATCTGCAGGAAATGTAGAAAAACAGGTCAGGAGAACAAGCTGCATGAATATTTATCTTTAAAACACACATTTTGATACTAGTGTCATTTTAACATGTCTGTATTATTGTTAATGCAGCTCTGACTCAAGAGGAAGACAGAACTGATTCAGCATTGTGTAAACCAGCAACACGAAAAACGGTAAGAACATTATGTGTTGCAAAAAGACGTGTTGCAGTCAGTCTGATTGAAGTTTGCAGCATCAGATGGTCAGTGAACAGACGTGGGTGGACTATCGGCCCGACCGTTACCTGCAGTAAAGACCACATCAAAAGAATAGTTTAAAAAAATAATTTTTTTTGCTGTGTACACTAAGCCTGTGTACTTTGTTCCTTAGTGTAAGTTTTTACATTATAATCAGTGAAGTTGTGTAGTTGCCTCATTATGCATCTTTAGTTTATAGACAACCCGTTTATATTTTTTGACCTGCTGCTGTCTGACAGAAAGGAGATTTATTTACACATATCATGAATTAGGTGTTATAAGTTGTAACCTATATGTAAAACCGCTATAAAGCCAGCTCCTGATGTGTCTGTGGCCTACTAATTTAAATCATGGTTTCTAAACAGTTCTACTTATAAATAAATTGGTTTGTCATCCTGAAATATCCTTTACAAAGTCGGTTTTCTACTATTAGATTTGCACAGTAAGGAAAGAAGAACACAAAGCTGTTAATCTGTGCTTTGACCACGAGCTGCAGCTGCTCTGCGGTTCATGATCATCTGAGGTCAAATGCAGCTTTAGCAGTCATTGGTTGATCTGTAGCCGAGCTGCAGCAAGTATCTTTGGTGTTGCATTTGTGTGAAAGACAATCATTCAAAGCCATTTCGCTTTTGTAAGAAACCTTCAGAATTTGTGATGAAGATTTTTGACGTCATATCCTGTTGCTGGTCTATGTTAGCTTATGTTGTTGCACATTAAAAATCATCTTAACGAACAAGATCAACTAAAATTGTTGGAAAAATGATGCTCTACTGAGAATTTTACAAGTAGTCCTACTGAAGTCAGTTATAAAGTAGTTCTGTTACATCAGCAAGTTTCCTGATTGATTGATTTTGTGTTTCCTTGCAGAAATCAAAGACTGACGCTGTGTATGAAAATGTCCCCAAAAAGCGATGATCAAAAAGACTGTATCTACTGGATTTTTGCCATTAGAGCTCATACTGGAGGTTTTTATCTAGTGTTTTTTTGTAGTTAGAGTTTTTATTGGATTTTATTTTATTTTTTGATTCCACTGTTTTGTCTGTATCATATTTTTGTTTTTTCAGAAACTCAAGTAAAATTTTCTTTCTTTAGCTTATGACATGGAAATTTACCTAACGCTCATTATTAAATATTAATCACACCTTTTGTCATTTACCTGTCATTTACTGTTCCAGTTTTATTCTTTTTACAAAATATAAAGGAATATCGAGTGCACTGTATAGTATCTCACACGATTTAGTCTGTTGTAAGCAAAAGCAGAAAAACACATCTCTAATAATAGCACTACTCTTACCGATAGGGTGCGCTATAAATACATAATGAATGCACAAAATAAAGACACAGGTCTGCTTGATCATTGTGCTGCCCCCTGGTGCCTCTTTGAACAATAACAACTCAATTAAAGATAGATTACAGTGTCTAAAAATGGCATAGTCAAATAAAAACTATCCAACTGAATGAGCTTTTGAAATATGCATGTGACAGCCACATTTGTATAGAATCTTAATGCATTACCGTTTTTTTTTTTTTTTTTTTTTTTTTTACATTTACAGTTTGACTCGCCCATTATTATGTGAATGATATCAGTGTCTGGTTCATGCATTTAATGGACTCACACATGTCCATTTTAAAGATAGCAGCTCTCAGTTTGACTCAGAAGATGAACATCAGTGAAAGCAAAAGTGTGTGAGGTCAGACAGCTTTAACTTTGTATTTTTGATTTTTTCCATTCACTAACATTAAGAACTGTATAATATACACAACCATTTAAAAATCACAAGACTTTTGTTCAGTTTTACCATGAAATGAAGTTTATCCACAGCTCACACAATATTCTAATACTTTTAGCCATTTAACACAGTAAAGCAACTACCTTAAAAAAGTAGGCTTATTTTAAATGATAAAAATATTTTTACCCATTAAGAACAGTTCAACTCCTAAGGGCCATATAACATTATATCATACACAAATGCAGAGTGTGAACGAGGAGGTTCCCACACAGAAGTGGGAGGATTCACAAATAGCTTGAGTGTTTTAAGAGGATAGTCTTCTTAGATCAGAAACTGAACCGTTGAAGAAAATGTTTGACATATTTGCTTTGTTCTGTCTGTGCTGGTGCTGTCAGATTGGTAAGTTATAAAAACATTTTTATAGCTTATGTTTTTTTGAGCTGCAGCAATTGTCATCTGCTACTGTCTGTACCAAATAAACCATCATTCAAATTTGTTACTTTTTTTTTTTAAACTGACATTATACTAAGTGTCTAATTTACTACAGATTAAAAATATTCAGCACAATTAAACTGTGTAAGTTTACACTTTGATTTTGCTCCACAGCAAATAACTTTTAAACAATTTAAAATTCCATGGGTAACACAAACCTATTTTTGATAGAGTATGTCTCACCTTTCATTTTGTCCCTCTGATGCTGCTGTAATGTTCTTTAGTTCATCTGTAAATTATAATAACATCTTATTTCAGGATTTGTAAACCAACAGGAACTTTAATCTGTGACAAAACCTCTTCATGTTCATCAGGTGTGTTTGGTGCAGAAACAAATGAAATACAGTCTGTGTCAGTGATGGAGGGGAGATTCTGTCACTTTAAAAACTAATGTTACTGAATTACATGGAGGTGATGACATTACATGGAAATATGGAGCTGAAAAGTCTCTCATAGTTAAAATCAGCAATGAGAAACAAAACTTTTCAACATATGATGTTCCTGATGAGAGATTCAGAGACAGACTGAAGGTGGATCATCAGACTGGATCTCTGACCATCACAAACACCACGACTAAACACGCTGGAGTCTATGAACAACAGATACGTAGAGCGAAACTGTCATCAAAAACATTCAGTGTTTCTGTCTACGGTAAGTAGAGATCATTTGTCATGCCATACACATATTCATGTATAAAACTAGTTAGAGGGGACAGATTGTATAAAAACAAACTAAACCATAAAAAAAGTTGTTTATTTGTATCCATATTTCTGTTTATTGTCTTATGTTTTCAGCTCAGCTGCCTGTTCCTGTAATCACCAGTAACTCTTCACAATGTTCTTCATCATCACTGTTCATCATCATCATATTGTTCATTGGTGTGTTCAGTGGTGAATGTGAGTCATGTGACTCTCTCCTGGTACAAAGGAAACAGTTTATTGTCCAGCATCAGTGTGTCTGATCTCAGCATCAGTCTCTCTCTACCTCTGGAGGTGGAATATCAGGATAAAAACAGCTACAGCTGTGTGATCAACAATCCCATCAGCAACCAGACTCAACATCTGGACATCAGTCAACTCTGTCACACATGTGCAGGTATGGGAGTGCTGATATTAAAGTTAATTCTTTGGGCTGACCTCTGTCTATTTTTGTGGATCAGACTCAATAACTTACATCAATTTATCTGACAGTGTTGATCTCTGCTGCTGTTGCTGCTGCTGGATCTCTGTTGATTATCGCTGGATTTGGGATCTTCTGCATCTGCTGGAAATGTAGAAAAACTGGCCAAGAAGGCAAATATAACCTACTGATTTTCATCAATTGATAATTCATTATAATTAAATATAATTCATTAATGTGATACCATTCAGTTTCTAAATAGTACAGTATGTGTGGTTATTGGTTTTTGCAATGATCTGCCCTGAGCAGCTCTCTTTATTCATGCAGTTTCTAAATAGTGTTTTACTTGGATGGTGTTAAAATTTTATGTATTCATGTCATTGGAATTTTAAAATTGCTTTATTAAATATCTCTAATTAATTGTGTGCATCAATGATTCAGCTTGGCAGACATAAAATAACAAACTGTGTGTATATATATTAATGATTTTCTAATCCATTAATCCAACCACCTTTTGTTCAAACAGTTCAGATTTGTGAAGATGAGATCACTCATGTTGTCATGATACATGAGCCAACGTTCTACAAAAGAAATGCCCATAAGTTGGTAAGATCATGTTGTGTGTCTCTTTATCGTTTCAGCAATGTCAGATGCATGTCAGTGTGCAAAAAACTTTTTCAATGTAGTTCCAGAAGAAGCAATTTTACTGTTAAGTGATTTTAATTTTAATTGTGTATCTGTGGGTAAGAATTAATCTGAAATGAATAAAATACAACTAACCATAAACAGAAATGACAATAAATGAACGTTTAAAGGGAGAAAGAAAAAGAATCAAACTACTCTATGCCATAAATTCATTCAGGAAATTATTCACTTCATGCTAATATTAATATATTATTGGCCATATTCCTGTTATGTCTGCATTTTCAGTTTTCCTATACATATACAGTATGTTCTTTATTTTAAATGATTTATTATATCTTATACTTTTTTTTTTTTTGTTTGTTGAATGTTATGATTTTTTTTTTTTGTTTGCGCCTGTCAGCATGAGTGATTAAACTTCAATCTTTTTTAAGTATGTTTTAATTTGATCATTTTTAATAGGAAACTCTTTTGACGAACTTTGAAGTTTGAGTCTAATACATTCTCACGCAGTGCAGGTTTCAGTTCCAGCATTAGCAGAGTTTGCAGAAGACCTATTCTTGTCTATATCACATCCTATTTTATAAAGATCCTTTTTCTTTGTCTGACAATGCCTTAGAATCATTTTAAGAATACATTCAATGTACGATTCACTGTTGTAAAATATATGGTATTATGCAAATGTGTGGTTAATAATAATAATTGAAATATTTAAAGGTTTTATCAGTTTTTGGGGAGTCAGCTAACTTACTTAAAGGAGAAACACTGCTATCAAAATTAATTTCTTCAGTAGCATAACACCGCTGATGTCCAAAGGCAAAACACGAAACAAATACACCAAAATTCAATAGAAATACAGTTTCTTAAACCAATTTTACTCACTTTCATTTATACTGTGTTTTGCCGTTGCTGGTAAAACAACTCCTGAGCAGTAATGCCAAGTTCACACTACACAATTTTTAAAATTTTTTGAAGTCGTCGGATCACTATCTGGGGTAACATTCAATTGCTGCTTTGTTCAGATTGCAGGATGGATTGGTGACAGAAGGTTATGGCAAGTTCACTCGAGCAAGATTGTAGGACATTCACATTACATGATTTGTCTGATTTTTACATATAAAGGGCGACAGCGCACCACATTAAAATAAATGATCATTCATGTTTTCATAACCACTGGCCAAATTCAAAAAACATTCATGTTTTGTGTTTTTTCTGTTTTGCATTTAGGCAAGATCGGCTCTGCCTAACTGAATTAAGTGTTTTGTTGTTGGATATAGCAATGAACATGGCTATATCCATGTGCATTATTTACTCCCGACATCTGAGCCGCTGAAGGTACAGTGGATTATGTTTGTTTTTGAAGGGATTGTACCTTAATGTTTCTATGTTCAAGTGAATCATTTGTGATCCAGCTTCACCTACAGAAGTGAGTATAAGTTTATTTTATGAATCTTTGCAAATTGCCTTTCCTAATAACATGACAGTTAGCAATTTCTGTGGCTAAATGCAGCTAAATGTGGCTGAAATAAACAGTCTCAAGAGAATGTTATCATGTTCTGCAAGTAAATGGGGGTAAGGGTGGGTGAAATTAATTGTCATTAGAATATGGATTCACTAAAATGGCTTGCTGTGTGCAGAGCTGTATTTAGCAAGGTAAAAAAAAAAGGTGTTGTTTTATACTACCATTGAGAAATATTAACCAAAGTATGTTATAGACATTTCATTAAGACCATAAAGAATCATATCAACATGTGGAAAAGGGATATCCGATGAGTGCTCATTTACCGGTCAAAAGAGCCCACCTTAAAGGGAAAGTTCACCCAAAAATTTAATTTGCAGCATTATTTACTTACCCTCAATACATCCTGGGTGTATATGACTTTCTTCTAATAGACAAATACAGTTGGAGTTCTATTAAAAAAATAAAAATAAAATGCCCTGACTGTTCCCGTCATCAGATTCGCTGATGGACACCGGCATAAAAAAATAGACATTTTATATTTTAAAAAGTTTTATACATATTAGTTTATAAATATATATATATATATATATATATATATATATTATATATATATATACCCTTGCCGTATATATATATATATAAACTTTTCAAACGTATAACACTTTTCAACATATAAAACAACAATGTATGTTTATTTGCATTTATGATATATACTGATTTTATGAGATGTTGTGTTCTCACGGGAACTATGGACACCGTGCTTCATTGTTGTGGGTAATGTGGTAGCTGAAGATAATGAGGTACAAGTGCATTCCAAACGACTACATAATGGCACACACATGCCCTGCTCACTCTAAACTAGTCCCCACTCCATGGTGATAGGGATGATTCCTTCCATTTGGAATTTGCCTGTGAACCGTATGGTACACGATACGCGTACCATTATACACTGGTGTGTAACGGTTCACATACATATTATCATCCAGCAAGTGAAAATTATGTGTCTGAGATGCACACAATAGATTCTAATATATTGATGATAATATTAATATATTCAAACCTTTCTAGCAGTTAGTACAGATTTAAATGATAAATGGTGCCATCTGCTGGGATCTATTATCTGTCAATTTAAAAATTGTGTCATAAGAATGACAATAAAATGTTATATTAATAAAATAAGCAATGAGTTGAATCAATGATTACAGAAAATGCAAAAAACAAAAATGAAAACAAATGAGATTTTTTTTTTATTGATTTATTTTATTTTTTTTTTTTTTTTTATTTTTATGGGTTTGGGTTATGTTCATTTTATGTTGATGATGGGATATTGATTTTTTTTATTTTAAAAGATGTTCTTGTAAAGCACATCAACAAATGTAACGAAAACTGTGGCAAAATGGTCAAGAGGCTATATTTTTGCAATGCTTTAGCGTATTCAACCAAATTTGGACTGTGTTATACCACTCATGGCCTGAGGATATATGCGCAGTTTCAGCACAGTGCCATCTAGTGGTCAAACATATAAAAATAGACATTTTAGATCTTAACTTCTGAACAGTTTGGCTAAAAATCACAAGATTGGTCTTTTTAGATTTTTTTTTTTTTTTGCCATTTTGGAATTTGCATTAAAATCATCATCAAAAAAAAAAAAATAAAAAAATCTTCCTTAGCTCTTACATATAATTATGTGAAACAGGATCCATGAGCAATATTTTTTACAATATGCAGGGCTTCAATAGAAACTTCTTAGAATGGTGTAGAGAACCTTATTGAGTGAAACAGTTTTGCATAGTTCAGCCAGTAGCTGCTGGTAACTAGTGTCAAAGATGCCATCAGTCATGGCAGACCGGTGTTCTGTACTTGAATGACAACTGCACTGTTCAACTGAATTAACTTCTGAAAAATGCAGGAGACAGCCATGATTGTACAGACTCTTAAAGGGGTGGTTGATTACAATTTCACTTTTTTAAAGTTAGTTAGTGTGTAATGTTGATGTTTGAGCATAAACAATGTCTGCAAAGTTGCGGCGCTGAAAGTTCAATGCAAACCGAGATATCGTCTTTTACAATGAGTTACTTCCCAGGTTTGTGACATTACAAACCCAGACAAACCCCGCCCCTTGGGAACATGCAACAAAGGGGGCGAGGCCATGCTGTGCTGCTTTAGAGGAGAGGAAGAAATCTAGGGGTGCATGTAAAAATCTATTCATATATGAATTGCGATTCTGTCATCTAACGATTCTAATGGATCCAAGTTTCATAATCAATGTTCTGAAGCAGCTGTTCTCATCCCTGTCCCCCTGCTCTACACACACTCTGCTCTGCATCTCTCTCTCTCTCTCTCTCTCATTCAGATTATCAGCTCCAACAATGAACTGTTCCATTTATACACTTATTTTCACATAAGACACTTATTTTAACAAGCGCTAAACATGGACATGTGTGCGTTTGCTGTATTATATTAAAGCTTTAATCAGGATAAAAGCAATTAAAAGCTGACAGAAGCAGTAGCATTTACAAAGAACAGCGTATCTAAAAGTATGAGTGTGTGAGTTTGATGTACTATATTAAAGCTTTAATCAGGATACACATATCCTCTTCACTAATTAAGGCCCTGATGATACTTCAAACAACATGAAGTTTTCGTTTTCGTGGAAACGAAAACCTTCAATTTGGGGCCAAACACTGCAACAGTTCTGTGTTCAAATGCACACACTTGAAAAGGCTGATATACTTCAAAGCGAAGTTCGTTTTCGTTCTTCAATTTGGGCAAAAAGAAGTTTAAAAGGCTCAAATATTCCAACACCCCCGTGCTGCTGGAGGTGGGGTGTAGATTAATTTAAACATGTCATGTTGCTCATGCATATCCCCTAAACACAACTATGATGAAAATGTCATGTTGCTCGTGCAGACAAAACAGTTTTATATATATATCTGATATATATATATATATCAAATCAAATAGCAATATACTATATATGTCTGTGCCACACCCCTCATTCAAAGGGACGTGTAATATAACAGAATATAAATATATATATATTTTCAATCTTTCTATATATGAATATAATAAGTATATAAGTGACTGAGACCATTTTACAAACTACACAGAGACCTTTAGAACGATACCAAACATGAAGGGGAAAAAAACAACAGATTCCCAAGATACATGATATGTGGTAATGAAACATTTTGGGGGAAAAGAGTGAGAGGGAGAGGCAGAGAGGGCAGGGGGGAGAAGGGGGTCATAAATGAGCAAGGGGGGTGATGTTGTTGGCTCTCTTTGGAGATCTCTTCTCAAGATTAGTCTCATTGTTTTGTTGCACAGCATCTGTTTTGTGCGAGTTCCTGACATTTTGGATTTGTGAGGAAATAATTTCACTCCTTATAAAACATTCATGCATTTAAGAGTTAAAGATCAGCAGTACTGGAAACACACTGTTCCTGTCTTGATGGCTGTAATAATCCCTTTACCATGGTTTTACTGCAGGTAACACCTTGTCTCAGCCTTATTATCATGTGCCCCTTCAGCAACACTAATCCATGGGGTCTCAGTCTGATCAGCTGATGCCCCTCAAGCAGAACCCCTCAGTCTGGTCTCATTCTTATCAACAGATACCTCTCCAGCAGCATTCGTCTAAATATTCTCAATCTGATCAGTGGATGCCCCTTCAGCAGCACCCATCTTCATTGTATCAATCTGATCAAGGGATGTCCTCTCAACAACAACCATCTGTAGACTCTCACCATGAATAAGGGTCATTGGTTCTCCACCAATCTCCTGAAAGAAAGAAAACAGATTTACAGAAGGTAAAACAAATGTTTGGGTGTGGGGGGTATAGTACATTGTTATTGATCTGCTCTCTTAAAGAAGTAAAGTATTATTAGTTTTTCTATATGATGATTTTAAATTAAAGCAAACATACATTCATTCAGAAACCAATATGCCCCAATATACTTAAGTTCTTTTCCTTATTCACTTTAGGAGTAAAAATAAGTTTGAAATATGTGACCAGCGATATACTATTTGCAAACATTCTGATGCCGCCTGCGCTGCTGAGAGTGGCATTTACATTAATATGTAAATATGTGCTGTGCACTTTCCTTTAATATCATTTTAATCATTCTTTGTTTATGGGTATGCTGAGAAAACAGCAGTTAAGAAAGCATCTTATCATAGCGATGTGGATATGTTTGGTTGATATGTGTTTATGTGGTGTGTTATCATAGCGATGTGGATATGTTTGGGCTGAGAGAAAGGGCTGAGAAAGCATCTTATCATAGCGATGTGGATATGTTTGGACAGGCTGCAATTTGGCATTTATATAGCAATTTGTACAAAAGAGCTTTAAAGCAAGCAGCTTTACACTATTGAACATTAAAAACAGTGTCAGTGTCACTTTCAGTTTGACAGAATGACATCTTCAATTTCTAAAAAGCAGCTCTCCAGGGTATTCATGTTTTAATTCACGGATGTCTGACCATGAGGGACTGAACAGAATAAATGTACTGAAGACGATTTTGATGTCAAAGAAGCCCCAGAGTCAAACCCACCAACCTGTCCTCCAACTAATACGCTCGTATAGGTCGTTTGTCCAAATCCCTGAAATACGACCCATCAGAGCGTATACTACAATTGCGCCACCTATCAGCAAAAGGTCGTTTTCATATTAATGTTTTGTACTCTTTTATTTGCACTGTGATTTGCGTTTCGTGTAGCTCAGTTGGTAGATTATTGTGTTATACCTTGATATGCAATCATGCTATCATGGGTTCGATCCCAGAGACCGGACGTGCACGTAAAATGTATATGCTCAATAAATCATAATTTAGCATGATTTCTGTGAGGGTTAGGTTTAGGGGGAGGGGTTAGGTGTGGTCATTCGAACGAATAAGCCACCTAGTAAAATATGTACGAATTACTGTGAGATCGGTGTAAAAAATCCACAAATTGCATTTAAATAAACGTGCGTTTTGATTGGTAATGACGTTATATGTCATTTCATCATGACGACAGACACAATGCGATACTGTTATTATTTTTACACCCGCTAGAGGCCGCTTAACTTTAAAACGTAAATATAGGTCGTAATAAGGTGCTTGCACAAAAGACCTATATGGTCGTTTTTTGTTGGAGGACAGGCTCAAACCCACCTATATCAGAATCATCACAGAACAATGGTAGTTCAAAGCAAGCTGTTTCAAACTCCCAAAACAAACTCCTGTCACAAATATCACAGTCAGATTTTGTGTACATAGTGTCTCACCAGGTCAGGATCCATCTCCTGTGTCATTTCTTCTGTTTTAACAAAAAGTTTGTTAAATAATTTGATTGTTTTTATTTTGTTTTTTGTTAAATAATATGTTTTTTTTTGTTTGTTCTTTCACACAGTAAATCTCATTATTCCAGCATGTTGAATCAGCTGTATGCAATACTTGCTTTCTTTGCATCTTGCTTGTGTAGATCTCCAGCGGCAACATTACATCATACAAGCAGCTGCAACCAGCAGAACAGCAGCACCAACAGCAGAAGCAGCAGCAGTTGAATCTGAAACAGCTAAAGTCAGACACTCATTATTTCTAGAGATGGTATGATTAACAACTTTACCAGTACTTTTGACTGACATTTAGTAGAAAGTTGTATGATGTTGTTTTGTAAGGAACAGCAGCTTAAACCGCAACAGAAACAGCAGTGTTTACAAGAAAACTGACTAATACTATAACTTTTTTTTTTCTGTTAACAGCAAACTTTAAAAGTTTAAAATCCATAAGGTGACAAAGACTCAGTGTGTTAATTGTCAGTTTGATGTGCATGTAAAAACATGACAGATTTGGTCTAAATTATAATGTAATATTGAGTCAAAAACTCACTTCTTCAAACAGGCTACAGTGAAAACAAATACTGGGACAATCTAAAAGTTTTCTAAAATGGTTAAAAAGAAAAAGCACTGAATAACTAAAATGATACTCACCAGTGACAGTAACACTGAATGTCTTTATAATATCGTTGCTCATCAGTAGTTTATAAACTCCAGAGTCTGTGATGCCGGTGTTCATGATGGTCAGAGATCCAGTCTGATGATCCAGCTTCAGTCTGTCTCTGAATCTCTCAGTATCTTCATTACACTGAACATCTGTACAGATCTTACTGAGATATCCACTGATTTGAGCGATGCGAGTGTCACCGAAATACCATCTAATTCTGTCTTGTTGGTTTGTTTCAACACCAGTGTGTAGAGTGACTGAATCTCCTTCCATCACTGATACTGAAACTCTGTCTGTATCATCACCAGAGGCACCTGAAGAAGAAATGAATCACATTTCTGAATCGATTCCCCATTTCTTCCCAATGAATGCGGATTATATGAAATAAAACTGCTCTGTTCCTCTGCATTAATGGCAACACCATTAGGTGTGTTTGAGATGTCATCCACTTTGCCTTAATGAGAATACTACAATAATACACAAATGAACCAGTTCAAAAGTTTGAACCTTGATTCTTAATACTGTGTTGCTACCGAGATCAAAATATGTTTGTGATAACTGAGCAGTTTTCCAGTGCATCTCCCTGTATTGAATATTTGAACGCTTTCCAGTGACTGTATAATTTTGAGATCCATCTTCATACTGAAGACAACTGAAGATTTGAACGCTGGAAAAAAACATTCAGTATGCTAAAAAAAAAAAAAAAAAAAAATTAAATTAATAATAATAAAACAATTATTATTAAATGCTATGCCAAATGTGTACATTGCCTTTCTTCAGCAGACCACAAACATTTTTAGAAATAAATTTGACATCTGTAGATGCATTCAATTCAAATGGTGCTGCAATCTTTTGGAGGGTCCAAATGTCATGCATGCAACTTTTTATCAATTAATGTCTTGTGTAGCAAAACAATAGGTTTGGCTTTTAAATAAATTGATAAATAAACTCAATTTGTCATGTAGTTGTGAAAGATAGGTATGTTAGTGTGTTCACTTGAGAAATATAAAGTGGTGCTTTAACTGTAATAGAACAATAAATGTCGCATGGAAGTTCTGACATTTTTGAACCGTAACGCCCTGGCAGGAGCACTAATTTCAAGTTGATCTTGTCTTACTTAATGATTATTTTTTTACCTAAATCACAATAGTGAAACCCACTGACATCCTACAAAGCATGAATGTTTTATGTGTTCTGTTTACAAGCATTCAGATAATCGTTACAATATCTAGCTTGTCTGGAAGTGTTTAACAGCAGTGCTATATTGCTCTATTCCACTTCAGCGTCTCCTCTATGTCTGTCACTCCTTTGTGAACATTTGCTGAAAAGCAACCCCTGGTCACATTTTTCACCAGGTCACACATTTCGGCACAACACCTCTGTTCTTACAATAGGCCTATATGCTACCTATCAGGATGCAATACTAGCAGCACTATATTTGACCGTAACGGGTTGGTAGGGTTGGTTTTGTTTTCGCAGATCCAGACTCTGATCCTGCTGGCTGATGGTAGGTGAGGTAAAGTTGGTTTTATGTTGGAATTACGTTAGACATTCGCAGAGCAAATTAAGGGACTTTCTCAAAGTGTGAAAAAATAATAATAAAAAAGATTTGAACACATGGAATTCATCATGCAAATAAAATGTAAAGATGTGAATTAAGTGTGGAAACATGATTTTAAGCTGTAAATGGGATATTCATTATAAATTGTTACATTGATATTACATTGTACTCCCACATTTTCTTTATGGCACATGTAATATATTCAGTAACACTTCTAACACATCATACACAACTTGTATTTTGGAAAAGTTATTTTAATTATATATTCTTTTTTTTTTTTTTATGTTTTCTAAAATGTGCATACAATCACTGATTGCAGTTTTCTAAAATGTGAATGAAAATGTCTAAAATGTGTAAAACTACCCTGGCACAATCATCAGAGGTGGACCAGTCGGAATTAGTTGTTTTTTTTAATGTGTTGTTTTTATTTGATTATTTGGAATTAACAACAGAGGCTTGGGATGAGATGTGTAAGAAATAATTACACAAAACCTTTACTGGGTCCATTTATATCATTTTTCTAAATATATTCAAGTGAATTGGTGATAATATTTGATTATTTTTAATAATTGTGGTAATAATAATAATAATAATAATTGACTAAAATGATACTCACCAGTGACAGTAACTTTGAATTTCTTTATGATGTCATTGCTCATCTGTACTTTATAAACTCCAGAGTCAGTGGTTTGTGTTTTTAGGATGGTCAGAGATCCAGTCTGATGATTCAGCTTCAGTCTGTCTCTGAATCTCTCAGTACCTTCATTACACTGAACATCTGTACAGATAAAACTGAGATCTCCAGTGATTTGAGCGATGCGAGTGTAATTGAAATACCATCTTATTCTGTCTTGTTGGTTTGTTTCAACACCAGTGTGTAGAGTGACTGAATCTCCCTCCATCACAGACACTGACATTATGTCTGTATCAACACCAGAGGCACCTGAAGAAGAAATTAATCATAATTTTAATCAATTCACCATTTCTTCCCAATGAATGCTGATTCTATGAAATAAAACTGCTCTGTTCCTCTGTATTATTGGCAAAAGCATTAGGTGTGTTTGACACATCAAATACTTCCTCTTAAAGATGAGATGCTTGGGATGAGATGTGTAAGAAATAATTACACAAAAGAGTGTTTTAAGGACAAAAAAACAAACAAACAAACAAAAAGAAAAACAGACAAATGTCATGAAATAAAACGTCTGAACAATGTTTTGAGGTGTACTACAGACAAAAATATCGCCATAAATTCCTTGACATGGTTGTGCAAAAAATAAAATAAAATACAAAATAAATAAATACATAAATTACTGCAAAATACAAATTATATGCATTACTGTCAAATATAAGAATTTGGCTGGTTTGCCTTTGCAGACCTGGCAACCCTGCTCATTGCTGGTAGCACCTTCTTTATTAGTTATTTTCACATAAAGTATGTTTTGTTTTTAAATTAAATTGTGTTGTTGTTGGGTAGTTATTTTCCTTTTTGCTAGGGCTATAGAAATAGTAATAATAATAATAATAATGATAATAATAATAATAATAATAATAATAATAATAATATAATAATGCCAAATCATGCTCCTTATTGCCAGGGCTATAGAAATAGTAATAATAATAATAATAAACTATGGAATGCCATAAAGGTGTATTTTATCAATATTTACTGAGTAAAATAGCCTAATTGTAACATTTATAATACATATATTTCTTTTCCACAGTATTAGTAACAGCCAGGTAAATTACTTCTTGGATGGTGCTGAATTAAGTTTTTGTCACAATGTTTTCCAATTTAACTCGTCAATGCAGTTTACAGGATACTGTTAAAGCAGAAGACAAACCGAAGGCCTGTTGCTCCTGCATGATGTTACCCGTTATGATTTACAATTTAATCCCTGACGCAGTTGTAAATTAGGTTTTTATGATAGCTTCTGTTGTGCCCACGAATCGCATGTTTGTAGTCTACTGTTTACTGAAAACACCATTTTAACCGCAAATTTCAGTTACCACAAATCGTTAGAACACCGAAAGAAAGCTATTAAGCCTAAATGTCTTACCATGGTCGAGCAAACAGCAGAACAATAATGGCGAACCAAAGAGCAGCTTCCTTTTCATTAGGTTTTCTAAAAAATAAATGCAGATTTTGAAACAAAGTGCTAAGTTCTTTCTCTTCAGTAAACCCGAAGCCATTGCGTCTTCTACTTCTTAGCTATTATTATTGTTTCACAGCGGCTGGTATCCAGTGTACTGGTGCTTTAAGAAACCGTTGTGTCACGAATGAAAGTAAAACTATAACTTGGGAGGATCCCTGCGCACTGCAGCAGATGTATGAGACGTGTCGTCATGTTCTTTAATCTCTATTAGTGCTGGTTGTAAAGTGCTGTGTGTGTGCTGTTTGCTGTTTGATAGTGTTAGTGCATGGTTTACAAAAATTTAACTTGATAGTGTTAGTACATAATAATTGGTTTTGTCTAAAAATTGAACCTTACTTTAATTTACTTTATTTTTATTTATTTTGTTTTGGCGTTTTATTATTTTGGTGACAGACATTAATTATCTGTGTGAATTCAAACATTATATAGCTTTCACAGACACAAAAAAGAGAGTAAGAGAGCACTGCATGCCCTGATTATTAAGACAGTTATACTGTTTGTCAAATGTATATAATTGATATACATTTGTATAATTGAGGACTTGATTTTGGCCTAAACCTTTATCCCAGTTTTCTATGGTGACAGAAATTAAGAAGAGAAAAAGACAAGCATCCAAGTGTTTACAGACTCTGACTGTGTATAATATGCAATTAGCATCTTTCTGCATTCACACCAGAGCTATAGAAATAATATTTAAACAAAACTATCTTCAAATAAATAAATACATAAAAACAATGATATTCTTTTGATACTCTAATGATATTTGATATTTTATGTTCTAGTGTATACTAGCCAGGATAATGTTTATTGTCTAGTATACTCTCAAAAACACACAACATATTTATTGTAGTTGTCGACAGCCTAAACACTAAGATTCACTAGTCAAGTCAAGTCAAGTAATTTCAACCATATACAAGTACATAGAACACTGTTTCTCCGGGACCACACAGCACAACAACTAACTATAAGGGACTAGATAAACGTGCAGACAGCACAAGGCAGTACAATGACTACTAGGACAGACAATTGGTACAGTAAGGCCTAGTGCAGAGCCAACCAGTACACAGTTCTGTTTAATAGTGACAATAGTGCAAAGAGTACGATATAAATAGCTGAAGTAGTGTAAGTGTAAATATAAGAGTAGCAGCCAATATACAGTATAATACGTATTCTAGCTAACATGAAAAATTCCATCCAACTAGTTAGTGTTTGAGGAAAGTTTGCACTCCCTACAAAGAGCCCCTCATAATAATAATAATTTTGTTGAGTCTGTGAGAAACCATGAGAACTGTGAGAAAAATTGGATTAAACAGGAGGTGGAGGTATAGACTGAAACTCTAATTTATTTAACAGTCATTCACACAGTGAATATGTACAATATACAAATGAGCAGAATATGAACTTTCAACATTTGTTTGAACACAAATCTTTGACACACACACATAAATAAATAAATACATACATAGAGTACATAGAGTACATCCTGTGATGAGCTTTGTGAGTGTGCTTCACCGTCGCCCTGTAATTACTTCTCATCATTCAATTAGCAGGCAGAAGCAGATGCTGATCGGCCCCACCTGTGCTTTGTTAAGAAGAGATAATATAAACAGAGCAAAAGAAGGAAAGGCTGTGATATTTTTTTTCTGTGGGGGAAACTATTATTGTGTGTTTTCTTTTTGTCTCGGTTTCTTCGGATTCAAGTGAGGATTGACCGATCAGCACTGCTCTTCCAACACTGGAAAGCCTCAGATCAACTCTGCACCTTCAGCACTTCATCAGTCCCGAAGCACAGTACTTCCCACTTTATGATTTTCTTTTATGTTCAGTAAACACCCTCTGGGGACGTGTGCACTGCAAATTGGTTTTGGAATGTGTCCTCATTCATTCCACCACAATACATACATGCACAACACACAAACCAAAACACAAAGTTTAAATATTGGCTGTGGAATTTTGAAAACACCAGTTTATAATTGACTAAACAAGTGAGGCTTCCCGGTGTATTATAGTGTATATACTGGAGGTTCAAATCTTCACTTGCCTCATGATTCAATTACAATTCAGAGCTTAACGATTCAATTATAAAGCAGAATTTTGTTATTCGCACGGAAAGGATCCAGAAAATAACTGTGTGTTTCCACTATTGATGTTTTTTAACCCATGCATGAATGTTTCACCTATATGATTATTATATATTCGGGTCTTTAGTGATTTGGAACTATATATCTAACACGGATGGATCTCTATATGCTCTAGTGTATTTAACCAGCACGTTCAGTAACCTATTCGCAATCTCAACCATATTCTCAAAACTATAATTTTCGGCATCTTCAAAATCAATACTTTGATAATTGTCAGTTTATTCACCACATCAAATATCAAATGACAGTGACACTTGCATGTATTACACACTGTAATTGCTCTGCACTAAAGCCATTCAAGCCATTTAAAGTTTTGCTGATGATATTCTTTTGTTTTATGTCTGTGGTAATAATCACTGAAACATCATGTCATTGTGTATCAATGAATTGCAGTTATTGAGTCATCAGGTATTTAATTATTGTTAAGCAAGAAACATATACTTAAACTATTATACTATTATGACATTGAGTCATCAGGATACAAGACCAGAAGGAGGCCCAGCTGAAATCCCATTCCTCCCGGAATGCGATTTCAACTGTGCCACCTCGGATTTTTAAGCAGATGGATCAAGTGGATTTTGAATCTGCTGGTTCGGCGCAACATAATCTGCCAAATTCAAATCTGCATCCACACTTTGGCTGGCACTGAGCCTGAGACAGATTTGATTTTACAGCGCTGCGCATTATAACCAAACACGCTATTCTGCTGAGCTTATGAATGCAATGGCCAATCAGAGGCTTTCAGATGAGTCATCGCTGAAACGCTGGTGTTTTGTTCAGTGTGCACGCTGACTGACTGAATTCTGCTCTCAGGTGAATTCTTTCATCAGAAACAACAAAGTGCAGGTGTGCATACAGTGTAAATAGGGTATTTATTTTACAGTGTAAACAACTTCATTGATTATAATGGGGGTTGCTGAGAGTTCCTGAACTTTAGACTGAAGTCAATGAAAATGTTCTTTGACCATGTAAATATTCTTTGCTCAGTTTCTGTACAATGAAAGTGTTATTAGTAACTTACAATGTATTTTTATTAAATTCACGTTAAATGCAACAGTTGTATTAAAATATTTTATGACATGACACCCATATCTGGTACAGATTTTTTTTTTTTTTTTTTTTGCATAGTTAAAGGGGTCATATGATGCTGCTAAAAAGAACATTATTTTGTGTATTTGGTGTAATGAAATGTGTTTATGTTGTATAAGGTAAAAAAAAAAAAAAAACAACAACAACAACAACAAAAAAAACATTATTTTCCATATAATGTACATTATTGTTTCTCCTCTATGCCCCGCCTTCTGAAGCGCATTGATTTTTACAAAGCTCATCGGTCTGAAAAGCGAGGTGTGCTCTGATTGGCCAGCTATTCAGTTCGTTGTGATTGGCCGAATGCCTCAAGCGTGTGACGGAAATGTTAAGCCCCTTACTGTGATGCCGTCTCCCAGGCCAGCAGCATGATACTCAGTTCAGCTGCTCTGCTCGTGCACATCCCATCATTGTTTCTCTTTTAGCAGTTCAGTCAATGTACTGTTAGGAGTAACTGAATAACTCGGGATATTGGTTTATTTCACGTCAGAGGGAATGTAATGCACGTTTATAAACCAAATAATTTAAGTTATTTGTGGATTAGTGCGTAGTGGAGACGCAAACCGTTTCAAACGATTCAGTTCGATTTGGTGAACTGGTTCGACCGGTTCACTAAGAAGATCCAGTTAAATAGAAAGATTTGTTCGTGATCCGGACATCACTAGACGAGACAAAACCAATAAGCCCCCTTACAAACGAGGCATTTGTTGCTTCCACTGGGGACATAATTACTGATTATAATGATTTATACTGTCTTTTTACACGTTGCGTTGTGTATCGCGCTGTGTAAACATAAAACAATGACTGCATTTGTGATCTGAGAAACAACAAGCCTACTCTACTGCTAAAAACTCAAACTATTAAAATATTAAAAAAAACGTACCTACAGGCTGTGAGTCAGAAGCACCAGACTGTCCTTGCAAAGTTTGAACTGCCCAACTTTATAGAAACAGCCGTTGTGCCACAGACACATTGCAAGTTACTGGTTCAGGAAACAGTCCTCATCCTCTATAAAATGTGCAGCACACATCGGAATAATTGGGAATGGAATGTTCTGGAACAGTGTTGAAATACAACTTAACCACTGATTTCTAGACGTGTCCTCTTTTGGAAGAATAAACAAAGTAGTTTTGCTTTCACAATGAAACACACAGCATCTCCACAACATGGAAGTTGCAGCAACAGAGAGAATAAAAGTTACGCCTTCTTTCTTTGCATGAACATTTGGGTGTCGTTATGCAAATCTTCCCACATAGTGACTTAGAGGTGTGGGGGCGTCGTAAAACGAGCCATTTTAAGGGGTGTGGTTGACCCTTAACTTTTATAAAGAATATCTCTTTGGGTTTGAGACTTTAGTCTTTGCAACTTTACAGATCTTCTTTATGCGTCAAGAGCTTGTAACACTCCAAAGAGAAAGGAAAAATTGAAATCACATCATATGACCACTTTAATAGATTACACTAACATTAGGCTACTTGCCCATTGCCCATTATACAGTGGGTACAGAAAGTATTCAGACCCCCTTAAATTTCACTCTTTGTTATATTGCAGCCATTTGCTAAAATCATTTAAGTTCATTTTTTTCCTCATTAATGTACACACAGCACCCCATATTGACAGAAAAACACAGAAATGTTGACATTTTTGCAGATTTATTAAAAAAGAAAAACTGAAATATCACATGGTCCTAAGTATTCAGACCCTTTGCTGTGACACACATATATATTAACTCAGGTGCTGTCCATTTCTTCTGATCATCCTTGAGATGGTTCTACACCTTCATTTGAGTCCAGCTGTATTTGATTATACTGATTGGACTTGATTAGGAAAGCCACACACCTGTCTATATAAGACCTTACAGCTCACAGTGCATGTCAGAGCAAATGAGAATCATGAGGTCAAAGGAACTGCCCGAAGAGCTCAGAGACAGAATTGTGGCAAGGCACAGATCTGGCCAAGGTTACAAAAAAAATCTGTTGCACTTAAGGTTCCTAAGAGCACAGTGGCCTCCATAATCCTTAAATGGAAGATGTTTGGTGACGACCAGAACCCTTTCTAGAGCTGGCCGTCCGGCCAAACTGAGCTATCGGGGGAGAAGAGCCTTGGTGAGAGAGGTAAAGAAGAACCCAAAGATCACTGTGGCTGAGCTCCAGAGATGCAGTCAGGAGATGGGAGAAAGTTGTAGAAAGTCAACCATCACTGCAGCCCTCCACCAGTCGGGGCTTTATGGCAGAGTGGCCAGACAGAAGCCTCTCCTCAGTGCAAGACACATGAAAGCCCGCATGGAGTTTGCTTAAAAACAGAGAAATAAGATTCTCTGGTCTGATGAGACCAAGATAGAATTAAGGCCAAAAAGTTCTAAGCGGTATGTGTGGAGAAAACCAGGCACTGCTCATCACCTGTCCAATACAGTCCCAACAGTGAAGCATGGTGGTGGCAGCATCATGCTGGGGGGGTGTTTTTCAGCTGCAGGGACAGGACGACTGGTTGCAATCGAGGGAAAGATGAAGCGGCCAAGTACAGGGATATCCTGGACGAAAACCTTCTCCAGAGTGCTCAGGACTGGTTCACCTTCCAACAAGACAATGACCCAAAGCACACAGCTAAAATAACGAAGGGGTGGCTTCACAACAACTCCGTGACTGTTCTTGAATGGCCCAGCCAGAGCCCTGCCTTAAACCCAATTGAGCATCTCTGGAGAGACCTGAAAATGGCTGTCCACCAACGTTTACCATCCAACCTGACAGAACTGGAGAGGATCTGCAAGGAGGAATGAATTCAGGATCCCAAATCCAGCTTCTTTTGTATCTATGGGGATCATGGCTGTATTAGATCAAAAGGGTGCTTCTACTAAATACTGAGCAAAGGGTCTGAATACTTAGGACCATGTGATATTTCAGTTTTTTTCTTTTTTAATAAATCTGCAAAAATGTCAACAATTCTGTGTTTTTCTGTCAATATTGGGTGCTGTTTGTACATTAATGAGGAAAAAAAAAAAAAGAACTTAAATGATTTTAGCAAATGGCTGCAATATAACAAAGAGTGAAAAATGTAAGGGGGTTTGAATACTTTCCGTACCCACTGTATATTAATAAATGTGCAAAATGCATTAACTTATATTTGAGACTCAAGATAATTCATGATACACTGTGAAATAAATACCCTATTTACACTGTATGCACATCTGCACTTTGTTGTTTCTGATGAAAGAATTCACCTGAGAGCAGAATTCAGTCAGTCAGCGTGCACACTGAACAAAACACCAGTGTTTCAGCAATGACACATCTGAAAGCCTCTGATTGGCCATTGCATTCATAGGCTCAACAGAATCGTGTGAGATTGGTTATAATGGGCATAGCCGTAAAAAAAGAATCTGTCTCAGGCTCAGTGCCAAAGCTTGATTGCAGATTTGAATTTGGCAGCTTATGCTGCACCGCTCTGTCAAGTCAAATCACCTTAATTGATATAGTGCTTTTAACAATACAGATGGTGTCAAAGCAGCTTTACAGTATTAAATAAGAAGATACAGTAGTGTGTCAATAATGCAAAAGGACAATAGTAAAGGCAGTTCATTAATGAATTCAGTGATGTCATCATCCAGCTCAGTTCAGTTTTAATAGTATCTTTGCAATCAAGTCAACGATATCGCTGGAAATTAAGTGTCAATGTCAGGAGAATAAATTGACAATTATCAAAGTATTGATTTTGAAGACGCCGAAAATTATAGTTTTGAGTATATGGTTGAGATTGTGAATATGGTACTGAATGTGCTGATTAAATACACTCTTATAATGACAGTGAAAGTAAAATCATCTGTTCAAGCTGTACTCTTAAAATATCAGGATAGTTTTTATGCTGTTACAGCATATAGAGATCCATCCGTGTTAGATATATAGTTCCAAATCACTAAAGACCCGAATATATAATATTTATATTGGTGAAACTTTCATGCATGGGTTAAAAAACATCAATAGTGCAAACATACAGTTCCTTTCTGGATCCTTTTTGCAGCTGTAATAATCCATCAACCTTTACATACTAAAAATTGTTAAGGACTCCTGCAAGGTTTTACTGCAAGTAACACCCTGTCTCAGCCTGATTATTGTGTGGACCTTTAGCAACACCCGTCTGCGGGGTCTCAGCCTGATTAGGGCGTGCCCCTTTAGCATCACCCGTCTGCGGGGTCTCACCCTGATTAGGGCGTGCCCCTTTAGCAACACCCATCTGCGGGGTCTCAGCCTGATTACCGCGTGCCTCTTTAGAAACACCCGTCTGTGGGGTCTCAGCCTGATTACAGCGTGGACTTTTAGAAACACCTGTCTGCGGGGTCTCAGCCTGATTACCGCATGCCTCTTTAGAAACACCCGTCTGTGGGGTCTCAGCCTGATTACCGCGTGGACTTTTAGAAACACCCATCTGCGGGGTCTCAGCCTGATTACGGAGTTTTACTTTAGCAACACCCATCTGCGGGGTCTCAGCCTGATTACCCTGTGCCCCTTTAGAAACACCCGTCTGCGGGGTCTCAGCCTGATTACAGCGTGGACCTTTAGCAACACCCGTCTGCAGGGTCTCAACCTGATCGACGGATGGCCCTTCAGCAACATCCTTCTGCAGAGTTTCAGCCTGAATAAGGGGCGATGCTTCTGCACCTTTCTCCTGAAAGAAAGAAAACATATTTCCAGAAGATAAAGTAGAATAGTATATATATATATATATATATATATATATATATATATATATATATATATATATATATATATATATATATATATATATATTAATATCATGACAGCATCTTAAGCTATTTTCATGGCAAAAACAATAAAAGAAAATATACAAGTATAACAAATACAATAAAAACCAGCAAACAAACAAACACAAGATACATTACATAAAATGTTTTACATTAACATATGATAAAAATTCGAAAACTTTTTCTGGCAAAATTATAGTTAATAACTCTTTAAATTACTTCACCAGAAGATAAAAAACATAATTATGAAAGAAAAAGAAAAATATAGTCAAACAAATGTGTTTTCCCTCAGATATATGCTGAATGTAAAGATCTCTGTTCTTCATTCTGGACACAACACAATACCCCTCTTTGTCTACTTTCAGGACTTTTTTATATAGCAGCACTATATATATATATATATATATATATATATATATATATATATATATATATATATATATATATATTATATATATATATATATATATATATATATATATATATATATATATATATATATATAGTTTTGGTCTAATTTGGTTTAAAATTAAATCATAGTCAGATTTTGTGTACATAGTATCTCACCGGTTCAGGATCATTGTGCCTTGTCGTTTTTTCCTGTTTGAACAAAACAATAGAATTTTACTTTGGTCAAATACAGTAAATATACATATTTGAACATATTTTGATATATATATATGAAAAAACGAAACGATTTTGGCAAGTTAGATTTTATGAGTGAAATTTTTTTTTTTTGATAAATCTCATTATTCCAGCTTGTCAAATCAACTATATGCACTACTTGCCTTGTTTTCTTGCTTGTGTATATCTCCTGCAGCAACAGCAAATCATACAAGCAGCTGCAACCAGCAGAACAGCAGCACCAACAGCAGAAGCAGCAACAGCAACAGTTGAATCTGAAACAGCTAAAGTCAGACCCTCATTATTACTACAGATGGAATGATAAACAACTTTACCAGTACTTTTGACTGACATTTAGTAGAAAGTTGTATGACTATTATATATTTTTTTTTTTCAGTTTTTTTTTTTCAAAAGTTCAAAAAATCCATAAAATGACAAAGACTCAGTGTGTCATTTGTCTTTCAGTTTGATGTGCATGTAAAGATGATAGCTTTGATCTAAATAATAATGTAATATTGAGTCAAAGCTCACTTCTTCAAACAGGCCACAATTAAAACATTTACTGGGTCAATTTATATCAGTTTTCGAAACATGTTCAAGTAAAAAAAAAAAACACTGAATGACTAAAATGATACTCACCAGTGACAGTAACATTGAATTTCTTAATGATGCCATTGCTCATGCGTGCTTTATAAAGTCCAGAGTCTGTGTTTGTGATGTTCATGATGGTCAGAGATCCAGTCTGATTGTCCAGCTTCAGTCTGTCTCTGAATCTCTCAGTACCTTTATTACACTGAACATCTGTACAGGTCTTACTGAGATCTCCAGTGATTTGAGCGATGCGAGTGTAATTGAAATACCATCTAATTCTGTCTTGTTGGTTTGTTTCAACACCAGTGTGTAGAGTGACTGAATCTCCCTCCATCACAGACACTGACTTTATGTCTGTATCAACACCAGAGGCACCTGAAGAAAAAAATAATCATAATTTTAATCAACTCCCCATTTCTTCCCAATGAATGCAGATTCTATGAAATAAAACTGCTATATTCCTCTGCATTAATGGCAACCGCATTAGATGTGTTTGAGACATCAAATACTTCCCCTTAAAAAAAGTACCATAATAATACACAAATGAACCAAGTTTACATTGATTCTTAATACGGTGACGCTACCAAGATCAAAATCTGTTATGTTTGTGATGATTGTTCATGAGGCCCTTCACTCTTAAAAATAAAGAAGCTTCAAAAGGTTCTTCATTTTTGGTTCCATAAAAAAAAAAACATTCAGTCAAAGGTTCTTTAATGAACCATCTCTTTCTTACATTTTTACAATCTGAATAACCTTCTTTCACCACAAAGAACCTTTTGTGTAACAGAAAGGTTCTTAAGATGTTAATGCTTCTATATGGCACTATTTAGACAAAAAGGTTATTCTATGGCATTGTGAAGCACATTTATTTTTAAGAGTGTTGTTTGTCCTGATCAGTTAAACACATTTTTCCAGCATCTCCTGCACATTTGAACCCTTTCCAGTGACTATATGATTTTGAAATCCATCTTCATACTGAAGACAACTGAAATACTCAGACAAATATTACACTAGGTGAAAACATTCAGTAATAATCAAGTAAATAATAGTTTTATACTATAGGACAGTAATAATTTCACAGTAACATACTGGCAGTAATGGTTCCAGCCATTTACAGTAATTTTACCATTTCAATACAATTTCCCACTTTTTATAATACAATTATAAATTACATGTACAATATATAATTAACATCTCTAGAATATGTAATAAATACACAAACAAGTCAAACAATTTGTTCACTAGATGGAGAGAAAATAAAAAGGAGAAACAGATTATATTACATCATTTGCTATTAGTAAAACACAGGAAAAAAAAAAAAAAAAAAAAAAAAAAATTGAAAAATTGAAAAATTAGTTGAGACTGACCCAAACTGAAAAAAGGAAAATTGCTTTAACAAATCATTTAATTGATTCAAATAAATAATAATAAACCCTGATGCTATCCCAGAGTTGAACAACTGCCTTTTTTCAGCAGGACACAAACATTTCTAGAAAGAAATTTGACATCTGTAGATGCATACAATACAAATTGTTACAGGGGCTGGTGTGCTAGTAAAACGCTAGAAGGAGATAAAGAAAATGGTACTTTAATGATCCACAGGAGAACCGGTGCACAACCAAACACAGATCATCGTAGCATAAAACAATGTCATCAAACGATAGCGGACGAACTGGAACTAAACAAACGGGGTATTTAAACACAAGGAACGTAATCAGAGGAATGGAAACAGGTGGGGAGTAATCAATTAACAAAACGAGGAACGGAACATGACCAAATAAGGAGAATACAAAAGGAACAGAAGTCCATAATTGTAACAGTTCGCCCCCTCCTGGAACGGTGCGTCCTCGCACCGACAGAGATAGTCCAGAGGAGGGAGGGTGGGGGTTCAGGAGGTGGGCGAGGGGCAGGCAATGGAGAAGAAAGAGCATAGAACCAGGGTGGAGTGGATGGAGGGAGGAGCCAGGAGCCAGATGGACATCCAGAGGCCAGCCAGGATAGCGGCCCATGGTGGAGTCGACGGTGGGATGAGCCATGGTGGAGGAGGAGCCGACAACACCAGGGGGCCGACTGACGGAGACTCAGCCGATGGACGAGGAGCCCAAGATGGAGGAGGGAGGAGGCGGAGACAGGGTGTGGCCGAGTGTCTGGGGGTGCAAGGGTGGGTAGAAGGCTCAGGCAACCAAGGTGGAGGCGGGGCACCGGAAGACCACTGCGGAGCCGGAGTGACTGAGGATGGAGGTGGAGCCGAAGGGAAGGAGGAGCCTGACAGAGCCGAAGGGATGGAGTGACGAGGCAAAGCCAGAGGAATGGAGTCCCGAGGCGGCGGATGGTCGACGACTGACCAAGGGGGAGCCGGAGGGACGAGGGACCGAGGAGGAGTCCAGGGGTCGGAGGCTGGAGGCAGAGATAGGGAATCCACACGCCAAGGCGGACCTGGAGACTGGAAGTCCTGCGGCGAACCATCGCGTCCAGATGGCGCGGACTGAGGGTGAGCTGCGGGACTGACTGGCACCAGCGGAGATGAGGTCGAGGAACTGGCTGGTCTAGGAGGAGATGAGAGAGGGAGGATGGGAGGAAAGACAGAAGGATCAGGGCTGGACGGAACCAGCGGAAAAACAGGAGGGTCAGAGCTGGACGGAACCAGCGGAGAAACAGAAGGGTCAGGGCTGGACGGAACCAGCGGAGAAACAGAAGGGTCAGGGCTGGACGGAACCAGCAGAAAAACAGGAGAATCAGGGCTGGACGGAACCAGCGGAGAAGAAGGGAACGGGTCAGGGCTGGACGGAACCAGCGGAGAAACAGGAGGGTCAGGGCTGGGCGGAACCAGCGGAGAAACAGGAGGGTCAGGGCTGGACGGAACCAGCGGAGAAAAGAGGGAGCTGGACGGAACGGAGACAGGAGGTCAGGGGGAGGCTGGACGGAACCAGTGGGAGAGGGAGGGTCAGGGCTGGACGGAACCAGCGGAAGAGGCAGAGGACAGGTCTAGGAGGAGTGTGGGAGAGGGACCAGGGGGGAAACAGGAGGGTCAGGGCTGGGCGGAACCAGCGGAGAAACAGGAGGATCGGGAATAGCCTCCCCAAACCAGTCTATCAGGTCCATTAATTCCTCTCTATATTTCCCAGAAACCAAATGCTGCTCACCCTCAGTCACAGGAGTGTGGGCAGGGCTTTCCTCCACACCCTCGATCTCCACCAATCGTCCCACGGTGTTGCCGGGTTGTTAACGTGTCACACACCTGGTCAGTGTTGTTGTTGAGTTTCTGTTATATGTTGGTGCTCTGCGGCTGCGGTGGGCTCTAGCTCCGTGCAGTGGGATGGTGGCTGGCTGGTCTCTGGTTCGGGAGTGGGAGATAGAGAGATCCTCTTCGGCGGTGCAGATGGTAAATAGGGATCCATTTTTCTCCAGCACCCACTCCACGAAAGCGGCGAAATCCTCTCTGGGACCGTTCACTGGGAGGCGTGGCTTACACCGCTCGCTCAGGCCAGCATAGTAGAACGCACAGAGCAAGCAGTCAGGGAAGTCCGTAAGACACGCCAGATCGAAAAAGTCCCTGGTATGGTCCTCCAGCGAACGGTCCAGTAGCTCCAGGCACAGGAGTTGGACTGCTGGGATATCCATTCCGAGAGGGGGGAAAACAAAAAAAAAAAAAAACAAAAAGAAAAACGCTGCTAAACTGTTTTGGTCCGCTATTCTGTTACATGGGCTGGTGTGCTAGTAAAACACTCGATGAAGGAGATAAAGAAAAGGGTACTTTAATGATCCACAGGAGACAACCAAACACAGCTCATCGTAGCATAAAACAACATCACCAAACATCAAACGATAGCAGACAAACTGGAACTAAACAGACGGGGTATTTAAACTCAAGGAACGTAATCAGAGGAATGGAAACAGGTGGGGAGTAATCAATTAACAAAACGAGGAACGGAACATGACCAAATAAGGAGAACACAAAAGGAACAGAAGTCCATAATTGTAACACAAATGGTGCTGCAATCTTTTTTAGGGTCCAAAAGCATGCACACCCTAATCGATTTATGTCTCATGTAGCAAAACAATAGGTTTTTTATGAAATAAATTGATAAATAAAGCTTGAATTAAAAATAATTTTCCTGTCAGCATTCAATTTATCATGTAGTTGTGCAAGACATGTATGTTATTGTGTTCACTTGAGAAATATAAAGAAATGCTTTAACTGTTAGAAGAATAAAAGGCACATGAAAGGTCAGAATTTTTTAGCAGTATCAAAGCCCTGGCAGGAGCACCAATTGTTTTGCTTAATTATTATTATTTTTTTTTTTTACCTAAATCACAATAGTGAAACCCACTGACATCCTACAAAGCATGGATGTTTTATTTCTTCTGTTTACAAGCATTCAGATAATCGTTACAATATCTAGCTTGTCTGGAAGTGTTTTACAGCAGTGCTATATTGCTCTATTCCACTTCAGCGTCTCCTTTATGTCTGTGCAGTCCTTCATGAACATTTGCTGAAGAGTAATCCCATGTCACATTTTTCACCAGGTCACACATTTCGGCACAACACCTCTGTTCTTACAATAGGTCTATATGCTACCTATCAGGATGCGACACTAGCAGCACTATATTTGACCGTAACGGGTTGGTTGAGTTGGTTTTGGTTTCGCAGACCCAAACTCTGCTCCTGCTCAGCTGATGGTAGGTGAGGTAAAAAAAAAAAAAAAAAAAAAAATTATTACTAGAGCTAAACCTCTGTTAATTCTCAGAAACAACTGATAAAATAAATAAAGTCAATCTGGTTAGTAATAAGTGAAGGTAATGCTGTTTTGGAGTTTAATCATCTTCATCTTAATCATCTTCTAATCATGTTTCAGTGGCTGACATCAGATCACTTATTAGTAGAAATTAATTTAAATGGGGGAAAAAAAAGTTGTCACCTGAAACATGACTGCAACGTTTGAAATAAAATAATTATTTACAATTTATATAAAAGAACAATCATAAGAGAATAATTATTTATCTGGTTGAATTAAGCAAAAAAGCCAAAATTTCGGTTAGCACAAATCGTTAGAAAACAGAATGAAAGATATTAAGCATAAATCTCTTACCATGGTTGAGTAAACAGCAGAACAATAAGGGCGACATAAAGAGAAGCTTCGTTTTCATTAGGTTTTCTAAAAAATAAACGCAGAATTTGAAACATAGTGTTATGTTCTTTCTCTTCAGTAAACCCGAAGTCATTGTGTCTTCTTCTTCGTAGCTATTATTATTGTTTTACAGCGGTTGGTATCCAGTGTACTGGTGCATTAAGAAACCGTTGTGTCATGAATGAAAGTGAAAGTATGAAAGTGAAACTTGGGAGGCTCCCTGCGCACTGCAGCAGATGTATGAGACGTGTCGTCACGTTCTTTAATCTGCGTTAGTGCTGGTTGTAAAGTGCTGTGTGCATGTTGTTTGATAGTGTTCATTTCAGTACATAATAATTGGTTTCGTCTAAAAATTGAAAGCTTTTGAGCAAACCAGTTCTTATTAATATTGTAGTTATATATATATATATATATATATATATATATATATATATATATATATATATATATATATATATATATATGTGTGTGTGTGTGTGTGTGTGTGTGTGTGACTGCTATGTTTCTTAAATGAATTAATATAGCCTAGTATAATTTGGCATTCTATTATTTTTGTGACAGAAGTTAATTATTTGGGTGAATTCAAACATTATATAGCTTTCACTGACACAATTTATATAATTGCTATAACATTTATTGTGTAACTGAGGACTTGATTTTGGCCTAAACCTTTATCCCAGTTTTCCAGGGAGACAGAACTTAAGAAGAGAGAAAGACAAGCAACCCAAGTGTTTACATTCTCTGTGTATAATATGCAATTAGCATCTTTCTTCATTCAAACCAGAGCTATAAAGCTATCTTCAAATAAATAAACACAATAATATTCTAATGATATTCTAATGATGTTTGATATTTGATATTCTAGTGTATACTTGCCAGGATAATGATTATTGTCTAGTATACTCTCAAAAACACACATCATATTCATTGTAGTTGTCAACAGCCTAAACACTAAGATTCACTAGTCAAGTCAAGTCAAGTAATTTCAACCATACACAAGTATATAGTTAAATGAATAATTGTTTCACCAGGGTCAAGGTACTACATAAGACAAACACAGCACAACACAGAACTACAAGGGACTACATAAAAATATACATAAATTGTACAAGTGCAAACATGTGCAGACAGCACAAGGCAGTACAATGACTACTAGGACAGACAATTGGCAGAGTAAGTCCTAGTGCAGCGCCGACCAGTACACAGTTCTGTTTAAAAGTGAACATAGTGCAAATAGTACAATCTAAGTAGCTGAAGTAGTGTAAGTGTATACACACGAATAGAAGCCAATATACAGTATAATAAATATTGTAGCAGCATAAACGTGTGCAAAAAATTGTAAAGAGGATGGAGGATGCTCAGTTGTGTGTGTATATGTGCATGTGTGTATGTTTGTGTTCCTTCAGTCCAGTTTCTGAGTGTTGAGAAGTCTGATGATGGCATGTTGGAAGAAACTGCTGCACAGTCTGGTCATGAGGGCCCGAATGCTTCAGTACCCTTTACCAGATGGCAGGAGGGTGAAGAGTGTGTGAGAGGGGTATGTGGGGTCATCCACAATGCTGGTGACTTTGTGGATGCAGCGTGAGGGGTAAATGTCCATGAAAAACATAAACTATCTGAATACCAATAAAGTGGAGGTATATTTGCTTTTTTTAGTGTTTTTTTTTTTTTTTTTTTTCATTAAATGTGACTCAAAATAACAATGTGACTACAGTAAAATAAAAACTTTTACTGTTCTAAAAACAGATTTGTGAGCAGTATTGGAATTGAAGATGTTATAAACACGTCATTGTTGTCATGTGGTGATTTTGGCCAATTGTGAAACAGCTGTGTCATCATCAGTGTTTCTGCAGTCGCTCTTGAGAAACTGCGCCAGCTGAGTCAGCTGGATGCTCTCGAAATGCTATCGCGCAGTGGTGGACGAAGTACACGAATCAAGTACTTGAGTAAAAATTATGTATAATACAAAGATACATATAATAACATATTACTCCAGTAAAAGTAAAAGTACTCCTTTTTCAATTTTACTCGAGTGAACGTAAAAAGTACTCATTTTTTTTATGTACTTAAGTAAAAAAGTACTGATAGATTTATTTTGCAATTTGATATAGGCTACTAAATTTAATGTTATATTAGCACAATTCTGCATAATCCTACTGCTCAAAATACCTGGGATTTTCCCAAAATAATCACTATATGGAGTCAAGATATATTTTTGTTGTTGATATGGACTACATTGACGAGAGTAATGTTCACTGTGAAGCTCACACTGTGACGTACCTGAGAGAAAACAGAGCTGACCATCTGTTCTTCACCAGGAAGAAAAAAGTGTTTTAAAGTTTGTTGTTTTGCAGAACAAGAGAATAAGAAGAACATTTTAAGGAAAATATAATTATATTTTCATAATGATATTTTTCTTCTCAAACCTTGTGGTGTAAAAACACCCCTGGCCAAATGCCCCCAGAGAACATCACTTCCCACTTTGATAATTACTGCAGTTACCATTTTCTGATTTTATAATTATTTCTTTTCACCATGTTGTGATCTTTATATGTTTTTGAATTAAAATATTTGGACTTTATATCTAAAAATTACCTCAACTTAGCACCAGTAAGCTTGTTAGCAAGACAGTTAGCATCAGCTAACAATATTTACTTATTTTCAGTATGGTTATGAATAAGCATTCATATCTGTCTACTTGGCTAGTTAATCCAAACAATATAAAAATTTATACTGTTGATAATATAAAAACAGACATCACATAGGGCTAAATGCAAGCATTTTAATAAAAACGTTAATGTTACAGCAGCAGGGAATTTGAACGTGCATTTTATTTAATCTGTGTTAATTTAAGTGTTTTTTTTTTTTTGCAGCAGGGATTTTTAACGTAGATTATGGTGATTGTTTGTGATTTGTCATTTAATAGATCTGGGCTTTAATAGATCACCCTTCACAGCAGATTTAGTTTACAAAAAAACTGACAGTTTTGACGTAAATATGATTTTCAGTTACAATTATTAATCCTAAAATTCGACATTGGTAACTTATTTTAGGAGCAGTTGTGCATGCGCTCACAGGATCTCCCGGTTCTTACTTGTGAATTCAGTTCACTGGAGACTCGCACTAAATGGTTCATTTCAATCAGTGGGTTGTCAACTTGAGAACAACTACAAATTCTAATTCGTGAATGAATCGTTTGGTGCGATTTGCGATCTGATTTAAAAGGTTTATTGAAAAGATTCATTCTTGAATCAGAAACCGCTTCTGCGTGTCGGAGCACGTGATATATTATAAGGAGTACCGATTTGTTTTATGAAATGTAGTGGAGTAAAAAGTATGATTTTGGACTTTGGAATGTAGTGAAGTAAAAGTAAAAGTTACTCAAAATAAACTACTCCAGTAAAGAACAGATACTTGAAAAATGTACTTAAGTACAGTAACGAAGTAAAGCTACTCCGTTACTGTCCACCACTGCTATCGTGGTACTTTGATGCCACACGTGACAATGACAGTGGCATTGGCGCCGGTTCAAGTTGGACAACATTTCTAACAGGCATGCACTGCTTCAAGTCAGATTGCGATCGGCCTGCGCAGTGCTGCATGAAGTCGAACGCACCTTTTGTTTTCTTGCCTAGCGTGTCATGTTCTGATTAGTCGCCTTAGACATGTGCCTTGTTTCCCATTGGTTGCTTTGTTTCATGTGACTCTCTTTGTTTGGTATTTATTTTCCTCATGTTGCATTTGTCTCTCATTGAGTATTATCCCAGTACCTCTGTTGGTGAGTTCTTGTTTATGCCAAGTCTGTTCAAGTAAAGTCTGCTCAAGTAAAGTTTGTTCAAGGCAGGTCTTTCTTTATTTGTTTGGATTTGGATTTTACCCTGTTTATATAAAGCTGCACTTGGGTTCCTTTCAACTCACTTCCAGTGGATTACAATTACAAACCATTCTTGAGCCGGAATTCTTGCTGAACCTGAACATGCTGAACCGTGCTGTAGAATGCATGGAGTGATGTCGCTGCTCAGGATGGGTCATCTGTTGCCTAGCCACCAGTTTTTCTGTAGCTGGCCAAGAGAGCTATTTGAGGGAAGTAAACACAAGTTAATAGTAAAATTAAAATAAATATTGTATCCTTCATAACATGGGCCATATGTATATCTGGTTCCATATCTTAACTCTTGCATTACCAAAGCAATTGGGGACACAATTTTGCATTCCAAATGTCTCTGTTATCAGTGAAAAATTAAACAATATCCATACCACAGTGAGCCAGATCGGCACAGAATAGAATGGTTAAGCAACAAGAATGGTTTGGCGCAGTGGTGCAAAAACGTCTTAAGTCTTCTAAAGGGACTTGGTTGCTTTATATGATCAACTGTCTAAAGTTTTGGGTGAATAGACATTTGGTTAAAGAACAGAAATTTCTCAGATTTTATTGAAAATGTCTTCATTTGTTAACCCAATTGCATGGCAGAGTAGGCAGGACAGATAACACAGATTTTCACAGTATCCAGAATCTATCTCAACCATTTGCTTCCAGACTATCATATGCTAGATTTTTTTTTAGGTAAGGTTTACTGTTTAGAAGTAGAATTAGCAGTATATGGCCAAAAAACCTGACTGATTATTTTTAGTAGTATTTCAGCTTGATCAGAGGAAGCCCGTCCACCATCACCCATCGGTGAGGTCTCAGCCTGATCAGCGGATGTCCCTCCAGCAGCACCCATCGGTGAGGTCTCAGCCTGATCAGCGGATGCCCCTCCAGCAGCACCCATCGGTGAGGTCTCAGCCTGATCAGCGGATGCCCCTCCAGCAGCACCTATGGTTGAGGTCTCAGCCGGATCAGAGGATGCCCCTCCAGCAGCACCCATCGGTGAGGTCTCAGCCTGATCAGCGGATGCCCCTCCAGCAGCACCCATCGGTGAGGTCTCAGCCTGATCAGCGGATGCCCCTCCAGCAGCACCTATCGGTGAGGTCTCAGCCTGATCAGCGGATGCCCGTCCACCATCACCCATCGGTGAGGTCTCAGCCTGATCAGCGGATGCCCCTCCAGCAGCACCTATCGGTGAGGTCTCAGCCTGATCAGCGGATGTCCCTCCAGCAGCACCCATCGGTGAGGTCTCAGCCTGATCAGCGGATGCCCCTCCAGCAGCACATCGGTGAGGTCTCAGATCAGCGGATGCCCCTCCAGCAGCACCCATCGGTGAGGTCTCAGCCTGATCAGCGGATGCCCCTCCAGCAGCACCCATCAGTGAGGTCTCAGCCTGATCAGCGGATGCCCCTCCAGCAGCACCTATCGTTGAGGTCTCAGCCTGATCAGAGGATGCCCCTCCAGCAGCACCTATCGTTGAGGTCTCAGCCGGATCAGAGGATGCCCCTCCAGCAGCACCTATCGGTGAGGTTTCAGCCGGATCAGCGGATGCCCCTCCAGTAGCACCTATCGGTGAGGTCTCAGTCTGATCAGCAGATGCCCCTCCAGCAGCACCTATCGGTGAGGTCTCAGCCTGATCAGCGGATGCCCCTCCAGCAGCACCTATCCTATTCTCCTAAAAGAAAGAACACCGATTCACACAAGGTAAAACTAATTATTGTGGGGAAAAAATGACGATTCAGTTACATAAACAAACAATTACACTTTTTTTTTTTCAATTTAGGGGTAAAACGTTTGAAAAACGTGACCAGCGATATACTTTTTGCAAACATTCAGACGCCACCTGCATTGCTGAGAGCATCGATTAGATTAACATGTAAATATGTGCTGTGAACTTTCCTCTCAATAGCAAAATAAACACACAAAGCAAACAAAGTAACAATGCTGAGGAAATAGCAGTTAAGAAAGCATCTTGTCATGTGAAAATGTTTCCATGAGCTGCAATTTGGAACTCCAGTCATGTCACATTTATTTATATAATATAGGGCTTTAAAGCAAGTAGCTTTACACTATTCAACACACACACACACACACACACACACACAAAAGAAATGTCTGTGTTGCTACGGTTTCTATAAAGAAGCTCCCCAGAGTATTCATGTTTTTACTAAACGTCTGATCTCGAGGGACTGAAGAAAATAAATGAACTGGAGAAGATTTTCAAGTCAAAGAAGGTGAAGCCCCAGAGCCACACCGTCCAATTCTATAAACGCCACACGCCAATGGTAGTTCAAAGCAAACTGTTTCAAACTCCCAATACAAACGAAAACGAAACAAACTTTGGTTTGGCCTATTTTTGTTCAAAATGACATAACACTATTTAGTTCTTTTATTTTGCTTGAAGTTTATTGAAGGGAAAGTTCTCAAAGTTGCCAATCTGTTTTAAATTTGTAGGTGTTTACTGACAAATTTTGTGCACATAATATCTCACCTGATCCTGATCATTGTGGTATGTCCTATTTCCTGTTTGAACAATAACAATAATTTTTACTTTGGTCAGTTATTATAAAAATACATACACAAATACTTTTTTTGACACAATAAATCTCACTCCAGCTTGTCAAATCAGCTGTATGCAATACTTGCCATTTTGTCTTGATCTCCTGCAGTGACAGTAAATCACACCAGAAGCTGCAACCAGCAGAACCACAACAACAACAGAAGCAGAAACAGCAGCAACAGCAGCAGATAAATCTGGAACAGTTAAAGACAGACAGTTGTTATTTCTCAAGATGGACTGATAAAGATACCTATACATTTGACGGATATTTAGTAGAATGTTGTACACTGTAAAAAAAAAAAAAAAAAAAAAAAAAAATTAGAAGAAGAAAGTTAGTTTTTTTGGTGGTTGTTTGTTTTGTTTTTTTTTTTTTTTTTTTTTTTTTTTAACAATTTTTTTTTTTTTTTTTTTTTTTTTTTTATTATACGGTGAAATACCTGTTTTAGTCAGCTAAAATGGGCTATCAGGTAAAATGGGCCAAATAAGGTTGTAGCGTCATATCTCTAAAAATTTTTATAGTCAGTGACAATAACTGATCTTGCATTGTTGCTTCAACACTTGTTGGCATGTAACAATAATTTTGATTGGTCTGAGTTTCTTAAGGCAGGCAGGGAAGAGTGTTACATTAAGCTTGTAAGAGAAATTGTAAGGTAAATGAGCCTGACATAGTAAATTTCATTCATCACCAATAAGGGTACTAAAGCAATTATACATATGCTTACCAACAAAGCAAAGGTTTCTGAACAATGTTTTGACATGCTCTTTCAAATAAAAAAAGTTTAATTTAAAAAAATAATCTTTGTTTTTTGTGAAAAATGGCATTTTAGGTATAAATGGCTGGTTAACCTAAAATGGGCCACAGTTTTCAGCTAAAATGGGCTGCATACACACACACATTTTTACACAGAAATTGAGGATGGAAAAGGGTTTATAGGCTAAGATATGTATGCATATAAAATCTAGTTTTAAAAAAATAATAAATAAAAATAATAAAAATAATATGTGTTTTCTTTTTAAATTTTATTTTTTTTGTGTTATAAGATATATTTTTATTATTTTGTTTTTTTATTTTAGAGAATTTTTTTTTTTTGTTTTGTGTATTTTTTCAGGATTCGTTGATAAATAGAAAGATCCAAAATCAGCATTTATATGCAATAAAAGCTTTTGTAACAATATACACTCTACCATTCAAAAGCTTGGGCTCAATATTAAACACTCTACCATTCAAAAGCTTCTGGGCTCGAGTGGTATTAAATCTTTACTTCGGTTTTGGCCTATAGACACTTGTAAAGAAGGGTTGCAGGTTTGTGGCCTAATAGTGTCAATGAGTATCGGTGCTGGCTGTTAATAAAAAAGCGATCTTTCAATACCCATGGCTGAAGTGCCCTTGAGCAAGGCACTGAACCCCCTGTGATATTGTGCTCTATTGTTCACGGTATTGTCTCCTTTTGCACTTTGGATGGGTGCACCAACGAGCTGGGGTTACCATACTTGCCCACTTTTACCTGATATGTTGTTAAAAAAATAAAATGCCATCAGCTCAAGACCTGGTTGATTCTCATTTTTAATATTTTAGTCCTTTTAAAGGAACAGTTATTTTTATAATTTTTGCCATAGCTCAAGAGGGTGATATACACACACACACACACACACACACACACACATAGGGGAAAAAAAGACACACACATACATACATAATAGATATATAGATATATATTACCTATATATATATATATATATAAGATATATATATATGCTATATTTATAAAACTATCATTAAAGATCTCAATATATAAGGACCTATGCTAATTTATAAAAAATATCATCATTTACCAAAACATGGCCCATTTTAGCTGACTTCACCCTATAACTTTAACGTTCCACCATTAAATTTACAGATAATTGCTTGTATTTCAGTATTACATACATTTTCTGTATTTTCACAGAGTAATGTGTAATTCTGCATAAAATGTTATTTAATATTTATATATTATTTCTGTAAAAATAGGGGATTTTTTATTTTATTCATTTTATTTTATTTTTTAACCACAAATCATTTAGTCATTCAAAAAAAATCTTTTTTTTTTTTTTTTTTTTTTTTTTTTTTTTTTTTTATTACCCTACCATTGAAGATCGTTAATCATCGGAGTGTTAAAGTTATGTTTTGTGAAGGTCAAATAATAGTATTTGTACATACAGTGCATGTACTGTAAATTATGCATTGTTTCTTTTACTACTCTTTGTGCCTTGTCTTGCAAATAAATGCTCATTTTTTATCATTATTTGGTAAATTATTTGTTTTCCGTGATGGTAGGTAGGGTGAGGTTAGTGTAGTGTGTGTGAATATGTGTGTGTGTGTGTGTGATGACACAGATTCAAATTTGCCGCCAATTTAGCTCAGAGTTGGCGGTTTTCCCACGGAATTGGGCTACTTTAACAGAGTTGCCCCGGTTTGTTTTTCATGTCTGTGGGTTGAAGCGACTCCAATAACATGACATTTGTCCCCTGGAATGTGAATTTTAGCAGCGGAACCCCACCAAAAAAAAATTATTTTACCCCTGCGGAATGCGATTTTTAACTGCAGACCCCAGCGAAACTCGATTGGGACAGTTTTGGGCTATTTTTGAGTAGAAATTGGGCAGGTTTTCTTGTGACAGCAGACATGCCAACAGACTGATGTAAGTCTTTCATACAGCATATTTTATATAGTGTGGTTGCACTGCACATTTGTGTTAAGTGTAGTTTAGAAGCTAAAATTAGCATTTCTTAATGGTGTTCAGTCACATATGAAAACGTCTTGGTTACGTATGTAACCCTCGTTCCCTGAAGGAGGGAACGGAGACGTTACGAATGGGATCTCGCCCGAGAGCCCAATCACCTTCGAGTGGTACAAAACGAGCCAATGGTACACAAAGTACCTTGGTCTGCGGGATTTGCATCGCGAGCTCCGCCCCGCAAGCGCGGGTATATAAGGAGCAACGCGAGCAACTCGCATTCAAATTCTTCGCTGAGGAGCTGAGCCAGTGGACCCGCCCATTCAGCGGAACAGCGATGTTGGCAAGGGGACGTAACGTCTCCATTCCCTCATTCAGGGAACGAGGGTTACATACGTAACCAAGACGTTCCCTTTCAGTCGGTCATGTTCGACGTTACGAATGGGGTCCCTTACAAAACGCCACATGGCTGTCTTCCAGCGACCCTTGTGAGTGATAGCCAGCATGAGTGAGGGCCTATAGCTCAGACAGAATACACTGGGTAGCATATTCCAGCTGGACGTATGCTAGCAGGCCGCCTGCCCGTGGGAGGACTTACCGAAGGCAGGTATCTACCAAGGCGGCGGTGATACATAAGAACTCTGAGGTACCCAGCCTGCAGGGTGGAAGTTTCAACGACAGAGCTGGCAAGGGGCTTGCCAAGGGAAAGACACATGGCTGCAGAGAGACTTACTGTGGAGATACACACGTGGGATTACCCAGAAAAGGAGAATCACAACACATGGAGGCACCTAGTCCCACACAGGGCTGACCAAAGGGCATGTACGCAGGTGTTGGACATCAACAGTGCTGGAGGAACCCAGGGTTCTGACTGAGGAACTCACCTGAGGGGAATAGCGCACGCATCCAGTCCGTGGAGTGGAATGGCGCAGCAAGCGGATTGACACAGAGCAGGTCCTTACTGGCCCGAAGGGGCGAGTACCCTGGAGGACACAGGCTCTACACGGAGATTATAAAATGTGTTAGGTGTCGCTCAGCCCGCAGCTCTACAGATGTCTGCTAGCAAGGCGCCCTGCGCCAGCGCCCAGACGGAAGCTACGCTCCTAGTTTGATGTGAGCTCTCACCCCTAGGGGCATGGCAGGTCTTGAGCCCGATAAGCCAGGACAATGGCATCCACTATCCAGTGGGATAACCTCTGCTTGGAGACAGCCTTTCCCTTCTGCTGGCCTCCGTAACAGACAAAGAGCTGGTCTGAGGTCCTAAGGCACCGAGTTCTGTCCACATAGGTGCGGAGCGCACGTACTGGACAGAGCAGCGCCAAGGCTGGGTCTGCCTCCTCCAGGGGCAGCGCTTGCAAGTTCACCACCTGATCCCTAAAAGGAGTGGTGGGAACAATTTTGGGCACGTTACCCAGGCCGGGGTCTCAGGATAACGTGAGAGTTTAGCCGGCCCGAATTCCAGGCACGCTTCGTCAACTGAAAATGCCTGCAGGTCCCCGACCCTCTTCACCGAAGCCAAAGCCGTCAGGAGCGCAGTTTTCAAAGATAAAAAACTTTAGCTCTACTGAGAGCAAAGGGTTCGAAGGGAGCTCTCTGCCAGTGCTGATAGAACCACTGCGAGGTCCCAAGAGGGGACTTGCTGAGGGGCGAGGCGGGGTTAAGCCTCCTTGCTCCTCTCAGGAACCTGATGATCAGATCGTGCCTCCCAAGAGAGCTTACCTTCAACAGGGTCATGGTGAGCCGAAATGGCGCGCCCACATAGACTTTGAGGGTGGAAGGAGACAGCCTTCGTTTCCAACCCCTCCTGAAGAAAGGAAAGCACTGACCCAATCGGACATTCCCAGGGGTCCTCATCAGGCCGTGAAGAACACCAAGTGACGAAGAGGTTCCACTTCAAAGCATAGGCGTGTCTGGTGGACAAGGCTCTAGCTGAAGTGATGGTAGCTACCACCTGTGGTGGCAAGGTACCTAAACCTTCCGTGACCCGTCCAAAACCCACACATGTAGGTTCCACAGATCGGGACGTGGGTGCCAGAGGGTGCCCCGTCTTTGAGAAAGAAGGTCTTTCCTCAGAGGAATTGGCCAGGGAGGGGCTGTCGCGAGGAGTACAAGTTCGGGGAACCAGGTCCGGCCGGGCCAAAAAGGCGCAACAATGAGGACCTGCTCCTCGTCCTCCCTGATCTTGCACAACATCTGTGCAAGAAGGCTCACTGGGGGAAACGCATACTTGCGCAGGCCCAGCGGCCAGCTGTGTGCCAGGGCGTCCGTGCCGAGGGTGCCCTCGGTCAGGGAGTAAAACAACCTGGCAGTGGGAATTTTCTGGGAGAGGCAAACAGGTCTACCTGAGCGTCTCTCCGAAGTGTTCCCAAATCAGCTGAACCGACTGGGGGTGGAGTCTCCATTCCCCGGGGCGAGACTGCCGCCGTGAGAGCGTCGTCGGCTGCACGATTGAGCCTGCCCGGGATGTGAATGGCACGAAGGCGACCTCAGATGCTTGTGACTCCACAAAAGGAGATGGCGAGCGAGTTGCGACATGCGGCGGGAGCGTAGACCACCCTGACGGTTGATGTACGCTACGGTCGCAGTGTTGTGTCCGTACGGGACCAGAACGTGCTTGTCCTTCAGCAGGGCCCTGAAGCGGTGCAGAGCAAGACGTTCTGCTAGCAACTCGAGGCAATTGACATGCCACTGAAGTCGGGGTCCTGTCCAGGAGTCCGATGCAGCATGCCCGTTGCACATGGCACCCCAGCCCATGGCAGAGGCATCTGTTGACACAACAACATGTCTGGACACCGGTTGTAGGGGCACGCCGGCCCGTAGAAAACAGGGGTCCAACCACGGGGTGAAGTTTCGGTGGCAGGCCGGAGTGATGGTCACTCGGAGCGTGCCCTGTTGCCATGCCCATCTCGGGACTCGGTCGTGAAGCCAGTGCTGAAGCGGTCTCATATGGAGTAAACCCGAGCGGTATGACTGCCGCCGCGTATGCGTCGGACGCCATATGCCCCAGGAGCATCTGAAACAGTTTCAGTGGAACCCGCTCTCTTGCCCTCGAATTGACTCAGGCAATTCAGCAGTACACTTTGACTGTGTGCGCTCGTCTGTAAGCTGCGCGCGAACATGGCGACGGAGGTCTAGTTTTTCCATACCAAGAAAAGAGATCCTCTGCACAGGGGAGAGCTTGCTCTTTTCCCCAGTTGACCCTGAAGACCCAGTCGGGCAAGGTGTCTGAGCACCAGATCCCTGTGCTCGCCACAACGCCGTTCTCGAGAGTGAGCTAGGATCAGCCAGTCGTCGAGGTAGTTGAGGATACGGACACCTTGTTCCCTGAGAGGAGCCAGGGCCCCCTCCGCGACCTTCGTAAAAGACGCGGGGGAGACAGGGCCAACCCGAATGGGAGAACCGTGTACTGATAGATGCCTGCCCCTCGAAAGCAAACCGAAAGAGAAACGGTCTGTGTCGAGGAAGAATGGAGACATGAAAGTACGCGTCCTTTCAAGGTCGATCGCTGCAAACCAATCCATCGGACGAATGAATTCGAAAAATGCGCTTGGGCGTTAGCATCTTGAACGGGAGTCTGTGCAGAGCTCGGTTCAAAGCACGCAAGTCCAGGATTGGCCGTAACCCACCTGTCTTCTTTGGGTACTATGAAGTAAGGGCTGTAAAAGCCGGGACTTCATGTCGGCTGGAGGGGACCGGCTCTATCGCGCCCTTTGCCAGCAGGGTTGCGACCTCCGCGCGCATGACAGGGGCATCTTTGCGCACCATCGTCGCGCGGACACCCCGAAACCTGGGGGGGACGCCGGGCGAAACTGAATCGCATAGCCGAGCCTGAGCGTCCGGATGAGCCAGCGGGAAGGCCTGGGGAGCTCTAGCCAGGCTCCCAGAAACCGAAGCTAGCGGGGTCAAGGGGACTACAGGCGTACCCACGTGGGGGCAGCATGGTGGAGCAGACAGCCCCGGCATGGGAGGCATAGCGTCCCTCAGCGGGGGCGGAGTGCGGGCACTCGTCTGACTCCAAGCAGCAAAGAGGGCATGAGAAGCGAAGCGTTCTCGAGCCCGTGCTTTGCATGGAAACTGGCAATGGGGAGAGGAGAACGAGAGCGGCGAGGAAGCACGTCGCCAACTGTCGTTCGTGGCCTCTTGGGACCCGGAGGTAGAGGAAACAGCTCTTTTAGTGAAGGCTTGGGTAACTAACCACCACCGGCCGCAGGGCCAGTGGCGGAACTCAAAATGAAAATGAGAACAAAGGATTCTCTCCCCGGGCCCTCCTCCGGGGGGAAGGAGTGGTCCTGCTACCATCTCCTGACGAGCTGATGTCTCCAACTCCGGGTCGCCCGTCTCAGGAACGCCCCTTGGCCTGGCGTTTGGCAGGTTTAGGGGCAGAGACGGGTTGCGCCGCCCTTCTACGGCCATCTCCTCGCTGCGGCCGGTGGACACAGTTGCATCGCAACAGAACGCTCCACCGGGGGAATCCCAGCATACCCCTTGGCCGCCCCGCCATCGAGGGCAGTGAAGGCGGAGGAAGTACCAGAACGGTTTCGGGCAGTTAAAAGGTGCCCTTCCATGAGAACTGGTTTACTTCCTGGTGCACTTCCGGGAAGAAAGGAACCAGAGGGGGGTGCTGGCGATCCGCATTCCATGAGCAGCCCCCAGGAACCCATCATCCAGCCTCGAGCGCTCGGGACAGGGCGGAGGATTCCACTCAAGCCCGCTGCTCTCCGCTGCCGGGAAAGCACGGCCGTCAGCTCGGGATCGGACTCGGGACAACGCTGGCACTCTCCCCGAGGGAGGCAACGCAGCCGAACCCTCATCTCCCGAGGACTCAAGCCCGCCTTGTGATGCGGCGATCGACATAACGGTCCTCTTCGCGAGCCCCGAATGAGATGTCAGGATCCTGAGAGGGTCCCAGCAAACTCATCCGGAAAACTCAACCGGCTGCAGCGTATGTGAGAGGGGTGTGTGGTCCGAGAGAGGTTGGCTCGTCGTCGGGGAAGCCCTCACAGTAACCCTCAGATTCACCCTGGCCACCAGCCAAAGTAGCCCTCTTACGAGGAAGAAGAGCTTAGAACGGGGTGTGGCAGAGGGCACTCTATACCTTTTAAGGTAATCGAGTCTCGATCTCAACGCCGAGATGGTCATGGATCCCCCGCAATGAGGAGAACATGAAGCCATCCACGAACGCCAGTCTCAGCGTGCTGAAAGCCCAGACACTTGACACAGCGATCGTGACCGTCACGAGGAGCGATGTCCAATCGGCCGCACCCAGAAACGCCACGGGTCGAAATGACATCTTTAAAAAAGACGCAAATCGGCCCGTATCTCTTTTTGTGAAAGAAAACCTTGCTCTTTCAGAGGTGTTGGAAGCACTCAGGGGAACGCGGGAGCTGTCGCAGGAAACCCAGACGAACCGCTGACTCGCGCCGTCACACCAACACCAGCTCTTGCTTGTAAACACTCTGGTGATAGCAGCAAGCGATGTGCTCGGCTCCGAAGCGAAAGCTTGAATGCGAGTTGCTCGCGTTGCTCCTTATATACCTGCTTTGCGGGGCGGAGCTCGCGATGCAAATCCCCGCAGACCAAGGTACTTTGTGTACCATTGGCTCGTTTTTGTACCACTCGAAGGTGATTGGGCTCTCGGGCGAGATCCCATTCGTAACGTCGAACGTGACCGACTGAAAGGGAACCATATTTATTGATTATGAATATGAAAGCAACATGGTAAACAGCAAGGTAGGCATTTTTTCCCCCTTTCGTGTTCTCCTGTACATGTGCATAATATATTTTAGTAAGTGTACAGACTTTGGTCCTCCATTGTCACAATCTTAATGTGTTTAGCGTTCTGTAATGGTTTTCTATGGGAAAACACTTAACTTGCAATTAAAAAGCATTTGCATTCACATTTTAGGCGCATTTGCTCATCTACACTTATATTATGCATGTATTGCATATGTTAATTTTATAAGCAATAATTGATATAATCTTTGTGTTCTGATGAGGAATGAAACACATATCTTGAGGCCAGTGAGTAAACTGTCATTACATATTAAATTGTTGATTATAAAAATGCATCTATCCTGGAACTTGGCTGAATGTCACGTCACTTTCAGTTACAACCCTAGGTAGTAATATTATAAATGTACTTTCTATAAATTTAGCTAAAATCACATGGCGGACCAAAACATCACTGTTAACCTTTCCTGCTCAGCTTCCAGATCATTGTCTCAGTGGAACATGGGCTGTAATGTGTGAATGTAATACAAAGTATTAAACAATGTTTTTTTTTTTTGTTTGTTTGTTTCAGGCCGTATGGAAAGACTGTGGAGATCTACAGCAGATAGGCATGGCAATTCAGGTGTGGAACAAGTCAACTTTTGTTATTATTGTTATTATTATTTTATTAACTAGAACCATATGGATTACCTTTATGCTTTCAAAATTACATTTTTGAATAAAAAAAAAAAATGTTGGTATACCCATTCAGATGCATTTTATGCCTCAACAGATCTTCCAATAAATAAATAAATCAATAAATAAATAAATAAATGTGGTCTACAGAGGAAAGAAACACATATTGGAAGGCATAAGGGTGAGAGAAACATAAGAGCATTTTCACCTTTGGGTAGGGCTGGTTATCTGATACTTTTTAGGCACTGACCGAATTGCCTCGAAACCATTGAGTATCAAAAAATGTTTGATACCAAATTTCATACTTCAACGTCAGTGAAACAGTAAGCATGCTGAATGCTTGATGTGCCCAAATCAAGTGCTGGTGATTGGCTGTGGCGAGGCATCAAGGGGGTTAAGAGTTTGAAAAATTCAGGAACCAGTATTGAAGTCGATACTGTCCTGGTTCAAGTCTTAACTCTCAGATAGTTCCTTCAGGGTGAGGTTTCTAAGTCGCAACGTCTCGCTACTGGTGTGCCTCAGGGCTCTGTCCTTGGAACAGTTCTCCTCTCCATGTACATATCATTGTAATGGGTCTGTCATTCAGAAACATGACTTTTCATATTACTCCTTTTGTAATGACGCACATCTCTCCCTTTCAATCCAGCTGGATGTTCCGATGGTTGCTGCTCACATCTCTGCCTCTTGGACAGAAATGTCTTGCTGGATGTTGAATGACCATCAACTCAACCATGCCAAGACAGAACAAATGTTTGTCTTTCAATCCAGCTGGTGTGGTTGTGTGTTTGTTGGTGTTTTTTTTTTTTTTTTTTTTTTTTTTTGCCAACCCAACCTTGGTGTTACAGTTGACATGTATAAACTTCACTGACCACATTGCACTGGCCCGATCACAATTGGAGTTATATCAATAAACATCCTGGCTCTTCCAGGCTTTATAATGGCAGTGAATGGCTGCCATGAGTTTGAAGCTCAAAAAAGTGCTATTTTAAATGTTGCTATTTATTTATTTATGGTTCTTCGAGTTTTTATATTGGAAGTGTGTTGTTTTATTTTTTTCGATGTTTTTATTTATATTTTTCTAAGTTTTTAAGTGTGCTATTTCATTTAAACTGTAATATTTCTGGAAAATGAATGATTAAATTGAATATATATAAAGACATTTGTGTTTGTATTATGAATTTACATTTTTATACAACATTTATTGGTCATTGTAATTAATTTATTTTAATTTATTTTATCTAGGTTGTTATAAGGTTGATTTATAATTATTTTTTAATTTATTTTGATTTGTTGAGGTTGTGAGATTTCTGTAAAAAGAATTTATCCTGTAAATTGTCATAAACTTTTTTTTTTTTTTTCTTTTAATTTTTATTTTTTGGTTGTGTTTGTTACTGCATTTTTATATATTTTTTTAGTTATTGTGCATGGAAAATCTGTACTTTAAAAGTAAATTACCGTAGATGGACAGATCATTTTTATAAAATAACGATTTGAACAATTAACTTGAAAGTTGGTTGTTTTTGTATGTAATTTGACATAATTTATCAGTTTTAACAACAGTAATATACTGTAATTTAATGAATTTTGACCGTAAAAGATCTTGTGCTTGTAATTTGTGTGAAATGGGGGGGGGGCGGGGGGTACTTTCCTGTAATTTAACAGAATAGGTCTGGAAGCCCTGCTGCCAGTCTTTTTACGTTTTTTTTGTTTGTTTGTTTCTTATGCAGTGTATGACATTGATTTATTTGATAAAGGTGTCATCTGGTGGGTTTGTAAGGATCACCAGCTAAAACAGCAAGAAAAACATGAAACAGAAATGTTCACGGAAAAACTGACAAATAATTTGATTTTTTTTTTTTCCTAATAAAAATAGACTTCAAAAGTTTAAAATGCATAAGGTGACAAACTCAATGTAACAACTATCTGCCAGTTTGATGTGAAGTGCATGTGAAGATGGTAGATTTGATCTGAGTTGTATTGTAATATTGAGTGAAAGCTCTTCTAATAGGGTCGTCTTTCTCCCCCCCCCGTCGGCAAACATGCCACAAGATTAAAACAACGAAAACATTTACTGGGTCAATTTACAGTATATCAGTTTTATAATACTTTTGGTGTGGAAAGGACTGTGAGAGTATAATGTTATTAATCAGTGGCAGTATGAAATTAATGTCTGAATTTATTTATTGTTGATTTTTGTAACAGTAGTTTATAATCTCCAGAGTCAGTGGTTCTGGTTTTCATGATGGTCAGAGATCCAGTCTGATTGTTCAGCTTCAGTCTGTCTCTGAATCTCTCAGTACCTTCATTACACTGAACATCTGTACAGATAAAACTGGGATCTCCAGTGATTTGAGCGATGCGAGTGTCATTGAAATACCATCTAATTCTGTCTTGTTGGTTTGTTTCAACACCAGTGTGTAGAGTTACTGATTCTCCCTCCATCACTGACACTGACACTCTGTCTGTTTCAAAACCAGAAGCACCTGAAGGAGAAGAAAATCATAATTTAATCAATTCATAATTTCTTCCAGATGAATGCAGGCAAATAAAACTGTTCCTCTGTATTAATGGCAATACTATTAGGTGTGTTTGAGATGCCTTGATGAGAGTACTATAATAACATACAAATTAACCAGTTCAAAAGTTTACATACCCTTGATTCTTAATGCTTTGTCGCTACCATGATCAAAATCTGTTATGTATGTGATAATTGTTCATGAGTCCCTTGCTTGCTTAACGATCACGCAAACTCTCTGCAGTGCTGAGCATGCATCCTACAATACAAGACAATAATTTTATCAGATGCTCTGCAATGAACAGTGTTGGGGTAGTTAGTCAAAAATGTAATTAGTTACTAGTTACTAGTTACTTCTGTAAATTGTAATGAGATTACTTTACTAGTTACTGCATTTGAAAAGAACTTCACTACTTATACTTTACTTTCCTTTTTTAGGCCATTAATGAAACTATTTTATTTTTTTTTCCAATTCCCAAATTCTTTTTTTCCGTTTCCGTTTAATTTTTTCTGGTATTTCCATTTTTTTTTTTTTTTTTGTTTCTGTTTTATTTTTCTCAACTCCTTTTTATGGTTCCAATTTAATTGTATAAATCATAACACTTATATAACATTTTCACAACAATTTATTAAAAGTTTAACAAAATTACATGTTTAGGGGGCCCTATGAAAAGGGTTTTTTTTTTTTTTTTTTTTTTTTCTTCACCATATGTTTTTAATTGGTTAAACCAAATTCTGTGTTTTAGCATCTCTAATTATTTAAATGCATAAAAACAACTTAATTTATTCAATTTTTTTCTTACAATAGCCTAATTTTAATGCATGTAAATATGTCAATGACTTTGCTGAAGTGCACGAAAAGCAGCTATGTATGTATTAGACCCTGAAATAATCTATCTCTCTCTCTCTCTCGCTACTGTATAAAAAGTACATTATACATTATTATGTAATCTCCTCTTCGTATAATATTATACACTATAATAATATGATATAATATAATATATTGGATTTGTAGTTTTGTGAGGATTCGAGTATGAATATAATATAATAATAATATAAATATAAATATAATTTAATATAGGGCCCTATTTTTAACGATCTAAAAAGCACAGTGTAAAGTGCACGGCGGCGCAGGTGTACTCAGGGCGTGTCCAAATCCACTTTTGCTATTTTAATGACTGATAAACGTTTGGCGTGCCCTGGCGCATGGTCTAAAACGGGTTCTCCCTATTCTCTTAATGAGTAATGGGTGTTTTTTGGGACTTAACGTGCAATAAACCAATCAGAGTCTCATCTTCCATTCCCTTTAAGAGCCAGTTGCGCTCGTGCCATGATGGATTTGCTATGTACACGGCGGAATTTGGCAAGCGCAAAGACAGAACACGTCTCCGAGATGAAACGGAGCTGCTCGAGTGAGAGCAAATAGATAGCCTAATTCTGTTACATGCGATGACTATCTATTATGACATGTAGCCATTTTTATATTTAATTAGCCTACAAAAAAATTCTTATGCATTGCAATCCTTTAATTTTTTATATTTGGCATGTTTGTGTGCTGCTGTGCGTCCCTGTGTTTAATAAGCAGAGTGTATGCGCGTTGTGGACCAACCTATACTAACACGCTCTTTAAATAACAAAGAAAAAACATTGCGGCCAGACTTAAGACTTTAGACCAGGTTCTATTTTGGTCTATAATGCGCCTGAACACCTCTTTTTTAGACCAGCACGCCCATGGGCGCACAGATGGGCGCAAATGCATTTGCTAATTAAACGACGTGGCGCTGGACGGGAAAATGCGAACGGCGCCGGACTGAAACTAGCAAACACACTTTCGCTGCGCCTTGCGTCGCATTGCGCCGGGTATATGATAGGGCCCATAATATTGTATTGTATTATAGTTATTATATCCAAGTTGTCTGTGTAGAACGCAGCATTAGGTTAACGTCAATAAACTATCGTTTACTACAATTAAGAGCCATTCTTTAAGGTAACGTTTCAATGAAATGTGTAAGACATACACACACAAATGTTTTAAGGACAAACACCTGACAAATGTCATGAAATAAAACATCTGAGCAATGTCTGAGCAACTGTGTCATTCACTTTGCTGTGCATTATCGTAATATATCATAATACACATGAATCTTGAAATATATATTATTGATTAAACATTGACAATTAAACAAAACAACAACAACAACAACAACAAAAAAAACATTATTAATAATTGATAACCAATAATAACTGATAATAATCAAGCACAAAGCATAGAATTAATTATGAAGTATCATGTGACTCTGGAAACCATAGTATTGATGCTGAAAATTCAGCCTTGCATCACAGGAATAAATTACATTTTAAAATACATTGAACAATTAGCTAAATATATTTTTATTTAAATAAATGCTCGTTTTTTAAGCATGCAACATACCCAAGGTCTGAGGATGATATTTTGATCTTTACAAATCATTTTCTTAGACAAGAGAAATTACTGAAGGAAGGCCAGGAAACATTCACAAAATGTTGTACAAATGTTAACTCTATTGTTTTTATTTATTTATTTATTTATTTATTTTAATTTACTATATTTTTATTGGAATTGTTTTTTGTGGTTTTTCTTATTTAGTGTTTTTTTTTATGTAAGGGGATGATAGTGTTGTAGGGGTTATTTTTTTTTGATTGTTTGTGTTAAGGTTGTTTTTTAAAGAGTGGTGGAGGGGGGATTATTTAGCATTGTTTATCTTGTCAGCACAAAAAAAAAAAAAAGTTGGCGGACAAACACACAAAATATATTTATACATTTGGATTTCAGTTTTTCAGCATTACTGCTTCTTGTTGGTGTCTACAATATCTGGGAGGGGGGATTAGTCTGAGCAGGGGGTTTATCTGAAAAAAAAAAAAAACCCTCTCCAATTATCCTTTGAATTTGCGTTTTGGGCCAGAATGTCGGTCTCTACCTGCCGTTTTAACCACTCGGTGTATGTCCGTACGCCGGGTTGCCAGTTGGCCGGACAATGTAATCCAATTTTTTTTTTATTTTTTTTTTTTATATGTATTCAGGAATATGTTTGATAAAATGTAAAGTGTTTCTTTAAAAAATCTTTTAGTTTTTTTCCATAATGTTTATATGTTCTGCAATACAAAGCATTTACCACATCTCATAAACAAACCATTTAGTAGCAGCATTAATGTTTATATGTTCTGTTTACAAGCATTTAGATGATCGTTAAAACTTTAGAAACTTCTGCGCAATGTGACGTCAGATTGACGTCTTTTCATGTAATTTTTGGACTTCCAAATTTGGTCTATTGAAGGGGTTGTTTTGTAACTCCAGGGGACGTCTTTTTTCGACGTCTTCTGCATGTCTAATGTTGACGTCCGTGAGACCTCTGTGTATGTTATAGTCCAAATGTGGTCGTTTGTGGACGTCTTTTCAACTTATTTTGGATGTCGTTTTTATAACTTCTATAACTGTGGTCCCATGTTTCCAGAGTGTGGAGGACATGTTTTCTGCTGCTGAGACAATCAAATGGAGTTTTTGGAAAATGATCTAGTCCCATTTCAGAAGGTGGCATACTGTTCCAGATCATTTTGCAAAAACTCCATTTGATTGTCTCAGCAGCAGGTGAAAACCCGAGATGCATACGAAGGTGTAATGCATTTCCTGTTTAAACTAGAAGCTGAGCCATACAAAGCTACAGGAAAATTAACTGGGACAGAAAACATGTCCTCCACCCTCTGGAAACATGGGACTACATACAACACTACAGTTATACAAATACAAATAAATCACAATTCAATATTACCGTTTTCATCTATATTCAAAAATAAATTGCCCTGAATGGCATCAGAAGGGCACCAGACATATCAAACACAATTATGAATGAATTATTAGATTGTCATTTAATTAAACTCTTAATTCAAGTCCTATAGTCTTGGCTCATCAAGGTGTGAATCCTCAACCTCCAAGTCTTTGCGGCACATGCTTGAGGTGCTCAGCCACGTTCATCTTGATGTGCTTCTCAGTGGCTGCGGAATCAAATTTCATGAACCCTTCAATTTAGAGGAAACATTCATCAGCGATGCAGGCTGAAAATCTTTGCCATGATTTCGCATTGGTTGAACACTTGCGCAAAATGCCTGTCATGTTGCCTTGGCCAATCAGAGTGGCGTTTACTGGTTGGGTTATGACGATGTGCTGCCTCCACCAATCAGAGTGATATTGACTGTTTTTTTGTCTCTTTGGTTGAAATCCAAAGCTCTTGATAGAGAGTTGTCCTCGCCTGTCCTTTAGCTGCTGTTGGTTCTTTTTAAATTAGAAATAATGAGGATAGGCCTAATATTTGCTGCCATGAAATTATTTTCTGAACTATAATTTCCCACAAATTGCATTTCCAAATAAATAAATATATACATGCAAAAATACATGTATGCATAAAGAAATAACTTGATTAGGCTACTTTAGACTAGTTGAAGAAAAATAGGAAAATGTGGAAAAAAAAAAAAAAAAAAAAAAAAAACATTGCCTGAATAAATAAATAGACATTCACATAATAAGGCGTTTGTATATAAATAATCTGTATGTGAAGAGTTCATATGCAAAAGCCTCTAAGTGCCATCTGAAATTCTCCTAGAATGGTCAATTTTATAAAGCTTGTATAGTTAAGTACTTTCACTTAAATTACAATTGATAGGTAATTTGCATTGCCATTTAAGTTAAATTATTGAACTTAAATATACAAGCTTGATAAAAATGATCATTCTAGAAGAAAATTTCAGATGGCACTTAGAGGCTTTTGCATCTGAACTCTTAAAGTATTAATCATGTTAATAGGCCCTATAAAACAAATATTACATATTAATCGTGTAAATTTCCTGCACCTGTTATAGACGTCCAAATGATGTCCAAAAAAAAAAAAAAAAAAATTACCCAGTTCTAAGGTCAAATGTTGAACGTCAAGATGACGTCCAAGTTGGGTCATGGTTGGACGTTGAAATAGTGGACCTAGTTTGGACGTCGAATAGATGATCAGAAATGGTCATGGACCGACGGACCTAATATAGACATTATCTGCACGTCTATCCGACGTCCAATGTTTAGTGGGAACACCGAAAGAAAGAGATCAAGCCTTAATGTCTTACCATGGTCGAGTAAACACCAGAACAATAAGTGCAAAATAACGAGCAGCTTCATTTTCATTAGGCTTTCTAAAAAAATAAATGCAGAATTTGGTAGATAATAGTGTTATTTCTCTTCAGTAAACCCGAAGCTGTGTAGTCGTCTTCTTGTTGTTGTTTTACGGTGGTTGGCATCCAGCGTAGCCGTGAATTACAAACTGTTGTGTCACGAATGAAAAGTGAAAATGTAACTCGGGAGGCTCCCTACGCACTGCAGCGCGATGACGTGTAATCTTCCCGTTCTTTAAGTGATGTTTTATTAACAAATTTCTCGAGGAGCAGATAATCAACACGGCCATTTCACTACCAGTAATCACATCATCTATCCAACCACAGCGAGAGAGAACCACTATACATTATCATAGCAGCCTTACCTTCATTCTAGTCTTTCAGCATCCCTCCATCACTCCGACCCATCACCGGTGGGAACATTTATATGCATCTACATATACCATGCGTTCAGTGGGCCACGTTCATGATATATATATATATATATATATATATATATATATATATATATATATATATATATATATATATATATATATATATATGTATATATATATGTATATATAGATATATATATATATATATGTATATATATATGTATGTATATATATATATATATATATATATATATATATATATATATGTATATATATATATATATATATATATATATATATATATATATATATATATGTGTGTGTGTGATGTGTGTGTGTGTGTGTGTGTGTGTGTGGGTGTATAATGTATATTCGTATGAGTAAATTCAGAGCAATTTGCCCGTAAAACAGACCTTCCCAAAAACTCGTTTACAATATATCATGTGTATGTCAAAAAATTGACGCACTTTAGCAAAAAAAATAAATAAATAAATAAATAAATAAATAAAAATAAATAAAAGAGACAAGGAGAAAATCACTCCCTGGTCTTGACAGAATAGCATTTGTAATTGTAAGAATTTATATAGTGAAAACTGTGCCCTACCATCACATTCACATCTTTGCAACCAATAAATTAATTACTACTAGAGCACAAAATTGTTTACAAGAGGACATATCTCTTCATTGATCTAGTCACTGGATTCGTCTCTCAAAATGCACCAGATTTATGCATTTAAATTTAAAATGAACACATTTTTCGTATTTGGCATACCCTTGGAACTCAGAGGAACCAATTGTCACCGACCACAGTCTCACAAAATCATGTGAGGACAGTGGGAATGTAGTGGAAACATTGTAGGATTGGCTGTCTCAATGTATGTGTTTGTATGTGTGCCAGTTCACCTTACTTGCTTAATTATTTTACTCACTGTCTTATAAGCGATTGAGATGTTCTGTTGTTGAATGTAATAATGAACTTTTGTTTTGAAGGGAATTCCCCCCATTTTAACCAAAGTATGTTATATACTTTTCATTAAGACCCTAAAGAATCATATCAGCTTGTGGAAAATGGGCATCCGATGACCCCTTGAATAAGAGCCAGATGAACTAACACATAATATCATATGCAAATACAGCATGTGAACTGGGAGGGTCAAACTGTGTCAGGGGAGGATTCACACAACACATTCACAGTTCTACTGTGTTTTCAGCACATTGAGAACTTTTGAAGAAAATGTCTCGCATGTCTGTTTTGTTCTGTTTGTGCTGGTGGAATCTGATTGGTAAGTTTTAATTATATGATTTATTTTTTCCATCTCAGAGTAATAATGTAGCTGCTATACTCAAACAAAAAGGGTACAACAACTGTCACTGAGGCAGTACACTTTAGGTACTAAAAATAAATTTAATATTCTATGTTAAGTATTCATTTATTTTATTAATTAATTTAAGTTCAGTTGGCAATAATTATCAAGTATCTGTTTAATAAATACTGCACATTAATTTTCCTCTAAAACAAATTAAAGTTTAAGGACTTGTTGCACCATAAAGATTAAGGATTAATATTAAATCTAGATTTAATCATGATTTAACAGTTCTATTGCACCAATCTTGAAACTTTATTTATAAATAAGCAGACTTACATTTAAACTAACTTTAATCCTATTTCTCCAGTACTTTAAAGCAGGGGTGTCAAACTCAGTTCCTAGAGGACCACAGCCCTGCAGAGTTTATATTCAAAACTAATTAAACACACCTGATCCTGATAATAAGGTCCTTCAGGCTTATTTGAAAACTGCATGGATTGTGTGTTGGAGCTGGGTTGGAAGTTTGACACCCCCACTTTAAAATGATCTCCTTAAGAATGTCACATATCTGCAAACGTTGTTGCTGTTTTTGGAACCATGTTTGTTTTGCATTGTTTATGTTTTTATGCACTAAATAGATTGAAATGTTTAGTATGAAAATACACTATATTACTGTGTGTTGGATACTATGCTTATTAAAAATTATTATTAATAATAATAAAAATAATATTAATTCTTGTGGTGGAAGACACTGTGTTATTAAGCTGTTATGAAGGGGGTCCTAAGGGTTGTTATAGCGGCAGGGTCAAATGTGTTCTTAACATTGCTGGGGAAAGTTACTTTTAAAAGTGATCCATTATGATATTGCGTTACTCCATAAAAAAAATAAAAAAAATAAAAAAGTAAATACATTAGTTACTTTTTATGGAAAATAAAGCATGTTACTTTTGTGTTATTTTTGTCACCTGGGCTGGGCTTACATACTTGTTTTTGATAAAAAAAACAACAACACTATCTGTGAAGGCCATTTCACACCAAGAGTGAAATAAGTAAGCCTCAGGTTGAGGGAAGTGCCTCTTCCTCAACACTTACTCCCAATTTCTCTCAACATGGGGTCAGGAGAGAAAAACAAAGTAACCTGTGTTACTTAATTGAAAAAGTAACTCAGCTATTTCAGTGTAAATTTAAAAGTAATGTGTTACTTTAATTACTCAAAGGAAGTAGTCTGATTAGGTCTCATATGATTATGAATGCATCATAGTTGTCGGTCCTTCTTCCACTATTTGGTGCTATAATTTATTTATTTATTTATTTGCTGCTGCAATTTTATTTTATTTTTTTCTTCTTCTGTCTGCTTGATACTAATAGTCTCTCTTTAATGGTAACAGTTTATAAAGAAAGTGGATATTGTATTTTTCTTTTTCTGCAGTCATTTTATCAGCAGTGCTGGGGAGTAACTAGTTACACGTAACAGAATTACATAATTTAATTGCAAAATAAATGTAACTGTAATCTAAGGGGTTACTGGGAAAAATATGTAATTAAATTACAGTTACTTAAGAAAATGTTAGTGATTACTCCATAAGTATTGGAACAGTAAAGACAAAATTGCTTTCTCTACTGTGGAGTCAAGACATTTGAAAATATGATTAAAAGATGAATAAGCGACAAAACTACAGAATGTCACATTATATTATTTGGTCTTTCGACACATACATGTTTTACCAAATAAAAAGGACAGCACTTTTAGAGTTCATGCCACTATTTGATGTGAGTATAAGTATCGGAACAGTTGAATTTAAGGCAGATGTAAAAGATGAAAAGCTAATATTTAGTTGCAGATCCCTTGCATACAATCAGAGCAGTGAGTCTGCAACCCAAAGACATCACCAGACTCTTGATCTTATGCTTTGAAATCCTTTTCCCAAACCTTTAATGCGGCCAATTCCAACTGTTGCTTGTTTTGAGAAGTTTCTGTCTTTAGTCTCCTCTTCAGCTAGTGAAATTAATGTTCAATCAGATTTAAATCTGGAGATTGATTTGGGCAATCTAAGACTTTACATTTCTTTGCTCTGATAAAGTCCTTGACTGAACTAGCAGGGTGTTTTGGGTCATTGTCCTGATCTAATATGAAGTGCTTTCTAATGAGTTTGGTGGCATTTTCTTGAATATTGGTGGACAAGATGATTTTGTACCCCTCCAAATTCATTCTGCTACTGCCATCATACATTAAGTCATCATTAAGCCGATCAGGTCATCATTGGTTGTTGATTGTCACTGGTAGTTTCCAAACTCTTGACTCATATTCATCTTTTAATCATATTTGCAGATTTCTTGACTCCACAGCAAAAAGAAAAAAAGTTATCTTTACTGTTCCAATACTTGTGGAGGGCACTGTATATATATATATATATATATATATATATATATATATATATATATATATATATAGTTTTTTTCCCAGATTGCATTGACCAGTGTTTCAGGAGTTTAGGACACAGAATAGTATGCTTATATTAATAGGCTACATTACATTGCATACATTGCTTATTTGTGACCCTGAAGCACAAAACCAGTCATAAGTTGCATGGGTATATTTGTAGCAATAGCCAAAAATACATTGTATGGGCATTTTATTTTGTAAATTCCCTACCATAAATATATAAAAAAATTATTTGTGATTAGTAATATGCATTACTAAGAACTTCATTTGGACAGCTTTAAAGGTGATTTTCTCAATATTATGAATTTTTTTTTTTTTTTTTGCACCCTCAAATAATTGTATCTCTGCCAATCCTATCCTAACAAGTCACACATCAATAGAAAGCTTATTTATTCTGCTTTCATATGGTGTATAAATCTCAATTAAAAATAAATAAATAAAACAATAAAAAATGTACCCTTATGACTGGTTTTGTGGTCCAGGGTCACATTTAATAACTGTTTTATTTCCTATTTGGTTTTATGTATTTTAATTTTTTTTTTTTTCAAAGCATCTTTAGATGCCAGTGTACTACTGTAAGGTCAGCCCTGCAGGGTTTACATGTTTCAAAAGATTAACAGTTGAAAACATTTGTTAGAAATTTTAATAAAGTAATCAAAAAGTAATCAAATGTAATCAGTTACATTAATCTGTATTAGTAAACAACACTGTTTATCAGAGAGAACTTTCTGCTAGTCAGTCAAAAAGAAAATGGAATATTTGTTGCTTCTTAAGTGGTCTACCTTTGTACCTTAATCTATGTGAAATTGTTTTATTCTCCAGGTGTGTTTGGTGAGACAGTGTCAGTGATGGAGGGAGATTCAGTTACTCTAAACACTGATGTTAGTGTAATACGTGAAGAGGATGACATTCTGTGGAATTTTGGAGCTGACAACTCTCTCATAGCTGAAATCAGTCGAGAGAAACAAATCTTTTCCACATATGAAGATGTTCCGGATGGGAGATTCAGAGACATACTGAAGGTGGACAATCAAACTGGATCTCTGACCATCACAAACATCACATATAAACATGCTGGAGTCTATAAACTAGACATAATTGGTGTGAAATGGTCATCAAAAACATTCACTGTTTCTGTCTATGGTGAGTAGAGTCTTTTTATATATTCTTGTTTTATAGTTTGAGGTGACAGATCGTATAAACACTCACTCTCATGTTTTACAGCTCGTCTACCTGTTCCTAACATTACCAGAGTCTGTTCTTCATCATCATCAGGATCATCATATTGTTCATTGTTGTGTTCAGTGGTGAATGTGGGTCATGTGACTCTCTCCTGGTACAAAGGAAACAGTTTATTGTCCATCATCAGTGTGTCTGATCTCAGCATCAGTCTCTTTCTACCTCTGGAGGTGGAATATCAGGATAAAAACACCTACAGCTGTGTGCTCAACAATCTCATCAGCAACCAGACCAGATATCTCAACATCAGCAAACTATGTCACACATGTTCAGGTAAGGCAGTAGTGATATTAACCTTTATTAACTGAGCTGATCTCCGTCTACTGTTGTAGCTCAATAACTTAAATCAAAGACTGTTAGCCCCCATCACAGACCGTTCCTGAGATTCGCGTTTGAGGGAGTGGCCTATCATCATACAGTCCTGCCACTTGGACTGTCTCTGGCCCATGCACAGTTTTACATAGTGCATAGATGTGGCGTTCTCCCCTCTGAGGCAGACGGTAATCTGCATCTTAGTGACGTGACATTCAGCCAAGTATGGTGACCCATACTCAGAATTCGTGCTCTGCATTTAACCCATCCGAAGTGCACACACACAGAGCAGTGAACACACACACACACTGTGAACACACACCCGGAGCAGTGGGCAGCCATTTTTTTATGCTGCGGCGCCCGGGGAGCAGTTGGGGGTTTGATGCCTTGCTCAAGGGCACCTAAGTCATGGTATTGAAGGTGGAGAGAGAACTGTACATGCCCCCCACCCACAATTCCTGCCGGCCCGAGACTCGAACTCACAACCCTTCGATTGGGAGTCCGACTCTCTAACCATTAGGCCACGACTTCCCTAAAATCTTGAATTACCTCAATGATTTTCTGGTTTTAGCCTGGTGAGAACAGGAACTCATTGCTCACAGGTCACTCCTGCTCAGCCACCTTGAGCGGCTTGGGTTGAGAATCAATCTAGCCAAGATCTTTTTGTCTCCCAGCCAGCCAGTAATCTTTTAGGTATGGTTATCGACTCCGCCCAGATGCAGGCATGCTGGAACGCTCCCTGAAGGTTCAGTGGCTATCATTGTCATTCAGGCTAGGGACTTCAGGTCCCCTCAGGGCTTTCCAGAGAATGCTTGGCCTCATGTCAGCTGTTTCCCCTGTGATTCCTCTGGGCCTGCTTCAAATGCGGTGACTCCAATATTAGTCTTGTGTAGCCAGACCTTCAGAATGACGGCAGAAGATCTGGGAACCTTTCTTCCATTATGGTGTTTGACATCACGGCATCTTGTTTCCAGGCGGAATGTTAAAGAACGCAACACAAAGATATGGTCCCTAAGATGATTATCAGCAGCCCCGTGGCTGATACCATTGAGGAAGGACCTCCTCTCGCAAGTGAAGGGCATGATTTGACATCCTCAAACAGATTTGTGGAGCCTTCATGTTTGGCCCCTTGTTGGGAGTCTTTATAACTAATACCATTTTGGAGGCTAGGGCCCCATCTACGAAACTTCTCTATGCCCGTAAATAGTTGGTTTTCTCTGATTGGTGTGCAGCATGAAATGAGATCCCATACTCTTGCAACATGTCCTATGTGCCAAACTTTCTACAGGAACTGCTGGATAAGGGGTGCAACCCTTCCAGAAAGTTTATGCTCAAAGTTTATAAGGCAGCCATCGTGGCTAATCATTCTCTTGTGGCTGGTCAGTCAATCGGCAGAAATTACCTGGTCGTTAAGTTTCTGAGGGGAGCTCACAGATTGAATCCACCTCACCCTGACATGGCACTGACTTGTGATCTATCTTACCTGCTGATCAGTGCTTCATGTCTTGAATTTTGGCCAAATGACTGTAGAATTGTCTTCAAGCCAAGACACAGCTATGTGCCTAAAGTTCTCTCCACTCCGTTCAGATCACAAGTCATCACCCTTCTAGCGCTCCCTAATTAAGAAGGGTCCAAATCCACTCTCATATGGCGCTTTTCCACTGCATGGTACAACACGGTACGGCTCAGTACGGTTCACTTTTGGGGGGTTTTCCACTGGGTACAGTACCTGGTACATGGTACATTTTTAGTACCACCTCATTTGAGGTTCCAAGTGAACCGAAACCATTACCAAAACGTGACGTGTAAACTCATCTGGTCATGGATTGGCCGGAGAGAATTGTCACTACCTACATCACTGAACTTGCGACACAAATCCAACAGAACCACTAGATTTAAATCAGCACAGCCATACGGATCGAACGCAACTCCTTTGAATGAGCGCACATTTTTTAACAACCAAAAGGTGGCTTTTTAGTTGTCTGTTGAAGAAGTACAGACGTTCCTCTCGTTGAGAGTAGAGGAGCGGATCCAGCAAGAGATTAATGGGGCAGCGTGGAATGAAGAAGTTTTCAGAAGTCGCAACAGTAGAGGCAGCGCAACTATAACAACATGTGAATAATCCCAGCCACTCTAAAGCAATACTAAACTGCAGTGGAAATGCAAACCGAGCTAAGCCAAGCCATGCCGTGCCGTACTGAACCATGCCGAGCTGAGTTGTACCACACAGTGGAAAAGTGAAGTTGTGAATGTGAGCGCTCTGGTCTCCCTGATAACTCACCGGCACCCCGTCCTAAATCGCCGCCCTTCACCAGGCTCCCGATAGGAGAGGGTGTGCTCGAGAGAGGATGGGGCGCCCTGGACGAGTCAGCAGGCTGGCGTCCGTGTGATGGGGGACACCTATTGGGAAATGGGCCTCTTGCAGCTGCCGCTGGTAAAAGCCCAACGCGCTTCTCCAGGTTTTAGACACTTGGACTCTTTCCCTGCCTTGCAGGCACACTGGTGTCCTCGTGGGTCCAGGAAGGGTGCGTTGAGGGACTCCGCGCCCCAGAGAGTGAGCTGCTGGACCCGCGGTAAAGGGCGAGAACCGCACCCAAAAATTAAATTATGTCCGTCGGACAGGATGCCGGGCCGTCCATCCCTGCAAGACCTCCGCATCTTCGGCCAGCGAAGAGGATGAAGCCGCTAGTCACGAGAAGCCGCCGCCCCTCGCGCCCCGGACCGAAGAGGGGAGCGCGTGCGGCCGCCGGACTCTTCCCTTAGTCCTGGACCCTTCCCTCCGTTGAATTTTTTGCCAGACCCCCACGAACCCCGCAGCACGAAAAGGACAAAAGATTCCCTGTTGTAAATTTGGACATTGTTCCCTCCTGGGTTGTTGACACTTTATCACCCCTTGTTTTGGTTTTTTATGTTAAATAAAAACCCTCTCCGAGGCCTGACGTCACGCCCACTGTGTCTGTCGTTGGCTCGTCCAAATCACAGACTGAGAATGTTTGGCAAGGGTTCGCCTAGACGTCAACAATAAGGAAACACCTACAAATGACTTAAGCTGTTAACTTTTTAAACATGGCTGAGACACTCCCTCTGAGTTCAAATAAACCAATGCGCGACGGGACTGGGAATTTAACCCAAACAGTACACGACTGAACTGCTGTGAGACAGAAAGAACTGAAGATGCAACACGGTCAGCCGACCAGTGGTTGGTTGAAACATTGACGACTTAAATCGAACCCTCTGTCCCTGTGTCCGCGCGCTGCGGAGGTATTCCCGAGGCCCTGATGATACTCCGGCGCCCGTGCCCACTCCGACCGCCAGGTTGGACTGGTTGAGGAAGGAACCTCCCGTTCTTGGGCTGCGCCCTCTGAACTGATTTTGTGCTAATGTTATGAGCGCGGGTAAACCGAAGGCTTGAATCAAGGGCAAAATCATCGCCAATGAAGTCATTACCCCGCGCAAAATAACTGGTGAACCGTTCACGGCAACCGGTTTATTGAATCAAACTGTCCGACGAAAGAACCGGTTCTGGCGGCGGAGAACAGACCTTCCCATCACTACCGGTGATCCACAAAACCGAGGAAACCGGACCTCACTCGAGAACGAGTCAATGTTTTTTCGTTATCTGGCCGGCGCGCTCTCCTCATCTTCAGTTCTCTCTTCACAGCGTGTCATGCACTGTTTGAGTAAATGTTACTCCGGGATATTGGGTTATTTGAACTCAGAGGGAGTGTCAGCCAATCCTAAAAAAGTTAACAGCTTAAGGTCATTTGTGGATTAATGCTTATGTGGTGACTGCCGTGGGGCCAAACGAAGGGTTCGATTTTGGGTGAACTGGTTCAAGAAGATGCCCGGTTAGGATCGACGTGATTCGCGTTCGCGAAACCGGGCGATCACTAAACTGCAGTGCAACGCGCTCACAACGGGCCCTGGAGAGAGAAAGTCAATGCCCCTAGAAAGTCGCCGTTTTTTGCCCCTTTTAGCCCAGGATGTATTTTTCGATGCGCAAAAAATTGCTAACGGACCCTCGTGATGTCACAATGCTGGACCCTTAAGAGGTTTTTATTACCTCCGTGGAACGTGGCCAGTATACCATACAGCACATTCTCAATGGCCGCAGAAAGCTCTCGGAACTAAAATTACCATATCTTAAACTGTGTTCCGAAGAGGACACAGAGGTTCCCCGGGTTTTGGGACACAGGGTTTCCATTAATGACACTTATTTTTCCTTTTTGGTTTTTTTTCTGTTTAATGTAAAAACCTCTCCGAGGCCTGACGCCACGCCCATTGTGTCTGTCGTTGGCTCGTCCCGTCAACCATGCCGTGCCGTACTGAACCATGCCGAGCTGAGTTGTACCACACAGTGGAAAACCTCCAATAAAGTGTATGTTGAGCGCTCTGGTGTTTTTGGTTATTAAAGAGAGGCTATTTTTATCGATATTCGATGCTATAGCCCTAGCTTATGACTCAGCAGGCTTGCAATGTCCTTTTGGTCAGAGGGATTTCTATTGGTGATATCTGTGCAGCTGCCAGCTGGTCGTCACCATCTTCCTTCACCAGGTTTTAAAACTTGGACATCCCTGCCTTGCAGGCATGGATTTTGTCTGCTTAACTTCACCTAATCCACCCTTGTAGTGGGTAGGATTTTTTAAAGGGATAGTTCACCCAAAAATGAAAATTATGTCATTAATGACTCACCCTCATGTCGTTCCAAACCCGTAAGACCTCCGTTCATCTTCGGAACACAGTATAAGATATTTTAGATTTAGTCCGAGAGCTTTCTGTCCCTTCCATTGAGAATGTATGTACGGTATACTGTCCACGTCCAGAAAGGTAATAAAAAAACATCTTCAAAAGTAGTCCATGTGACATCAGAGGGTCCGTTAGAAGTTTTTTGAAGCATCGAAAATACATTTTGGTCCAAAAATATCAAAAACTACGACTTTATTCAGCATTGACTTCTCTCCTGGGTCTGTTGTGAGCGCGTTCACAACACTGCAGTTTAGTGATATCCAGTTCGCGAACGAATCACTCGATGTAATCGGATCTTCTTGAACCAGTTCACCAAATCGAACTGAATCGTTTGAAAGGGTTCGCGTCAACAATAAGCATTAATCTACAAATGACTTAAGCTGTTAACTTTTTTAACATGGCTGACACTCCCTCTGAGTTCAAATAAACCAATATCCGGGAGTAATTCATTTACCCAAACAGTACACTGACTGAACTGCTGTGAAGAGAGAACTGAAGATGAACACCGAGCCGAGCCAGATAACGAATGAAACATTGACTCGTTCTCGAACCATTTCTGTCGGACGTGTCCGGTTCGAGAACCGAGGAGCTGATGATACTGCGCATGCGTGATTCAGCGCGAAGCAGACTGACACACAGCGCGTCTGAACCGAGCTGGTTCTTTTGGTGATTGATTCTGAACTGATTCTGTGCTAATGTTATGAGAGCGGGGGTAAACCGAAGGCTTGAATTAAGGGCAATCATCGCCAATGAAGTCATTACGTCGAGCGCAAAATAACTGGTGAACCGTTTTCGGCAACCGGTTTATTGAATCAAACTGTCCGAAAGAACCGGTTCGCGGAAAAGAACAGAACTTCCCATCACTACCGGTGATCCGAAAACCGATGCAACCGGTTCTTGACTCGAGAACGAGTCAATGTTTTGTTCGTTATCTGGCTCGGCTCGGTGTTCATCTTCAGTTCTCTCTTCACAGCAGTTCAGTCAGTGTACTGTTTGAGTAAATGAATTACTCCGGGATATTGGTTTATTTGAACTCAGAGGGAGTGTCAGCCAATTTAAAAAAGTTAACAGCTTAAGTCATTTGTGGATTAATGCTTATTGTTGACGCGAACCCTTTCAAACGATTCAGTTCGATTTGGTGAACTGGTTCAAGAAGATCCGGTTATATCGAGTGATTCGTTCGCGAACCGGATATCACTAAACTGCAGTGTTGTGAACGCGCTCACAACAGACCTGGGAGAGAAGTCAATGCTGAATAAAGTCGTAGTTTTTGATATTTTTAGACCAAAATGTATTTTCGATGCTTCAAAAAATTCTAACGGACCCTCTGATGTCACATGGACTACTTTGAAGATGTTTTTATTACCTTTCTGGACGTGGACAGTATACCATACATACATTCTCAATGGAGGGACAGAAAGCTCTCGGACTAAATCTAAAATATCTTAAACTGTGTTCCGAAGATAAACAGAGGTCTCACGGGTTTGGAACGACATCAGGGTGAGTCATTAATGACATTATTTTCATTTTTGGGTGAACTATCCCTTTAATGTAGCCATCAGCCTAAGTGGCTCGAATCTCATTGTTAGCTCATGCTTACAGGAGCCCTCAGTGCAAGCACTCTGGGGCTGGGCTTGCAAAGCAGCTTCATTCTGCACTCACTTATAGTGTAACAGAGGCCAGCGAGTAGATGCTGTGCAGGTAAACCTCACTCCCCTGATCTCAAGAGGCACACTAGCGACTGATACTAGTGGCTGCAGTCTTTAGCCTCCTAAAGCCGCAGACCCTGGTTTGAGACCCACTCGAAGCAGGCGAGTGGGACCCATTACAATATCACAACGTTATTATATACATTCCCCACAGTGTGTTAACACAATGGGAGAGACTGTTCGAAAGGGAACTTTTCTGCTACTATCATAACCTTGGTTCCCTGAGAGAAACAGAGGGAAACATGGTTACATAAGTAACTGCAGTGTTACTCCATAAAAAAGTAACTAATTACAGTACATTGGTTACTGTTTATGAAAAATAATGCATTATGTTACTTTTTGTCATCTGGGCTGGGCTTACATATTTGTTTTAATAACAAAAAATCCCAAAGTTATATTTTTGGCAAATATAAAGGCCTTTTCACACCAAGAGTGAAATAAATAAGCCTCAGGTTGAATGAAGTGTCACTGTAGGAAGTAAATGCTCACTCTACACACTGAACAGAAAATTATTTTTTTTGTAAATGTATCCATATATTAGTTTATTTTCTCATTTTTTGCAGCTCCTCTGCCTGTTCCTAACATTACCAGAGGCTGTTCTTCATCATCATCATCACGCCAGAATTGTTCATTGGTTTGTTCAGTGGTGAATGTGAGTCATGTGACTCTCTCCTGGTACAAAGGAAACAGTTTATTGTCCAGCATCAGTGTGTCTGATCTCAGCATCAGTCTCTCTCTACCTCTGGAGGTGGAATATCAGGATAAAAACACATACAGCTGTGTGATCAACAATCACATCAGCAACCAGACCACACATCTGGACATCAGTCAACTCTGTCACACGTGTCCAGGTACGGCAGTAGTGATATTAACATTTATTCATTGAGCTGATCTTTGTCTGTTGTCATAGCGCAGACTCAATAACTTATATGAATGTCTATGTCAGGGTGCTTTCAGACACTTTTGTCCCACACCCAGGTTCGATTGACAACGGGGTAAACAGCTGCAGGCTTGATAATGCAATTGTACCATGGTTCGGGTCCAAAAAAATAATATGAATGCAGTCCAGCAGGGGCAGGGGGAGGGTGGAGCACTCAAACTCTGGTTAGGACTAGGAAATCAAATCAAGTGTGAAAGCACCCTTACTCTCCTTAAAATCCTGGGAGTAGCACAACCGGGTTCATTTGACATCCGAGTCCGGGTTCATTTGACATGGTTCGTTTGGCTGTTAGGTTGAACTCGGGTGCACATCAACGAACCATACTGAAGTCCACCTGAAAAGGGTGGTCTGGTGTACGGTCCATGCACACTACACAGTCCACTTCTGATGTGAACGCAATTATACTAAATCATGGAAGTGAACCACTATTAATGACATACTGTATGAACTGATCAAACTGTGTAAATGTAATCCATTACAATGCTGCGTTACTCCATTAAAAGCGCATATTTGTTTTATGTTACTTTTGCACTACGTTTTGTCACTTTGGCTGGGCTTGTTTGTTTTTAATAACAAAAAACCCAAAAGGTATATTTTTGGCAACTGTAAACACCCTCTCACACCAAGAGCGAAATGAATAAGCCTCACGATCAAGGAAGTGCCTCTTCCTCTGCACATAACTCCCAATTTCTCATAACTTGGGGTCAGGGGAACTGTCAGTCAATAAATGGGTAAAACAAAGTAACCTGTGTTACTTATGTAAAAAATAAATAAATAAATAAATAAATAACTCAGCTATTCCCCTGTAAATTTAAAAGTAATTTGTTACTTTAATTACTTGAAGAAAGTGGTCTGACTAGGTCTCATGCGATTCTTTAACCAGCCTAGATATATATATATATATATATATATATATATATATATATATATATATATATATATATATATATATATATATATATGCTATATCATGAATTATGTTCCCATCTTACTCCATTATTTGACACTATAAATATATTTCAGGCAATCTGTAAGCGCTGCTGCAAAGTTTTTGTTTAGTTTTTGTTTTTTTCTCTCTGTCTGCTTGATACTAACAGTCTCTCTTTAATGTAAGCAGTTCAGAAAGGCAGTATATATTGTATTTCTCTTCATCTGCAAGATCTGCTAGTCAGTCAAAAAAGTAAATGGAATATATGTTGTTCTTTAATTACAGTGGTCTACCTTTGTAATGACCTTAATCTGTGTAAAATCTGTTTATTCTCCAGGTGTGTTTGGTGAGTCAGTGTCAGTGATGGAGGGAGATTCAGTTACTCTAAACACTGATCTTACTGAAATACCTGAAGACGATGAAATTCTGTGGAATTTTGGAGCTGACAACTCTCTCTTAGCTGAAATCAGTCGAGAGAAACAAATCTTTTCCACATATGATGATGTTCCGGATGGGAGATTCAGAGACAGACTGAAAGTGGATCATCAGACTGGATCTCTGACCATCACAAACACCACAACTCAACACACTGGACTCTATAAACTAGACATAATTGGTGTGAAATGGTCATCAAAAACATTCAGTGTTTCTGTCTATGGTGAGTAGAGATAATTTTTCTTGTCTTTTACATATTCTTGTTTTATAGATTGAGGTGATATACCGTATAAACACTCATTCTACACACCTAACAGAAAATTGTAAATGTATCCATATTTCAGTTTATGCTCTCATGTTTTCAGCTCGTCTGCCTGTTCCTAACATTACCAGAGATTGTTCTTCATCATCATCTTCACAGCAGAATTGTTCATTGTTGTGTTCAGTGGTGAATGTGGGTCATGTGACTCTCTCCTGGTACAAAGGAAACAGTTTATTGTCCAGCATCAGTGTGTCTGATCTCAGCATCAGTCTCTCTCTACCTCTGGAGGTGGAATATCAGGATAAAAACACCTACAGCTGTGTGCTCAACAATCCCATCAGCAACCAGATAAAACATCTGGACATCAGAGAACTTTGTTACACATGTGCAGGTATGGAAGTAGTGATATTAATGTTTATTTGTTGAGCTGATCTCTGTCTATTGTTGTTGATCAGACTCAATAATTTACATGATTGAAACATGAAACCTTTAATTATTCAACTTTGTTATTTTCCAGGTTTGTTTGGTGAGTCAGTGTCAGTGTTGGAGGGAGATTCTGTCACTCTAAACACTGATCTTACTGAAATACGTGATGACGACATACTGTGGACATTTGGAGCTGAAAACTCTCTGATAGCTCAAATCAATAGAGAGAACCAAATCTTTTCCACATATGATGATGTTCCTGATGATAGATTCAGAGATAGACTGAAAGTGGATCATCAAACTGGATCTCTGACCATCACAAACACTACAACTGAATATGCTGGACTCTATACACTAGATATAACTGGTGTAAAATTGAAAATATTCAGTGTTTCTGTCTATGGTTAGTAGAAATCATTTTTGCTGTCTTGTTTTATAGTTTAAGGTGGCTCGTTCAAAACACTGAACTGAAAATAAAATTATTGTGTAAATTTATCCATATTTCCAGCGATATCTAAATGACCAATTCGTAAATTTATCCATATTTCCAGCGAACGACCTCACTCGTATGATTTTATACGATTTGTCTAAACCCCAGTGTCGGTTAGGTTTAGGGGCGGGGTTAGCTGTAGGTCATTCATACAAATTCATATGAATTGTGCAACTCGTAAAATACATAAGATTTGGCAAAAATCTTATGAATTTGTACGAATTAGCCACCTTATAAAATATTTACGAATTACCGTGAGATCAGGCTGATATTTCAGTTTATTCTCTCATGTTTTGCAGCTCGTCTGCCTGTTCCTAACATTACCAGAGACTGTTCTTCATCATCATCATCATCATCATCATCATATTGTTCATTGTTGTGCTCAGTGGTGAATGTGGGTCATGTGACTCTCTCCTGGTACAAAGGAAACAGTTTATTGTCCAGCATCAGTGTGTCTGATCTCAGCATCAGTCTCTCTCTACCTCTGGAGGTGGAATATCAGGATAAAAACAGCTACAGCTGTGTGATCAACAATCCCATCAGCAACCAGACTCAACATCTAGACATCAGCGAACTCTGTCACACATGTTCAGGTACGGCAATAGTGATATTAACATTTATTCATTGAGCTGATTTCTGTCTATTGTTGTAGACCCGATTCAATAACTTACATCAATGTCTCTCTTTTATTTTCATTTTCATCCTCCAGACTCAGTTTCTTTGACAGTGTTGATCTCTGTTGCTGGATCTCTGTTGATTGTCACTGGATTTGGGATCTGCTGGATCTGCTGGAAATGTAGAAAAACTGATGCAGAAGGCAAGTGTTACCTCCTGGTTTTAATCAAACGATTGCTCATATTGTATGAATGTAACACCATTTAGCTCCTGAATAATGTGTGTGGTTAGTGGTTTAATTAAGCTTAAATTAGCTTTCTTTTTTCTTCTGTAAAACACAAAGGATATTTGAGCAGCTCAGGGCTGTTTAAACTAAGGGCTGAAAGTAATAATGTCATATGTTAATGGTCTTTTTAAAATTTCAGCATTAAATATATCTAATTAATTATGTGCACTAGTGATTAAACTTTAAAAGCACTAAAATAACACAGTAAAGAACAATCTAGCTCAGTTTGTCCATAATTCATCCATCTATTTGAGTTTTAATCCATTACTGTTGATCAAACAGTTCAGATTTGTGAAGATGAGATCAATCATGTCGTTATGAGACAACACTCTGTTAAAGAAATGCAGATACATTGGTAAGATTATTTATTTATAATTATGTTGTGTGTCTTTGTATCATTTCAGCAATGAGTCAGATGTAGATCAGTGTGTGTTTGTGTTTTTGTCTGTGTAATCATCCATCATATAGTAACATAAAGACTAATAGATATTTTCTTTCTTCAGTGTAATTCCAGAAGAAGCCATTTAACTGTTCAATGTGAATTACTGGCATACAAGAACTCTGAGTAAGTCATTTTTTTCTCCTTTAATTGTAGCTTTAAGAGACTATTGATAAATAAAAAGGAGTTAGATTAAGTTACTTTCATATTTTGAACTAGAGTGCATTTGTAAAGCTACTGAGAAAACACTACAATAATAGAATAACTGAATAAAATGTTCTAAAGGTTGCAGACAGCAGAAAAAAAAAAAAAAAAATTCACTTCAGGCTCATTCTAGATATATTATTGGCCATATTTCTGGGCATTTTCAATTTTCCTATTCATTTTTATTATTCATATTTATTATTACTACATTTCTGTATTTAAAATCATTGATGTAGTTGTTTTTTATTTGAAAATTTTATTATATCTTTTGTTATATATATTTTTTTTTTCAGAATGTTGAAGAGGAGGATCACGTAGTATTCCATGTGCCTTTTAGCGTGATAAGATAATCAAATTTTAATATTTTTTTAAATGTGATATTTTCTAATAGGAAACTCTTGTGACTAACTTAGAGTTTGAGTCTGTTATATTGATATTAAGATTTATATCCATGGGATGTCTATATATATTCATGACCTTATACACTCATGCCTTGATACCAGTCCTAGTTTCAGTACTTATTTCCATAATTAGTGGTGCTAGTAGAAGAGCTATTCTTGTTTATATCACATCCTGTTTTTATAAATATATTTTTCTTTGTCTGACAATGCCTTGGAATCATTTTAAGAATAAATTCAATGTTCGATTCACATTTGAAATATGTATGTTATCATGCAAATATGCAGTGGTTAATAAATTATATAGTTTTCATCAGTTTTGGGGAGTAACTAACTAAAAGGAGAAATGCTAGTAAGACTTTTTTTTTTCTTTTTTTTTTCAGTGGCATAACAGCGCTGATGTCCAAAGGCAAAACACCAAACAAACAGACATTAAAAAAATGACTCAACATCTTAAGTCATTTTTACTCACTTTCAGTTCTTACTGTGCTTTGCCCAAAGTCCCTTTAAGACATGTCATGTCACTCGGTGGCCATCTTTGAAACACCTCTCGGACATGCAAGTGCAGCTCCTATCTCTTTGAATAAGGAAACATTATATTCTCAAAAAACTGTTCAACAAGTTTAGGATAAAATTTCATATTTGAAATCACCTATGAAATCTGACAACAACTGCCTCATAAATGTTGTTCCTTATTGCTCCAGTTGTGTTAAAAAAGCTTATTTTTCAGGCTGGACCAGCCAGTGGGCATGCACAGTCCTAATCGCATGTCTCAGAATGTTGACTGTTTCTATAGCAACTGAGACTTCTAACAGTGACGCGCTGTAAGGGAAACAGGTCAATTTAGCTCAAAGGGAATCATTTAAGATTTTAAAGGGAATTTGAACAGAATCACTGTTTCATGGCTGATCACTGAAACAGCCAGCGATTCACTGAACGAGCCGTATAACATCAAATCTGCGCTGGATATTAATATCCAAAGTATAGTGAAAACACTATTAATTAGCACAGTAACAAGATCGGCAGTTTAAGACATTAACTTGTAAGCACAAAACACAAGATACTTCTCTTTTCAATATGAATACGGCTTTATTAGATAAATCTAAGACATATCAACTAATCTAACACATAAGCACACACACTCACATTCACACAAGTTGCAGGAGGATAGAAAGTTAGGGAAGAATGAGTTTAAGAGAATAAAAATGTGAAATCCCAAGTTTACAGCAATACGTGAAATTGCATAGACATGAACAACCATCAGTCACTTAATTAACCCTCGCATTGAGTTCATCAATTAGGTTAAAATTATATTAGATTACACCAGTACAGATCAGAGTCTGGAGGTACGTTACTTGTGATGCCTGTTTGAGGTTGTTTGCTTTTGTTGTGGCTGAAAAGGGGGTTTCCCAAGGTTGCTGATTGGCTGGAAGTTCAGTAGTCATTGAAGTGACGTCTTGGGAAGCCCGTGGTTGGGCGTTGGCTGAAGATGCGGAGTTGTGGACTGGTTGAAGTTTCAGACGGGCACGCGAGGTCAGACTCGGAGACACGGCGTTACAAAACTTAACTCAGAACACGAAACTCTCAAACGGAAAAGAAAAGAAACTAAAGTAAAATAATAGAAGTAAAGTTTGACGAGACTAGGTGGTGTTTCTTCTCATCGTGGCTAAGTAGCAGCAGGCGTGCAGGCCGAAGCACGCTGGAACCGTGCTCAAAGAACGCTAAAAGTGATGACAAAACATGACTAAAAGCTTACGCTAAAAAGCAGGCTAAAAGCTAAAAAGCAAAGGCTAAAAGCAAAAACTACAAGCTAAAACCTGATGGTGTCCTGAGTATTTAAACTGGCATTTTGGCCACACCTCAAATGTTGTCTTTTCTCGGTGTGTTGCGATGTTTGTCCCACCCATTCATAAATCATATGTTATCTTATCAAGCACGTGGTTCGAATTTTCCCACTCTTGCAGGGTATAATTTGGATATGATTCCTATAACAAGAATATGATACATTTGACAAATAACTGATGGTCAGAAATGTTTCAAGCAAGAAGATTCGAACACACACATACTAAACATGAATATGATCCCTTAAGCTATTCAAAAGTTATTTAAAAAGACATGCACAATAAGTGATTAGAAACATTAAAGTCAAATGTGTGGGTTACATGTATGATATGGAGTTAAGCAATGGACTGATATCATTTTGATGATATCATATATGCACTGGAAGGCATTCTCTGTGCCATTCTGTGGAGTAAGGATATCTCCTGTGAAGACCAGAGGGGTTAACAGGTCTCCTTAGGAATTTCAGTCTGGTTTCCTTCGAGGTGGGGGAAGTCAATCCAAAGAGCTTGTGATCATGATTACTATCATGGGTTTACATGTGATGGTAACGCTGTGCATCTCTTTGATTACTTGCCCCAAATTTGACAATCTCTTCTTCTAATTGAAATTGTCAATAATTGTTCTAATGGTGTTAATGTTGAAAGCTGTTCTGTGAAAGAGCTGGTTGGTTATCTAGCTTCAGACTGTGGTGCCAGGAGTTGATTTACAACATCCTGTTGCCTTTCCGAGGAATTCGGCTTCTCTTGTTTCAACCTTGCTCACGATCGAATCTTTAATTTGTCTGGTTCAGGCCTGATACGCTACAGCGCTGACTTTACCGATTTGCGATTGGCTCTTTTACTCAATAGAGCAGCCATTTTGAGCGTTGCATTTTTCCCAATTCAAAACTATTTGAGTGACACGTCTTGGTTATTCTATAGTCTTTGCTTTGCCTTTGCTGGCGTGACTCCTGAGCACTAAATGTCACATGACTGGTCACGCGATATTAAAACTCGTTCTAGACAGCAGGAAAAACACAAGTCCATATTATGAGCCTCCAAAAAAATCAGTCACTGAAAAAACAGTCACTTAATAGAAAGTGTGTATAACTGCAGCTTAGAGCGCCGTCTCTAGTGTTAAAAATAAATGATAACATCTCGAACAATAATATTAAGGTGTGCTAAGTGCTCCTTTACCAGTCAAAAGAGCCCACGTTAAAGGGACAGTTCACCCCAGAATGAAATTTTACGAAAACTGCGCCAAAATGGACTATAAAATAAATGATAACAAAAATTAGCATATTGTGAAAAAGTTCATTATTTTCCATAATGTAATGATAAAAAATAAACTTTCATATATTTTAGATTCATTGCACACCAACTGAAATATTTAAGGTCTTTTATTGTTTTAATACTGATGATTTTGGCATACAGCTCATGAAAACCCAAAATTCCTATCTCAAAAAATTAGCATATTTCATCCGACCAATAAAAGAAAAGTGTTTTTAATACAAAAAAAGTCAACCTTCAAGTAATTATGTTCAGTTATGCACTCAATACTTGGTCGGGAATCCTTTTGCAGAAATGACTGCTTCAGTGCGGCGTGGCATGGAGGCAATCAGCCTGTGGCACTGCTGAGGTGTTATGGAGGCCCCAGGATGCTTCGATAGCGGCCTTAAGCTCATCCAGAGTGTTGGGTCTTGCGTCTCTCAACTTTCTCTTCACAATATCCCACAGATTCTCTATGGGGTTCAGGTCAGGAGAGTTGGCAGGCCAATTGAGCACATTAATACCATGTATTAATACCAGTAAACCATTTACCAGTGGTTTTGGCACTGTGAGCAGGTGCCAGGTCGTGCTGAAAAACGAAATCTTCATCTCCATAAAGCTTTTCAGCAGATGGAAGCATGAAGTGCTCCAAAATCTCCTGATAGCTAGCTGCATTGACCCTGCCCTTGATAAAACACAGTGGACCAACACCAGCAGCTGACATGGCAACCCAGACCATCACTGACTGTGGGTACTTGACACTGGACTTCAGGCATTTTGGCATTTCCTTCTCCCCAGTCTTCCTCCAGACTCTGGCACCTTGATTTCCGAATGACATGCAAAATTTTGCTTTCATCCGAAAAAAGTACTTTGGACCACTGAGCAACAGTCCAGTGCTGCTTCTCTGTAGCCCAGGTCAGGCGCTTCTGCCGCTGTTCAAAAGCACACGCCTGTGCACGGTGGCTCTGGATGTTTCTACTCCAGACTCAGTCCACTGCTTCCGCAGGTCCCCCCAAAGTCTGGAATCGGTCCTTCTCCACAATCTTCCTCAGGGTCCGGTCACCTCTTCTCGTTGTGCAGCATTTTTTGCCAGACTTTTTCCTTCCCACAGACTTCCCACTGAGGTGCCTTGATACAGCACTCTGGGAACAGCCTATTCGTTCAGAAATTACCCTACATTTTGGGTGTTTGGTCAGTTTTGAATGTGAAATGAACAATACCAGAGGGTTAAAGGTTTAAACCCCACCCCCCCCCCCATCACATTTTTTACATATAGTTTTGGACAGTTTTAATAAGATATTCAATGCAGCAGGACAACAAGACACAAAGACACAACTACAAGTTAAACACACATGCTCTGAATGTGTACTCTCAACTACAAGATGTTTGTCTACCCAACAGATCAAACCACATTTCTGAAGAACAGAGAACAGCAGCTTTCAGTCTGACTCAGAAACTGAACCAGAGTAAAACTGATAGTGTGAGATGGCAGACAGCTTTAACTTTGTACTTTGTTGCTGTTGTTGTCTTCATGCACTAACATTGAGAACTCAATAAATATACACAACAATTGAAAAATCACAAGATTTTTTTTATTCAATTTTACCATGAAATGTAGTTCATCCACAGCTCACACAATATTTTTCTACTTTTAGCCATTTAGCACAGTCAGGCAACTACTTTACAAAAAGTATGTTAAATTAATAAAAAATAAAGAAGATTTTTACCCATTAAAACAATTAAAATACAAGGGCTGGATGGAATATAACATTTTACTGTATGCAAATACAGTGTGTAAACCAGGAGGGTCAAATTCTGTCAGGGGAGGAGTCACATTGAGTGTTTTTAGCAGAGGTTTTATTTTATCAGACACTGAACCACTGAAGAAAATGTTTCACATGTTTGTTTTGTTCTGTTTGTGCTCCTGGAGTCAGATTGGTAAGTTATAATAACATTTTTATGATATATATTTTTTTAAATTGTATTTATTTTCTGAGCTACTGCTGTTGTTAAGAATTAGACTATTTTAATCTGTACCAAATAAATCATTACTATGAAATCTACTTATATTGATTTCGCTTTTTTTTTATTTTTATTCTGAAGTTTTCAGGGATGGAAAATTCACAATCTATTTATTTTTTTTTAGATTTTTAAAAAAAAAAATATTATGAAGTTTAAAAAAACAAACAATGGAAATCTCCAAAGTGACTGTAGATGTATTTGTTTATGCTCTGCATGGCGACTCAGAAAGCCAAAAACATCCACCGAGTTGCTTTCAAATATCAGACAATTTTTGTTTTTCTTATTTTTGACATTTAAAATCTATTTCGAAAGAATTCCATGTTTTAAAAATTTTCAATGCAGTCATCATAAATATCTACAAAAGTCATGGAAAGTCATTAGTCAAAATGTGCAGGAGCCCTGAGAGCATGAGAGACAGTAATAAAACAGCAAGGTTTTTTTTTTTTTTTTTTTTTTTTGTATACAGATCTTAGTGTGTCATTTACAAAGTATTGAAAATATTCATTACAACTTAACTTTGTAAATTTACAACTGATTTTGCTCCACAGCAGATAACTTTAAAACAAATTACAGTATGTATCCCTGTTCATTTAGTGTCCCTGCTGCTGAATATTCTTCAGTTCACATGCAAATGATTAAAACTACAGATGATTTCAGGTTTTGTAAACCAACAGGAGCATTAATCTGTGACAAAACCTCTTCGTGTTCATCAGGTGTGTTTGGTGCAGAAACAAATGAAATACAGTCAGTGTCAGTGATGGAGGGAGATTCTGTCACTTTAAAAACTAATGTTACTGAATTACATGGAGATGATGACATTACATGGAAATATGGAGCTGAAAAGTCTCTCATAGTTAAAATCAGCAATGAGGAACGAATCTCCCCAACATTTGATGTTCCTGACGGGAGATTCAGAGACAGACTGAAGGTGGATCATCAAACTGGATCTCTGACCATCACAAACATCACGACTAAACACGCTGGAGTCTATGAACAACAGAGAAGGGGAGCGAGACTGTCATCAAAAACATTCAATGTTTCTGTCTACCGTGAGTAGAGATCATTTGTCCTGCTATTCACATATTCTTGTTTTAAAGTTTTAGGTGACAGATTATATTACAACTCAACACCATGAAAATGAAATTGTTTAGATTTATCCATATTTCTGTTTATTCTTTCATGTTTTTAGCTCGTCTGCCTGTTCCTGTCATAAGAAGAGTCTGTTCTTCATCATCATCAGGATCATCATATTGTTCATTGGTGTGTTCAGTGGTGAATGTGGGTCATGTGACTCTCTCCTGGTACAAAGGAAACAGTTTATTGTCCAGCATCAGTGTGTCTGATCTCGTATCAGTCTCTCTACCTCTGGAGGTGGAATATCAGGATAAAAACAGCTACAGCTGTGTGATCAACAATCCCATCAGCAACCAGACCACACATCTGGACATCACTCAACTCTGTCACACATGTTCAGGTACAGAAGCCCTGATTTATATGTTCAGTTACTGAGCTGATTTCTCTGTTCAATCACACACATTAATGATTATCATTACAGGCTCTGGATCTCTGCTAGTGCTGATCTGTACTGCTGGATCTCTGCTGATTGTAGCTGCAGTCTGGATTTTCTGCAGGAAATACAGAAAAACTGATCAAGAAGGCAAGTGTTAGCTCAATGACATAGCTTTTTGGTTGCAAAATATTGTATCTAAAAATCAGTTGTAGAGCAGTACTCACAATTTTCTGCATGCGTATATGTTTCCATTCTGTGAGTGAATGTGTATTCGTACAATATGTGAGAAAGAGATTTCCATAGGGAATTAAACGGAATTTAGTAGAAAAAAAACATGAAGAAATCATATTTAAGTTTAATGATAAAGAGATACTGTGTTAAAGATGTCTTGTGTGTTTGTGTGCGTGTGTTAAACAGTTAAAGGCAGGGTAGGTGATCTGGTTCAGAAACATTTTTTGTTATGCTGGTTGAAAGTCTTCCCTTTCTGCAGCAATTACTACATTAAGTGGTCTGAATGTATTTATTTGAATTTATATAATATGTGAAAGGCATAGGACCATAAATTGTTTGTCCAATCATCCCTCGGTCCGAGCACTACAATAGTCTGTCCTACCTGCCTGTTAATGTATGCATTTGCATACCTCCACACACCCAGTTCGCGCAGACATGATATGTTATCAGCATGTTCCATTACGCTATTGTGGACTGAGCGAGAATGGAAGGTGGCATTATTGTAATTTTATGTGCTTTGTACTGTAGTTTTTCAATTTTCTCACCTGTGAATGAGACATGAGGTAATCTGACAGTGTTGCATTCAATCAAAGGTGTGCCTTTGGAGAGTGATTTTGCAGGGAGGGTGGGATCTTATGCTTGCTATTGCTACCCTACCTTTGAAATTAAACTTGTTAATGATGTCAAAAATAATTCAACATTAAATATTTAATTGCATACATTATTGCTTTAACTTTGATAGCCTTAATAATAAGATGTTGCAAAGAAACAGATCTAGGTAAGATTGCTTTCTTGTTTTAATGCATCTATTATTGTTGTTGTCAAAACAGTTCAGACTCGTACAGGAGAGATCACTTACATTGATCCGATATTCCACAAAAGAAACACACAGAAATCGGTAAGACAAATTATTCCTAATTCTTGTTACTCTGTCTACTAAACTCTAAAAAAATGAAGCATCTTTAAACCTTCTATTAACAATACAGACTTCAACTTTCAGTAAGTTAAAAAAAATGTCATACACTCAATAAACAGTTTGTTCTATAAACTTAATTTATATTATGTAGAATGAATAAGTTCTGTTTTACAAATTTAAGTGGACTGAACCTTGTTTGTTTATGTCAGTAGAAACTCACCGGTAAACCATCTGAAACCATCACATATCAGATCAGATTTTAGTGTCCTTTATTAATTAAATTCATCACATGCTATGTCACAACTAAATGAATCGGTCTTTCTAAGAGAGTCATATTTCTCTTTGTTTATGAGTATCATAATTTCTTGTGTGATGTATTTTTTTATTTTTTTTTTCAGCATGTTAAAGAGGAAGATCATGTGGAGTATGCGCCTGTGCAATGAGAAGATGATCTTTAGTCTTCAGTGTTTTCTATCAGATCAGTGTCACTGCTTTTACTAGGAATCTCTTGCAACAACCTCTAACTCTGAGTCTTGGTGTGATACTTAAAGACTGATTATTGAAATGATCCCTTAAAAAGAAATTGACTTTGTCTCATTTATGTATATCTACACAAAATTATGGTTTGATCTGTTGGGTGGAAAAACAACTTGTGCATGAGAATGTGTCTATTGTTGGAAGATTGTGTTTGATGTCTGTTTTTGTGTGTCTGTGTGAAAGCAGCTGAAGGCATTTTTCAATTCTTGTTCATTTGAAACCATTTGACTTCTGCTTAAGACAAAACAGTTTTCCTACAAAATACTAAATCTGACAGATAAAAGATTCACTCAATTCCAATAATATTACTGTGATATCTTACGTTTATGTGAAATATTATATGTATCTGTATATGTATTTCTATATATATTTATGACCTCACATAGCGTGACCCTGCAGATAAACAGTGCTAGATTCAGGAGTTATTTCCAGCTCTAGCAAGAGGAACTATTTTGATCTCACATCTTTTTTAGAAACAGGGCTCCAGACTATAACATAGCCTACTTATTATGTCTTTTTGCAAAACATTCAGCTGGAGCTCAATATTAACAAAAATCAGCCTAAAGAACCCTTGCAAAGAGATTTTTTTTTAACAAAATTTCAGCATACAAGCAGTCTAAAATAAGAACTAATGAATGAATTAGCAATAGCACAAATAAATACAACTTAATAAAGTCAAATGTAAAATCAATTTAATCAAATGTAAAATAATACTACATTGTTTTTCTTCATAAATAACATGTAGAGTAATCCTTATGAAAGTTACATGTGTGTTTCTAAGGTCACACATTTGATGCACAGAACGAGGCTGTGATGCAGCGTGTGTTGCTTGAGTACTAAACTAAGTTCTCTTTTATGTCTTATTGCGCTTAAACTTTCAAATACAGTTTATGTCAGAAACAGTTACATAAACATGGTCATTTATGTCTGTGAACATGAACTGCTGGAACAGATATTGCATGTGTATATAAGCTCTGTGTGAGAGCAGTTTAACATGTATACTTACTGCAGTCTGTGTCATAAATATGAATAAAACAAAAGCAAACTTGCGTTGGCCTTGTCCTTCCTGTCCTGTGTCTGAAGCCAGTGTAGTTTGAACTTGTGCAGGACAACAGCAGTCAAGACAGCATTCTCGCTTTCCAGCACCTCTGCAAATCTTGTTTTGATTGCCTGAAATGATAATAATACAAAGAACATATTACACTTTTTATTTATACCCACACACAAAGACACGTACTATCTCACACACACAAACACAGAGCATCATACATTATTATCAGTTTAAAGCTTTATTTGTTTATGACTAGCCTGTACTATTTCTTTAGAACAAAACACTTTGCAGGTCCATCACCTCTAGTCACATATCATAACTGTAAAGCCTAGAATATAAAGTGATTCATTTTCCATCCATCCAATTAAATAATTGGTTAAAGATATTTAAATAAATTAAAGTTCTTACTGTGCCTCTGGAACAACTGCCTCTGGAAGGTCTACTAGGATTTGCAGGGCACTCTTCAGTTCCAAGGTTTTGAAAATCATTGTCTCTGGTGTGGGTAGATGTGTACCATGGATATAGTTGTCTTCTCTCTGAAGAATGTCTAGGCTACTGTAAGTGGCCTCATAACTGTAGCATATTCCCTGATAAACTGATGTTCTCGTTCTGTGATGGCTGTCATCCCGAATAAGAATGAGACCGTGTTCTGCTTAGCCATATGGAATCTCGGAGATTCGAAGGGCATCATAAAACGAATTCCATCTCTTACAGCAAGGGACCAGCACCACAACTTTAACTCTTTACGCTAAAGTCCTTAACACTGGGATTTCAACACTGGAGATCTTACTGTTTTAAGCACGTTTATTTTTAAGAGTGCATGAGAACCATGAGAAATTGGCGCATGAAAAGATGTGAATCAGAATCACAATTCAGAATTAGCTTTATTCGCCAGGTATGTGCGCAAACACGAGGAATTTGGGTTTTTTGTGTGTTTTTATTAATGTGCTCCTGGTACATACATAGATACATGCATACATACACATCTGACATGAGAACAGAAAGAACAGAAAAAAAAAAACACCTTAAAAAGAGTAAGACTTAGCAATGAATGTGTATGAATCTTGAACAGTAGATTGATTTATGTACAAATTTGCGGTGTCTCAGACTGTTTACTGCTTGGCCTTTTTTTTAGCAACAGCCATCTGTGGGGTTTCAGCCTGATTACCGGGTGGACCTTTAGAAACACCCATCTGCGGGGTCTCAGCCTGTTTAGTGCGTGGCCCTTTAGAAACACCCGTCTGCGGGGTCTCACCCTGTTTAGTGCGTGGCCCTTTAGAAATACCCATCTGCGGGGTCTCAGCCTGTTTAGTGCGTGGCCCTTTAGAAACACCCATCTGCGGGGTCTCAGTCTGTTTAGTGCGTGGCCTTTTAGAAACACCCGTCTGCGAGGTCTCAGCCTGTTTAGTGCGTGGCCTTTTGCGAGTCTCAGCCTGTTTAGTCGTGCCCTTTTAGGTCGGGGTCTCAGCCTGTTTAGTGCGTGGCCTTTTAGAAACACCCGTCTGCGAGGTCTCAGCCTGTTTAGTGCGTGGCCTTTTAGAAACACCCGTCTGCGGGGTCTCAGCCTGTTTAGTGCGTGGCCCTTTAGAAACACCCGTCTGCGGGGTCTCAGCCTGTTTAGTGCGTGGCCCTTTAGAAACACCCATCTGCAGGGTCTCAGCCTGTTTAGTGCGTGGCCCTTTAGAAACACCCATCTGCGGGGTCTCAGCCTGTTTAGTGCGTGGCCTTTTAGAAACACCCATCTGCGGGGTCTTAGCCTGATTACTGCTTGCCCCTTTAGCAGCACCTGTCTTCAGGGTCTTAGCCTGATTACTGCTTGCCCCTTTAGCAACACCTGTCTGTGGGGTCTCAGCCTGATTACCGTTTGCTTCTTTAGCAACACCCATCTGCGGGGTCTCACTCTGATTACCATGTGGCCCTTTAGCAACACCCGTCTGTGGGGTCACAGCCTGATTACCACGTGGCCCTTTAGAAACACCTGTCTGTGGGGTCTCAGCCTGATTACCGTTTGCTTCTTTAGCAACACTCGTCTGTGGGGTCACAGCCTGATTACCACGTGGCCCTTTAGAAACACCCGTCTGTGGGGTCACAGCCTGATTACCACGTGGCCCTTTAGAAACACCCGTGGGTGGGCTCTCAACCTGATTACTGCATGGCCTTTTAAAAACATCTGTCTGCAGGATCTCATCCTGATTACCGCTTGCTTCTTTAGCAACACTCGTCTGCGGGATCTCAGCCTGATTACTGCTTACTTCTTTAGCAACACCTGTCTGCAAGGTCTCAGCATGATACACGCCTGGCTCATCAGCAGCATCCTTCAACAGGATCCCAGCATGATCAGTTGAAGACCCATCTGCAACATCTGTCCATGGTGTGTCGACTTGGTCGACAACTGGCCCACTGGCAACATCTGTCTGCTGGGTCTCAGCCTGAATAAGGCTTTCTTTCTCCTGAAAGAAAGAAAACAGATTCCCAGAAGATAAAATAAATGATTGTGGAAAAAAAAATATTCAGTTAAAAAAACATGTTTTTTTCCCTCTGGTGTATGCTGAATTTAAAGATCTCTGTTCTACATTCTGGAGTTAAACAACACAAGAGCAGTGCTCTCTTAAATAAGTCCATTATTATTTGTTTTTATGGGATGAGTTTTGAATGAAACCAGACATACTTTCACTCAGAAAAATAATAAGTTTAAAATGCATGACCAGTGATACACTGTTTGCAAATATTTCAACGCCACCTGCACTGCTGAGAGCAGTATTTAGATGAATATGTAAATATGTGCTGTGTACTTTCCTCTCAATAGCAAAATAAACACACAATAAAAAATAACACTGCTGACATAACAGCAGTTAAGAAAGCATCTTAATGCGATGTTTATATGTTTGCACAAGCAGAAATTTGGCACTTCAGTCATTGCACAATTATTTATATAGCACTTTATAGAGATATAAAGCAAGCAGCTTTAAACTGTTAAACATGAAAACAATGTCGGTATTGCTTTTGGTTAGAATAACAGCTTCAATTTCTATAAAGCAGCTCTTCAGAGTATTCATGATTTTACTCACTGATGTCTAATCTTAAGGGAATGAACAGAATAAATGCACTGGAGAAGATTTCCATGACAAAGAAGGTGGAGGCCCAGAGCCACATCTACTAATTGTGTAATCACCACACACCAATGGTAAATCAAAGCAAGTTGTTTCAAATTCCCAAAACAGAGTATAAAAAAAGAACTCATTTTCAACTAAATAAATAAATAAAAACTCAACTCAACTAAAAAAAAAAATAAATAAATAAATAAATCACATTGTTTTGGTCTAATTTGATTTAAAATTTGGTTAAAATGATATCACAGACAGATTTTGTGTACACCAAGTCTCACCGGGTCAGGATCATCTTGCTGTGTCATTTTTCCTGTTAGAACTAAACAACAAAAATGTTAATTTGGTTAATTAGAATAAATATACATACTTGAGCATATTTTTTAACACTTTTCTTTAACGGTTAATGTCATTATTCCAGCTTGTCTTTTCAACTGTATGCAATACTTGCCATGTTGTCTTGCTTGTGTAGATCTCCTGTGGCAATAGTAAATCACACCAGCAGCTGCAACCAGCAGAACAGCAACAACAACAGCAGCAGCAACAGCAGCAGCAACAGATGAATCTGTGTAGGGTCAAAGATAATCAAAGACTTCTTCTTTCCTGTCCCAAACATCTTGAGCAACAAAAGGGCCGTTTGGAATTCCTGAAGGCACAGGGGTGCTGAAATTGATTAAGGCCTGTAGGCCAGCATGTGTATACATCGGGGGTCTGCTAAAGGCTCCGATATACACTCACCTAAAGGATTATTAGGAACACCATACTAATACTGTGTTTGACCCCCTTTCGCCTTCAGAACTGCCTTAATTCTACGTGGCATTGGTTCAACAAGGTGCTGAAAGCATTCTTTAGAAATGTTGGCCCCATATTGATAGGATAGCATCTTGCAGTTGATGGAGATTTGTGGGATGCACATCCAGGGCACGAAGCTCCCGTTCCACCACATCCCAAAGATGCTCTATTGGGTTGAGATCTGTTGACTGTGGGGGCCATTTTAGTACAGTGAACTCATTGTCATGTTCAAGAAAACAATTTAAAATGATTCGAGCTTTGTGACATGGTGCATTATCCTGTTGGAAGTAGCCATCAGAGGATGGGTATATGGTGGTCATGAAGGGATGGACATGGTCACAAACAATGCTCAGGTAGGCCGTGGCATTTAAACGATGCCCAATTGGCACTAAGGGGCCTAAAGTGTGCCAAGAAAACATCCCCACACCATTACACCACCACCACCAGCCTGCAGGCAAGTTGGAAGGCATGATGGATCCATGTTCTCATTCTGTTTACACCAAATTCTGACTCTACCATCTGAATGTCTCAACAGAAATCGAGACTAATCAGACCAGGCAACATTTTTCCGGTCTTCAACTGTCCAATTTTGGTGAGCTCTTGCAAATTGTAGCCACTTTTTCCTATTTGTAGTGGAGATGAGTGGTACCCGGTGGGGTCTTCTGCTGTTGTAGCCCATCCGCCTCAAGGTTGTGCGTGTTGTGGCTTCACAAATGCTTTGCTGCATGCCTTGGTTGTAACGAGTGGTTATTTCAGTCAAAGTTGCTCTTCTATCAGCTTGAATCAGTCGGCCCATTCTCCTCTGACCTCTAGAATCAACAAGGCATTTTCCCCCACAGGACTGCCACATACTGGATGTTTTTTCCCTTTTCACACCATTCTTTGTAAACCCTAGAAATGGTTGTGCGTGAAAATCCCAGTTACTGAGCAGATTGTGAAATACTCAGACCGGCCCGTCTGGCACCAACAACCATGCCACGCTCAAAATTGCTTAAATCATCACCTTTCTTTCCCCATTCTGACATTTAGTTTGGATTTCAGGAGATTGTCTTGACCAGGACCACACCCCTAAATGCACTGAAGCAACTGCCATGTGATTGGTTGATTAGATAATTGCATTAATAAGAAATTGAACAGGTGTTCCTAATAATCCTTTAGGTGAGGGTACTTTAAACTAAATCGAAGAATGAACTGATATGACATAATTTCGAACAAAATCAGGCCTAAACAAAGTTTGTTTTGAGTTTGTTTTGGCTGTTTGAAACAGCTCATCAAAGCGAGCTTTCTAGGAGAGTTCGGTTTGGCTCCTAAACACCTTTGAGCTTTGTTACGAATGAGGTCAAATCTCTACTCAAAGAGTATTTCAGAACCCATTCATAACAATAATCAGGGAGCCAATCAACAGACTCCCTGGAGTCCCCGCTCTCACTCCCAAGGCTTCAAAACACCAGAAACACTCTTTAAAGTGAAAAAGTAAATTTATTAAACAAAAGTAGATAAGGAGCAACATAAGCTTCAGGAGGGGGAAGAGCCAAAACAAATAACAAAGCAAACTAATTTTAGAGATACTAACCTAGAATTAAAATAAACGAAACAAAAGTACAAAAGCTTCCCTCCCTAATTATCATAACCAGGAGGAAACGAATAATAAAAAAAGGCACCCACCTCCCTACCATGCTCCAATTAGGTAAGGATCATGATTTAACAAAAAGAATCATAACCTAGCAAAAGATAGTGGTTTACATCAAAGGTCTCATAACAATCAGTTAACAAACACTATGGGCACCATGCTACATAGAGACCACATCTGTCTATCAGTCAAGGAAGCCATGAGAGTGGGGACCCATAGATCCATGGTTCAGGAGACTTAAATACAGCGCCAATCACTCCAGTCACCAATCAGGGCCCTCGTTAGCAGCTCCACCTGTGAGTCATTGCAGTGAGAGTAACAAAAGAGAAAGAAAAACACGCCAGGAAAAACTAGACCACGAATACAAATCTTCCCTATGAACCACACAAAATACTAAACTCCCACGTAACAGCTTCTATTGGTCCGTGGCAGTTACACAATTGGTGGGTGTGTTCTGAAACTCCACTTTCTTTGACATGCATTTTTTTTTTCCAGATTCATTTCTCATTCTACGTAGGTCTGAGCATAGAACAACATCTCCTGACTACACTGGAGTGTCGAATAGCTGAGCTGGCACAAATATATACGCACATGTACGATCACTCACAAAGAGACTTTAAAGATTCAGAGGAAGCATTTAATTCGTAGAAAGAAATTGCAAATGAAGCTTGGTGTTGATGACCCGGAGTTATGCAAAAAGTGACGTAGAGAAACATCCGAGACAAGTTTTCCAAAGCCATGAAAAGAATGAAAGGAAAGAGTAAAGATATAATGTAGCACGTACCAAATACAAAAAAAAAAATAAAAAATTGTTACACCATACTGCTGCAGCTGCTGCTGTTTTTTCAATAAGCAAATTTAAAGGGAACAATAAATGAAATGCCAAACGAATATACAATAATAAACCTTTGTTTTTATCAAAAGTAAATCATCATACCACATTAAATATAAAAAGGTGTAACAATTTATCCAGTTTAATAAAATAAATGAACTCTAATAAAATAAAGTAACAAACTGATTCCAATATTTTTTTTTCCACATCATGCTAAAGTTTTCAGACTATGAGCCATCCACACTTCCAATAAAGGACAGATTATGGAAATAGAATGGTTCTTTTGTATGGCAAACATGATACTGATGATGACTCCCCAGCAAGCAATAGCCAGCACAACATCTCGGTTAAATATAAACCCGATATAGTCTGTGTTACCCACTTCTAGCCCAAATAACTTTGAATTTGGTTTCATGTTGTTTTTGGCAAAATAACTTGGGAGATGTATGATACTCCGTCATGTAAGCAAAGTCAACAGCATTTACAAGGTGTTTGGTTTAATTTATTTGATATGTTCAATACTAGCCTACCTGGCAAAATTGAGGCAATCTGTGGTCTTATTTTAACGGCTTGGCTATAGCCCTATATCAGACCAGCGATGAGCATGGCCAAAATAGCCTTAAAATCGTTAACATGTCATTTTTGCCTATGCAGCTTCTTATCAAATGCAAGTAACCTTTTGAAACATTTAAATTTGCATTATTTTATATTTTTTTTATTTTTTTTTAAATAAGAAATGGATTTAAATAGATGGTTGTTAGAAGGTAACTGATAAAACTAAAAAAATAAAAATATGTTTGTTGTTGTTTGAGGGTAGAATAAAAAAAACAGTTATATATCTGCTACAAATTCCACTTTAACAACACATGTGTTTTTGATTAAATAATCTATGTAAATGAATATACAGGTAAGAATAAAAAATCAACTCTAAACGTTATCACAAAATGATCACTAATAACACATGAATGGTGAGATTTACATTTAGGCTACAGAACTAACTTGACTCACCATGTACAATAACACTGAAGCTCTTTTCACTGTCAGTGTTGCTGCTGCTTAACAGTAGTTTATAGACTCCAGAGTCTGTGGTTCTGGTGTTCATGATGGTCAGAGATCCGGTCTGATGATCCAGCTTCAGTCTGTCTCTGAATCTCTCAGTACCTTCATTACACTGAACATCTGTACAGATCTTACTGAGATCTCCAGTGATTTGAGCGATGCGAGTGTCTTTGAAATACCATCTTATTCTGTCTTGTTGGTTTGTTTCAACTCCAGTGTGTAGAGTAACTGAATCTCCTTCCATCACAGACACTGTCACGCTGTCTGTATCAACACCAGATGCACCTGAAGAAGAAATATATCACATATTTTTAATCAAGTCACCATTTCTTCAATTCTTCCCAATGAATGCAGATTATATAAAATAAAACTGCTCTGTTCCTCTGCATTAATGGCGACACCATTGCATCTGAGATTTCAAACACTTCCCCTTAAAGCAAGTCTGTAATAATACACAAACGTTTCAAACCAGTTAACATTTTTACATACCCTTGATTCTTAATACTGTCACTATTTAAATTATCAAAATCTGTTATATGTGTAGTGACTGTATGATTTTGAGGTCCATCTTCATAATAAAGACAACTGAAGGAATCAAAGACAAATATTACCCTACTAGAAGAGGAGAAAGAGCAAGCAACAGAACAAACTCAGCTTAGACAAAGATTAATCCATATTAATTTATACAGTGAACACACTCAGAAGAATTAGAAAAACCGAGGAGGAGTTTCAACATCTGGAAAAGCGGTTGGAAATTGAGAAGATCTGGGCAGCAATGGTAAAATGATAATAATAATAATAATAATAATAAATGGTAAAGTTATTATTATTATTATTATTATTATTAATATTATATTAAAAAATTTATTTAATGATAAATTTCTTAACTAAAGCTCTCCTCTTTGACAAAGTCCATTTTTAATTACAATTGTTATATTGAATGTATGACGGAACAATGGCTTGTTAGATGTACAATAAGTACAATAAGATTTATTTTGAAACTTCAAAAGTTAAAAATTCATAAGGGGACAAAAACTCAATGTAACAACTGTCTGTCAATTTGATGTGAAGTGCATGCGAAGATGATAGATTTGATTGGAGTTATTTTGTAATATTGACTCAAAGCTCACTTCTTCAAACAGGCCACAACGAAAACATTTACTGGGTCAATTTACAGTATATCAGTTTTCTAAAACTGTTGAAGTGGAAAAGCACTGAAAGACTAAAATGATACTCACCAGTGACAGTAACTCTGAATGTCTTTATGATGTTGAATCTGCTACTGTTAATCAGTAGTTTATATTCTCCAGAGTCTGTGGTGTTGATGTTCATGATGATCAGAGATCCAGTCTGATGATCCAGCTTCAGTCTGTCTTTGAATCTCTCTTTACACTGATCATCTGTACAGATTTTACTCCAATCTTTATTTTTTTTAGTTATTAGATTTTAGTTATGATAATGTATTTTTAATTCATCTTTTTTTTTTAATACATTGGGTTTTTTAGTGAATGATTCTCCCTCCTTCACTGACTTTCTCTTCATTTTTTCTCGTTCAGCAGCAGGAACATCTGAAACACAAACCAACAGATGCAGGAGGATGTTTTGGGGGAAAACATCACATACTGTAAGACTGAAGAACTGTGGATATGAAATTAATAAAACATGACCTCTTTATTTTCTGCCTGGAAGGCAACTATTATTCTAATTTTGTGCTGTTAATCAAATTTAAAACCAAACTCTTTGCACTTTGGGTTCCTGGTGGCTGGGGGAAAAAATTGACTGTGAAATAAGAGATGGATTTAAATAGATGGTTGTTAGAAGGTTACTGATAAAACTAAAAAAAAATAAAAATAAAAAATAAAAACAGTTATATATCATTCTGAACTAAATTTATATTTAAGTCTACAAATTCCACTTTAACAGCACATGTGTTTTTGATTAAGTCATCTATGTAAGTGAATATACAGGTAAGAATAAAAATTACCTCTAAATGTTATCACAAAATGATCACTAATAACACATGAATAGTGTGATTTACATTTAGGCTACAGAACTAACATGACTCACCATGTACAATAACACTGAAGCTCTTTTCACTGTCAGTGTTGCTGCTGCTTAACAGTAGTTTATAGACTCCAGAGTCATTGGTTGTGATGTTCATGATGGTCAGAGATCCAGTCTGATTGTCCAGCTTCAGTCTGTCTCTGAATCTCTCAGTACCTTCATTACACTGAACATCTGTACAGATAAAACTGAGATCTCCAGTGATTTCAGTGATGATAGTCTCATTAAAATACCATCTAATTCTGTCTTGTTTGTTCATTTCAACATCAGTTTGTAGAGTGACTGAATCTCCTTATTTCACAGACACTGTCACTCTGTCTGTATCAACGCCAGATGCACCTGAAGAAGAAATATATCACATATTTTTAATCAATTCACTATTTCTTCAATTCTTCCCAATGAATGCAGATTATATAAAATAAAACTGCTCTGTTCCTCTGCATTAATGGCGACACCATTGCATTTGAGATGTCAAACACTTCCCCTTAAAGCAAGTCTGTAATAATACACAAACGTTTCAAACCAGTTAACATTTTTACATTCCCTTGATTCTTAATACTGTCACTATTTAAATGATCAAAATCTGTTATTTTTGTGATAATTATTCATGAGATCCTTGTTTGTCCTGAAAAGTTAAACACTGTTTCCAGCATCCCCTGCATAGTTTAATGCATTCCAGTGACTGTATGATTTTGAGGTCCATCTTCATACTGAAGACAACTAAAGGACTCAAAGACAAATATTACAAGTAAAACATTCAGCAATGCTAAAGAAAAAAAAAATAATAATAATAAATAATAAAAAAATAATAATAATAATAATAAAGAGCCTTTTGATGATCCGGGAAATAGTTATTTTGTCTTCTTGGAAACATGTAAATATATTATGTCGCTTCTGTACTAAAGGTCAGGGCTAAATTCAAAAATATGATCTTTGAACAAACTGACGTGTTTACACCCCTGGCTCTTAATGCATGCTTCGTTTTTAAATTTTATAGCTGTGCTGTAATTTCACACTATTCACCATAATTCTACCATTTCTATACAAATTTAATAATGTTTTGGAATTAACAGAGGCCTGGGATGTTAGAAATAATTACACTCAAGAACATTTTAAGGACAAAAAACAGACAAATGTCATGAAACATCTGAGCAATGTCTTGGGGTGTGGCGACTGTGGAGGAATAATTGAATTTGCTGTTATAATCGGAGATCACTGACCTAGGGAAATGCCTCGCCCACTGAGAACTGTCTGTCTGAAACACGATTCGCACCAAGTACAAACAAAAAAATATCTCCATAAATGCCTTGCCATGGCCGTGCACATAACAACAACAACAACAACAAACAAACAAAAATAAATAAATAAATAAATAAAACAATTCATTACTGTCAAATATAAGAATTGAGCAGGTTTGGCTTTGCAGACCTGGTTATGTCCAGTTATGAATAAATTAAATTATGGTATTCGCATGTACAATCATGCTCCTTATTGCCAGGGATATAATAATAATAATAATAATAATAATAATAATAATAATAATAATAATAATAATAATAAAACTATGAAATGCCATAAAGAAATATCATAAACACATAAAAATGTATTCATTTATTCATTTTTTTACTGAAAACACGTTTTAACAGAAAATTTAGGTTAGTACAAATCGTTAGAATACCGAAAGAAAGCTATTAAGCCTAAATGTCTTACCATGGTCGAGCAAACACCAGAACAATAAGGGCGAACTAAAGAGCAGCTTCATTTTCAGTAGGCTTTCTAAAAAATAAATGCAGATTTTAAAACAGCGCTGTTCTTTCTCTTCAGTAAACCCGAAGCCATTGCGTCTTCTTCTTGTTAGCTATTTTTATTGTTTCACAGCGGCTGGTATCCAGTGTACTGGTGCTTTAAGAAACCGTTGTGTCACGAATGAAAGTGAAAGTATAACTTGGGAGGCACTGCAGCGCGATGAATGAGATGTGTGGTCATGTTCTTTAATCTCCATTAGTGCTGGTTGTAAAGTTGCCACCCAATCAGAGGCTTGGCCCACCCTTGCCCCACACCACATAACCAATCACAAAATTAAAAGAACTGCCCCTTTTTATCAAATCTAAAGTTACTTAATTGATACAAGATCTGTTAAGGGGTCAAAAAAAAAAAAAAAATAATTACAAATGCAAAAAGAGAACGTAAAAATAAACGTCAACCATTTTTATCTATATATATATATATAGTTACTAAATAGCAAAACATATTAAAAATGAAGAAAAACACAACAATAACAAACAACCCTAACAATTGCCTTATCTATATCAAAGACATGTGAGATCAAAGCATTTAAAGACCCCCCCCCCCCCCCCCCCCCCCCAATCCGACCGGCCCACCTGGGATATCATTTGGCCCACCTTTCATCTCATATCTGGAGCCGGGCCTGGTGTAAATGCTGTTTGATAGTGTAAGTACATAATTGTTTTCGTCTAAAAATTTGAAGGCAATTGAGCAAAACAGATCTTAATGTTGTAGTTTACATTTCTCTCTCTCTCTTTCTCTCTTGGTGCCTGCAATAGCCTATTTCTTAAATTAATACTTATAGTAGCCTATAATTTGTTGTTTTATTATATTTGGTTATAGACATTATTTATCTGGATGAAATCAAACATTATTAAGAGTAAGAGACCACTGCATAACGTGATTATTTAGCCAGTAATATTGTCTGTTTGTTATATATTCACAATAATTTATTCTGTATATTGAGGTTTTAATTTTGTTAATATTGTGATTATTATTTTGTTATTATCAAGCAAAGCATGCTGGGAACTACAGTCAATTCAATCATTTACTTACGCCAACAAACAATGATAAATGTAGCCTAACTAAAGATTAACCTTACATTGCAGAAATATAGGTGGGAAATACAAATATATATATATATATATATATATATATATATATATATATATATATATATAGTCATATATATTTTTAATATATAAAAAAATAAATAAATAAATAAATAAAAGAACAAATCCGGCATAAATCTGAACATTTTCACACAGAAATGAACGCCTGGTACCAGAGAACAAATGCAATGTAGAAAAGACATGCTCTCTCTCTCTCTCTCTCTCTCTCTCTCTCTCTCTCACAACACACACACACACACACACACACACACACACACACACACACACACACACACACACACACACACACACAGGTATGACTGCCAGAGAGAGCATTTGTATTTTTTATTGTTATTTGATGTTCACTCTTCACTCTTGTTGATTTCTACATATTGCTGTTGGCTTTTATTACATATTATTTATTTAATTTATTATACATTCTTAAGTTAATTATAGTTTTTTACTCTTGGTTCATTACCAGAAAATCATTCATATGCAACTACAATCTGTACAGTCTTGACCTTTACGTATGTCTTATGTGGCATTTTTCTGTCAAATTTCTGTGGCATTTTTTAACAACAGACGTTTCAAAATGCATCTAAAACTACTATTTGAAGGAATATTTATTTTTAATGTCTTTTCTAGTGTTTATATACACATACATTCACAAAATGTATCACAAAAGTTGTGATACAAGCAGTCAGCCACGTCCAGTAAAATGAATGGTTCTCTGTGGCCCTCTGCTGTTCAAAGTATTTATTTCTTAAACTGTAATCATTTTAGGTTTATCTCTGACCAACAGATGGCAGAATTCTACAACTAACACCTAGATCAAAATCCAGAAACAACTTAAATTAAATTTAGATCATCATTTAAGTGATTTTTTCATAAAAATGTAATATTTCACATGCAAGCTAATGGTGTAGTTGCGGAATTGTGTGGTAAATAGGTACACAAGTACATCATATCTCCTAAAACACTGCATTAATAGTTGAGAAGTAAACAAACAAACACACACACACACACACACATATATTGTGGCGGGGTGAAGGAGGACACGACTCGAGGATGAGGGTAAGTTCCCCAAAGGGTGGATTTTATTAAAAGGAAGGGTGGTGATAGGCGTTGCTGTGAGGCGGTTTGGTGCTCGGTGCTCGGCGTCTTTGCTTGTCGGTGCGCTGGTGCAGTGTGGGTCCGTGCTCTCCCATGGTTGGTTGGGGCTGGCGGTCACACGCTGCTCTCTGTGGGCAAAGGGAAAGACAAGTTTAGCCAAGTCTTATGGAGACATCTCTCACCTCTGTTCCGGGTAGCATGGGGCGCAGGTGTGGCCGCTCAGCCCGTGATGAGCAGGTGCAGGTGTGCCTGCTCTGTTTCCAGGGCGACGCTAACGAGAGCTCGGGACATGTGTCCCCCTCCCCCCCCCAAGCGTCGTCCTAGTCCTCTGGAGAAGCGGGGAGGGCGGGGGAGGGCGGGGAGCCTGACAGACCTGCGAAAGCTGCCCACAGGCAGGAGAGTCCGTCGGCGTTGACCGTCCCCGCTCGGTGTTGTACGGTGAAGTTGAAGTCCTGGAGCGCAAGGAACCACCGCGTCACCCTGGCATTGGTCTCCTTAGCCCGGGCCATCCACTGCAGGGGGGCGTGGTCAGTCAGGGGGGTGAAGTGGCAGCCGAGGAGGTAGTACCTGAGCTCCAGGACTGCCCACTTGACGGCCAACGCTTCCCTCTCTACCGTGGCGTACCGCTGTTCTGCAGGGGTCAGCTTTCGGCTGATGAATATCACCGGGTGTTCCTCACTGTCATGGCCCTGTGACAGGACGGCTCCCAACCCGGTGTCAGACGCATCAGTCTGCAGCAGAAAAGGGGCGGTTGAAGTCGGGGGCACGGAGGGCCGTTCCGTGGTGAGGGCCGCCTTGATCCGGTGGAACGCTGCTTCAGTCTCGGAGGTCCACGAGACCTTCTCCAGCTGCCCCTTCCTGGTCAGGTCTGTCAGGGGAGAAGCTAAGGAGGAGAAGTTGGGGATAAAGCAGTGGTAATACCCCGCCAACCCCAAAAAGGCCCGCACCTGTGTTTTGGAGGTGGGCCGCGGCGCGGAGAGGATAGCTGCCACCTTCTTCTCTTGAGGTTTAATAAGGCCGCGGCCCACCTGGTATCCCAAGTATTTGGCTTCGATGAGGGCCAGATGACACTTCTGGGGGTTGGCGGTCAGGCCAGCCCGGCGTAGTTCCGTCAGCACTCTCCGCAGCCGCTCCAGATGGTCCTCCCAGGTCTCCGAGTGGATCACAACGTTATCGAGGTAGGCCGCCGCGTAGGCCTGGTGCGGCCGGAGGAGGACGTCCATCAGCCGTTGGAAGGTGGCCGGGGCCCCTTATAGGCCGAAGGGAAGGACCCAGTACTGCCAGTGGCCACTTGGGGTAGAAAAGGCCGTTTTCGGTTTTGCCTGATCCGTCAAGGGGACCTGCCAGTAGCCCTTGGTGAGGTCGAGAGTGGAAATGAACTGGGCCCTTCCCAATCGGTCCAGTAGCTCGTCGACGTGGGGCATGGGGTAACAGTCGAACTCGGAGACCTCGTTCAGGCGGCCGAAGTCGTTACAGAAACGGAGGGTGCCTTCGGGCTTCGGAACCATGACGATCGGGCTGAACCATGGGCTGTGTGATGGTTCAATTACCCCTAACCTCAGCATCTCCTGTACCTCCTCCTCGATGGCGTGTCGCCGAGCCTCCGGGACACGGTAGGGCCGCTGCCGGACGATGGTCCCCGGTGGGTCCGCCCAGGCTGGGGGGAGAACACATCCGGAAACTGACTGACCAGGTGGTGCAGCTCCGACTTCTGGGTGGTGGAGAGTTGGGAGTCCATGGTTACAACCACGGGAGTCGAGCTGGTGTAGGCGGAGAGCTGGGGCCCGGTCCCGACCCAGCGCTTCGGCAGATTAATGTGGTAAAGTTGATCCTCCCTCCTTCTACCGGGCTGCCGTACATCCTTCTGCCATACCCCGACCTTTTCCGTAACGGTGTAGGGACCCTGCCAGGTGGCCAAGAACTTGCAGGCGGCCATGGGCACCAGCACCAGGATGTGGTCTCCTCGCTGGAACTCCCGTGGTTGGGCCGTCCGGTTGTAATGCCGTTGCTGCGCCTGCTGTGCCCTGACGAGGTGTTCCTGGATGATGGGCATCACTTTGTCAATCGGTTCCCTCATCTCACACACGTGTTCGATGGTGGTCCGGTGTACCGCCGGCTGTTGTTCCCAGGCCTCTCGGGCAACGTCGAGCAGACCGCGGGGCTGTCGGCCGAAGAGCAGTTCAAATGGGGTGAAGCCCGTGTAGGCCTGAGGGATTTCTCGAACGCCGAAGAGCACGTAGGGGAGCATCTGGTCCCAGTCCCGTTTGTCTTCGGCTGCCACTCGGCGCAGCATCAGCTTCAAGGTCTGGTTGAACCGCTCGACGAGCCCGTCGGTCTGGGGGTGGTACACCATGGTGCTGAGTTGTTGGACCTTGAGGAGCTTGCAAACGTCCGCCATCATCCGGGACATGAAGAGGGTACCCTGGTCAGTCAGGATCTGGGAGGGGATGCCGACCTGGCTGAACAGGAGGAATAGTTCCTGGGCTATGGCCTTCGTGGTGGCTTTACGGAGGGGAATGGCCTCAGGATACTGGGTGGCATAGTCCACGATGACCAGGATGTGTTCGTGCCCCCGGCGGACTTCGGCAGCGGCCCCACCAAATCCATCCCAATCCGCTCGAAGGGCACCTCTATGATGGGCAGCGGTATTCAGCGGGCTGGGGGGAGGGGTCCGAGGCGACGTCTGTTGGCACGTTGGGCAGGCCTGGCAGAAACGACGGACTTCAGCCTCTAGGCCCGGCCAGTGGAATCGGTCACAGAGGCGCTGGATCGTATTTTGGGATTCCAGGTGGCCTGCCATTGGATGGGCATGGGCGATCTCGACCACCGCCTCCGTCTTGCTGCGCGGGACCACCAGCAGGGTTTTCTCCTCCCCCCGCCGCTGGCCGACACAGTAGAGCAGGCCATTTTCCACGATGAAGTGGGGTGTTGAGTGGGGAGCTGCTTTCCTTCGGCCACCCTCACCTGAGCCCAGCAGTGTTTGAGGCGATCGTCCTCGTGCTGCTCCCTGGAGAAACCCCGGGGCGACTCACCACCCCTGGAGGCCAGCAGCACGGGACGTCTTCGGGCTGTCCTGCTGGGCTTCTTGGTTGGGGGCGGTTCCCGGCTGGGCTGTCGGGCTGGGTGACGGCGGAGAGTAGGCGGTCGAACCCTGGCCAGTCCCTTCCCAGTAGGACCAGTACGGGTAAGGTCGTCCTGGGGAGCGGGGAGCTTCAGTGGGCATGGGCTCATCCTGGGGGCCGGGAACCGCCGGCCTGCTCACCGGAAGCTGGGTGCCCTGCTGGACTCGAGGATGAGGGTAAGTTCCCCGAAGGGTGGATTTTATTAAAAGGAAGGGTGGTGATAGGTGTTGCTGTGAGGCGGTTTGGTGCTCGGCGTCTTTGCTTGTCTCTCACCTCTGTGCCGGGTTGCAGGGTTTAAAAGAGCAGCGTCTGATGGGGTGCAGGTGTGGCCGCTCAGCCCGTGATGAGCAGGTGCAGGTGTGCCTGCTCTGTTTCCAGGGCGACGCTGACGAGAGGTCGGGACACGTGTCACACTATATATATATATATATATATATATGACACGTGATATATATATATATATATATATATATATATACACAATGCCAGTTTATACATATATGGATGTATGTATATATATATATATATATATATATATATATATACATATACATATATATATATATATATATATATATATATATATATATTATACAGGGTCCTTCTCAAAAAATTAGCATATTGTGGAAAAGTTCATTATTTTCCATAATGTAATGATAAAAATTAAACTTTCATATATTTTAGATTCATTGCACACCAACTGAAATATTTCAGTTCTTTTACTGTTTTAATACTGATGATTTTGGCATACAGCTCATGAAAACCCAAAATTTCTAGCTCAAAAAATTAGCATATTTCATTCGACCAATAAAAGAAAAGTGTTTTTAATACAAAAAAAGTCAACCTTCAAATAATTATGTTCAGTTATGCACTCAATACTTGGTTGGGAATCCTTTTGCAGAAATGACTGCTTCAATGCGGCGTGGCATGGAGGCAATCAGCCTGTGGCACTGCTGAGGTGTTATGGAGGCCCAGGATGCTTCGATAGTCAAATTAAGATCATCCAGAGTGTTGGGTCTTGCGTCTCTCAACTTTCTCTTCACAATATCCCACAGATTCTCTATGGGGTTCAGGTCAGGAGAGTTGGCAGGCCAATTGAGCACAGTAATACCATGGTCAGTAAACCATTTACCAGTGGTTTTGGCACTGTGAGCAGGTGCCAGGTCGTGCTGAAAAACGAAATCTTCATCTCCATAAAGCTTTTCAGCAGATGGAAGCATGAAGTGCTCCAAAATCTCCTGATAGCTAGCTGCATTGACCCTGCCCTTGATAAAACACAGTGGACCAACACCAGCAGCTGACATGGCACCCCAGACCATCACTGACTGTGGGTACTTGACACTGGACTTCAGGCATTTTGGCATTTCCTTCTCCCCAGTCTTCCTCCAGACTCTGGCACCTTGATTTCCGAATGACATGCAAAATTTGCTTTCATCCGAAAAAAGTACTTTGGACCACTGAGCAACAGTCCAGTGCTGCTTCTCTGTAGCCCAGGTCAGGCGCTTCTGCCGCTGTTTCTGGTTCAAAAGCACACGCCTGTGCACGGTGGCTCTGGATGTTTCTACTCCAGACTCAGTCCACTGCTTCCGCAGGTCCCCCAAGGTCTGGAATCGGTCCTTCTTCACAATCTTCCTCAGGGTCCGGTCACCTCTTCTCGTTGTGCAGCATTTTTTGCCAGACTTTTTCCTTCCCACAGACTTCCCACTGAGGTGCCTTGATACAGCACTCTGGGAACAGCCTATTCATTCAGAAATTTCTTTCTGTGTTTCTCGCTTAAGGGTGTCAATGATGGCCTTCTGGACAGCAGTCAGGTAGGCAGTCTTACCCATGATTGCGTGATGCATGATTTTGAGTAATGAACCAGGCTGGGAGTTTTTAAAAGCCTCAGGAATCTTTTGCAGGTGTTTAGAGTTAATTAGTTGATTCAGATGATTAGGTTAATAGCTCGTTTAGAGAACCTTTTCATGATATGCTAATTTTTTGAGATAGGAATTTTGGGTTTTCATGAGCTGTATGCCAAAATCATCAGTATTAAAACAATTAAAGACCTGAAATATTTCAGTTGGTGTGCAATGAATCTAAAATATATGAAAGTTTAATTTTTATAATTACATTATGGAAAATAATGAACTTTTTCACAATATGCTAATTTTTTGAGAAGGACCTGTATATATATATATATATATATATTATATATATATAATATATATATATAATATATATATATATATATATATAGTCATGGCCAAAAATATCGGCAATCCTCCAGCAATCACTACTAAGTGACCTGATTGTATTTATTTTAATTTATATTGTCTGTGAAATGTATAGGATAATAAAATGTTTGTCCAATCACATCCAAGGACTACGATAGTCTGTCCTTCCTGCCTGTTAACATATGCATTTGCATACCTCCACGCACCCTGTACGCGCAGACATGATATGTCATCAACATTACGCTAGTGTAGACTGCGCAAGAACTGAAGGTGGTATTATTGTAATTTTATGTGCTTTATATTGTAATGTTTTCTCACAGGTGAATGAGAAATGAAGTAATCTGACAGTGTTGCATTCAGTTGAAGATATGGCTTTGGAGAGTGATTTTGCAGGAAGAGTTGGACCTTTTGCTTGCTATTGCTACCCTACCTTTGAAATTAAACTTGTTAATGCTTTCAAAAATTATTTAACATTAAATATTTAATTGCATACATTAATGCTTTAACTTTGATAGCCTTAATAACAAGATAAAGACACGGATCTAAATTTTGCCGTATTTAACGTGTTGTTTACGCGTTAAAATTCGCGTGTTTTTGACCCCTTTGGCCTTCCATACTGATTGGTTAACGCTGCGGGAAATTTCGCCAAAGTTCAGATTTTTCAACTAGCGCGAATCGCGTCATTCGCGCCGCCTCATTCGCGCGAAACGTGCCGCAGGATGTCTATTCGCGTCTTTGCATTGACTTAACATGTAAATCACTCGCGCTTAACGCTTCATTCGCGTCTGGTGTGAACGCACCATCTTTGTTTATAAGTATCATCATCTCTCTTATTTTTTTTTTTTATTTTTTTTTTTTAGCATGTTAAAGAGGAAGATCATGTGGAGTATCTACCTGTGCAATGAGAAGATGATCTTCAGTCTTCAGTGTTTTCTATCAGATCAGTGTCACTGCTTTTACTAGGAATCTCCTGCAACAACCTTAAACTCTGAGTCTTGGGATGAGTTTAGGGAGACGTGGGGCATGGGGTAACAGTCGAACTCGGAGACCTCGTTCAGGCGGCCGAAGTCGTTACAGAAGTTTGTCTAATTTATTTACATCTGCATATTATTCTGGTTTGATCTGTTGGGTGGGAAAACATATTGCGCATGAGAATATGTCTACTTTTAGATGATTGTGTTTGATGTCTGTTTTTGTGTGTCTGTGTGAAAGCAGCTGAAGGCATTTTTCCATTCTTGTTCATTTGAAACCATTTGACTTCTGCTTTAGACAAAACAGTTTTCCTACTAAATACTAAATCAGACAGATAAAAGATTCACTCAAATCAAATAATATTACTGTGATATCTTACACTTCTGTGAAATATTATATATTATATATATATATATATATATATATATATATATATATATATATATATATATACATACATATATTCATGACCTCACATACTGTGACCCTGCAGATAAACAGTGCTAGTGTCAGGAGTTATTTCCAGCTCTAGCATGAGGTAGCAACGTTTTTTTTGAGAGGAACTGTTCTTGATCTCACATCCATTTTAGAAACAGGGCTCCAGACTATAACATAGCCTACCTATTCCCTCTTTTTGCAAAACATTCTGTTGCAGCTCAGAATCAGAATCAGAATGAGCTTTATTGCCAGGTATGTTCACACATACGAGGAATTTGTTTTCGTGACAGAAGCTCCGCAGTGCAACAGAATGACAGCGACAGAACAAAAAACACATAATAAAGAATAAAAAATACAAAAATACAAAAAAAATACCAATAAGTAGGTAAGGAATGACAATATACAAATTGACAATTGTATGGCAGGTATATTACAATGAGTAGTTGTGTATGTACAGGTATATTATGTGCAAAAAATTTAAGGTACACTATGTGTGTTAGATAAACAAGTGTATGTGTATGTAAATATAAATAGTGTAGTGTGTTCCACAGTTATGTTCATTAGATGGATTGCCTGAGGGAAGAAACTGTTCCTGTGTCTGGTCATTCTGGTGCTCAGTGCTCTGTAGTGTCGACCAGATGGCAACAGTTCAAACAGGGAGTGTGCTGGATGTGAGGGGTCCGAGTGATTTTGCCAGCCTTTTTGCTCACTCTGGATAGGTACAGTTCTTGAATAGAAGGGAGGGTTGTACCGATGATTCGCTCAGCAGTCCGGACTACCCTCTGTAGTCTTCTGAGGTCAGATTTGGTAGTTGAGCTGAACCAGACCATTACTGAAGTGCAGTGGACGGATTCATGATGGTGGAGTAGAACTGTTTCAGCAGCTCTTGTGGTAGGTTGAACTTCCTCAGTTGGCGAAGGAAGTACAACCTTTGTTGGGCCTTTTTCACAATGGAGTTAATGTGAATGTCCCAATTCAGTTCCTGAGAGATGGTGGTTCCCAGTAATCTGAATGACTCCACTGCAGTCACAGTGCTGTTCATGATGGTGAGTGGGGGGAGTGCAGGGGGGTTTCTTCTGAAGTCCACGATCATCTCCACTGTTTTGAGCGTGTTAAGCTCCAGGTTGTTGAGACTGCACCAGACAGCCAGCTCTTTAACCTCCTGTCTGTAAGCAGACTCGTCCTGAATGAGGCCGATGAGTGTGGTGTCGTCTGCAAACTTCAGGAGCTTGACAGAGGGGTCATTAGATGTGCATTCGTTGGTGTACAGGGAGAAGAGCAGTGGGGAGAGAACGCAGCCCTGGGGAGTTCCGGTGCTGATTGTACGGGTGCTGGATGTGTATTTTCCCAGCCTCACTAGCTGCTGCCTGTCTGCCTGTCAAGCTGTTGATCCACTGACAGACGGAGGTGGGAACGGAGAGCTGAGTTAGTTTGGGCAGGAGGAGGTTTGGGATGATCGTGTTAAAGGCCGAGCTGAAGTCCACTCAGCTCAGTGCCATTAACAAAAATCATCAGCCTAAAGAACCCTTGGAAATATTATTTATTTATTTTTTTTTTTAACAAAAATGCCATTTCATAAACAACTAGATTAATTTATAGATTTCAAACATTTTTAAAGACATTAAGCAGTCTAAATTAAGAACTAATAAACAAATGAGCAATAGCATAAATAAATCCTACTGAATGAAGTCCAATTAAAAATCTAATTAATAAAATGTAAAATAATACTACATCATTTTCTTTTTCTAAATAAAATATGGAGTAATCCTTATGAAATTTTACTTGTTTTGCGTTTCGAAGCACAGACGTGACATGATGTGGCTGATATGGTGCATGTAGCTTGATGGACAGTAACAGTAGAATATTGTACTTTAGGTCACCCCCTTCCACTTTTTTTTTTTTTTTCTTGAAACCTATGACTTTAACTTCACTAAATTTGAAAGACAAATATTGTACTTTTCACTCCACTACATTTCTATCAAAGTCGCTACTCTGTAGGAGCTTTGAAAGTCAATGAGTGATTTTTTTCTTCCCTAAAATGTGACTTTCATTTTCATACAGTTCCCCCTTTCAAGGGAACTTCGAACTGCGTCCTCTAGGGTCGCTATGGGGAGCGACACCTCGTCGTGACCCGTGTCTGAAGCATACAAATGAAAAAAACACCAACGAGTTGGCCGGCGACAGCCTCTGACGTCACTAAGGTGTGACTATAAAACAGGCTGGCACCGGGAAAAACACGTCATTCTCTTCTTCGTCCTTCACTGACTGTTTTGTTTGAAGCATGCATCTGAAAGAACCGGTAAGAGCGCGCTCTTTCTCTGTCTATCATGGCGACTACTAGCAAGCGTTTTAGACAATGTATGCATCCTTGTAGGCGTTATTTGACACCTGATTGACACACACGATCTTTACGTGATTTGTTTGGGTAAAGAGCACGCACGCGATGTCTTTTGAGGAGGCAATCTGTGTGCATTGCGAGCATTTTTTCAAGGAAAAAGCTCCGCTCTCGTTCGTCTCTCTTTCCGAAAAAAAAAAAAAAAAGGCAGCCATCTGCTTTTCCCGCGGTTTCAGAACTCGCCGCTGCTTAGGCCGGAGGAGAATGAGCTCGTGAGGAATTTCCAGGTGGATCTGTCTGAATGGTTTAAAGAGGGACTTTCCCTTTTCACGCTCAAAATGGCGGCGGCGACCGAGAGAAAGAGCATCTGGAGGAATGAATTTGTTATATCCTTTTAAAACACTTTTTTATGAATACTGAGTTTTTAAGTGCTCTGCTTAGGGTTTTTTTTAACCCAGAAAAAAAGCAGATAATTATATTTGGAAGGATGGTGAAGAAGCCTTGGAGGCCTGAAGGCCCCCTTTCTCAATTTCCCTTCCTTGGTTAATTGTAGAGCCTGTTGGAGTTGTGTATGGGATCCCCGCGCCCCTCGATTAACTAAGGCGATTTTATCATTTTTTTCCGACCATAGCCTCTTCAAGCTAAGAATAATAAAAAAATAACAAATGACCATAGCATAAATGAATCCTACTGAATGAAGTCCAATTAAAAATCTAATTAATAAAATGTAAAATAATACTACATCATTTTCTTTTTCTAAATAAAATATGGAGTAATCCTTATGAAATTTACTTGTTTGAGTTTCGAAGCACAGAATGTGGCTGATATGGTGCATGTAGCTTGATGGACAGTAACAGTACATTTACTTGAATATTGTACTTTAGGTCACCCCCTTTTTTTTTTTTTTTTTTTTCTTGAAACCTATGACTTTAACTTCACTAAATTTGAAAGACAAATATTGTACTTTTCACTCCACTACATTTCTATCAAAGTCGTTACTATGTAGGAGCTTTGAAAGTCAATGAGTGATTTTTTTCTTCCCTAAAATGTGACTTTCATTTTCATACAGTTCCCTTTCAAGGGAACTTCGAACTGCGTCCTCTAGGGGTCGCTATGGGGAACACCTCGTCGTGACCCGTGTCTGAAGCATACAAATGAAAAAACACCAACGAGTTGGCCTGGCGACAGCCTCTGACGTCACTACCGGTGCGACTTATAAAACAGGCATCGGGAAAACACGTCATTCTCTTCTTCGTCTTCACTGACTGTTTTGTTTTGAAGCATGCATCTGAAAGAACCGGTAAGAGCGCTCTTTCTCTGTCTATCATGGCGACTACTAGCAAGCGTTTAGACAATGTATGCATCCGTGTCGGCGTTATTTGACACCTGATGACACACACGATCTTTACGTGATTTGTTTGGGTAAAGAGCACGCACGCGATGTCTTTGAGGAGGCAATCTGCGTGCATTGCGAGCATTTTTTTCAAGAAAAAAGCTCCGCTCTCGTTCGTCTCCTCTTTCCGAAAAAAAAAAAAAAGGCAGCCATCTGCATTCCCGCGGTTCAGGACTCGCCGCTGCTTAGTCTGGGCATGGAGGAGAATGAGCTAGTATTTAATTTGGGTTTGTTTTGTTTGTTTGGTTTGGGGATTTACTTTTCATTTTCAAAATGGCGGCGGACGAGAGAGAGCCTCGGGGGGATGATGTTATATCTTTAACACTTTCTGATACTGAGGTTAGGGCTCTGCTGGGTTTTTACCCAGGAAAAGCAGGAGATATTTTAGGATGGTGAAGAAGCTGAGGCTGAGCCTTCTCAATTCTCCTGCCCTGCGTATGTAGAGCTGTTGGAGTTTATGGATCGCGCCTCGATGAGCGTTATCTTTCCGACCATAAGCCCTCCAGCTCAGGTGAGCCTTCCATTTTCTGCCTGATCTCCCTACAGAGATCGAAAGGAAATGAAAGAGGCCGTTTTCTTCTCGCATCCATCGGTTTTTCAGCATAAGAGTTTTGCCGACATCGAAGGCGATGCGCGGGGAAAACAAACTGCTATGAGAGGATGCCCCCTGCAGAAAGAGCTTTCATTCTGCGGGGGGAGACATCCTCTCTTAATCTCCTCCTTGCCATCTAAGCCCCTTCAAGCAATGCATCTTGCTTAAATGGCAAGGCATACGCAGCAGCAGGTCAGGCTGTGGCTTTTATTACAAAATAAATGCTTCAAGCATATCAGACTGATCTGCTAAGAGACCTGGATAGAGGCGAAGGCCTTTTTCCTGATCAGGTAGCCGAGCTGCGCCGCACCACAGGCCTCTCTCCGGGCTACCAAGCAGGCCGCCTCTGCCAAGCGCAGGACTATGTGGCGGCCATGGTGGTGGCGGAGAGACATCTGTGGATGAACCTGGCAGACAGTCGGGAAGAAAAAAAAAAGGCTTTCTTCTCGATGCTCAGGTTTCGCCTTCTGAAACTTTTCGGTATTTCTGTTGAGACGGTGATCGAGAAGTTCGGGGAGACGAAGGCGCACTCCGCTGCTTTCAGATCCTTCGTTCCCAACGAAGGTCCAGGTCTGAGAGCCCGAACAACATAGGGGTCCTGGCCTGTCATCGATCTGAGGATCAAAGACCGGCACAGAAGGCTAGTGTCGCGACTCACGCTCCTCCCCCACCTGCGGGCAGGTGTAAGAGGAATTGTGGGTCACAAAGGGGGGTAAGCAGAACCTAAGGGACGTGATTCCAGACGAGGCAGCGTTCTCGTCTGAGTCAGAGTGATACTGAGGTATCTACTCGTTCCCTTTAGGGATTTTTATAACTTCTGCTTTTATCCTCCCCTTCCTAATTCCCCTGTAACCACCAGCTCTCCACCTGATCGAGGTTAGGTGGAGACCTCTAACGCATAACAGTCTCCTGTGCTGGACCTATAATGTTTTTGGGCTTTTCTATGTTCATAGCAACCACCTTACTGATGGTCCGGACTAAAAGGAGGCGCCCCTTGAGCGGGGACTCCAGCGCAGGAGGGTGGGAGTATAAAAAAACTCCAGCGCAGTGTATATACTTATGTGTAAATTGCTGGTGGTTATGTGTCTACTAATAAACTCTGTGAGTTTCCTTTGCAGTGCCTAGTTACAGTGTTTACTAAACAACTCGTCAGCACTAGACTCCCGGCTTCATGTTCCGGTATTAGGCGGCTGAGATCACAGGTTTTTGCGGGAGCCTCCTTGATCATCAGGCCTGGCACAGCACTGCAGGGAATTTCATGGATGTCCGGCCAGGGTCACCCTAAGGGGGTCTCCTAGCCGCTTAGGTGCTGTCGCATCCCAGCGGGAAGTGAAGGTGGCAGTTACAGAAGTCTTCTTGTATATGCTGCCTCAGGTGATGCTCCCCTCGCTAGAGGTTTATAAAATTCGAGCTTGCCTCTCCCATGCGGTTCAGCACCTCTGCGATGCTTAGGAACCTTTAGGTACACACGCTAAGCTCTGTGTACTTTCTGAAAACCACATGGTGGTCAGTGTGCACGTGAACACTTTGCGCACTTTCTAAAAAATCCACGTATTGGTAAGTGTGCACGCAAGACTCTGCGCACTTTCTGAAATCCTGTATGGTAAGGGTTACGCGCTCCGCCTCGTTCCCTTTCTTGAGATTATTAGACCTTGGTTCCTTGGGCTCCATTCAGCCAGTGTGTATTTGTTTATACACTTCAAGCATCGCTTCCCTCAACATGAGGGGCTATTCGGGCGATTCTTGTGGTAGTTTAGCAGCGCTCCCCTTTTCCAAGAAGGGTCGCCTATGAGCGTGCTACTCTGGATTCAGGAGTTCTCCTCTCATATGAGACCGAGTTCACTGTTTTTTCCCCAGAGCGCTCCAGCATTATTTCCACAGATCGAGTTGATGACTCTCAAAACATACTGTTTTTAGATGCACCATTCCATCTATGAGCTGCTCTATCAGAGTGCCACAAGAGCCCTTCCTTAGAACAGTATTTGAAAATCCATGATATGGTAAGTGTGCACGGGAAGTCTTTTGCACACTTTCTGAAATCCACACTGTGGTAAGTTCGCACGCTAGTACTCTGCGTTCTTTATAAAATCCTATATGGTGAGGGCTTCGCGCGGTTGCTTCGTGCCCTTTCTTGAGCTGGTAAAAGCCCCCATTCATCTTGGGCGCCACTCCACCCATGTAACCTCGGATACCTATCTAAACAGGTGTGTTGCTACTGGCGATCTGTTGAGACAGGTCCTGCAGCAAGCTTTTGCGGAGGCAAGCTGTAGCCCCTGTGTGACAGGCTAGACTTAGTATAAAACGCTAGGGTTCCTAGCTGTATCCCTTTAAAGGAATCTTTCCTGATTCCAAGCCTTTAGCTCTACCACCGGCAACTCCCATTGAAATGGTAGAGTTGGTACTTAGTGTTCGCCATGATTTTGGCCTGCACTCCCCTCAGCATGGCGGAGTGGGTATACTGTTCCCCATAGCGACCCTAGAGGACGCAGTTCGAAGTTCCCTTGAAAGGGAACGTCTCAGGTTACGAATGTAAACCATGGTTCCCCTGAGTAGGGAACGAGGACACTGCATCCTCTAGCTCCCTGCCATGCTTTGGACGCAAGCTTCAGACAAAGAAGTGAATGACGTGTTTTCCCGGTGCCTGTTTTATAGTCGCACCGGTAGTGACGTCAGAGGCTGTCGCCGGCCAACTCGTTTGGTGTTTTTTCATTTGTATGCTTCAGACACAGGTCACGACGAGGTGTTCCCCATAGCGACCCCTAGAGGACGCAGTGTCTCGTTCCCTACTCAGGGAACCATGGTTACATTCGTAACCTGAGACGTTTATCAGTAATCTCTCTTGTACACTGTAGTAAAAATAAAATAGTCTAGTAAAAAAGGTGGTTGATTGGTGGCTGTTGTTGCTGAAAAAAAAAAAAAAAAACCTAAAATTAAAGTTTAATGTATTATTTATTAATTAAAATTAAAGTGGAAAAACAATAATTTTACATAAATTTTTATGAAAGGTTTTACAAGTTTTTTTTTTTTTTACATATTTTTTATTTTTTCAATTACGTTAATTTACTTTAAGTTTATTTTCTTTTTTTGGCAGCCGTAGCTTACAAAAAGTAAGTTAACTGATAAATAAAGATTTTCACCCATTAAAAACAGTTAAAATACAAGGGCTGGATGAAATATAGCATCATATCATATGCAAATACAGTGTGTAAACTAGGAGGGTCAAATTCTGTCGGGGAGGAGTCACATCAGGTTGAGTGTTTTTAGCAGAGGTTTTATTAGATCAGTCACTGAACCACAGAAGAAAATGTTTCACATGTTTGTTTTGTTCTGTTTGTGCTGCTGGAGTCTGACTGGTAAGTTCTAAAAACATTTTTATGGTTTATTTTTTTTTTTCTGAGCTACTGCTATTGTTAAGAATTAGACTATTTTATCTGCTACTGTCTGTACCAAATAAATCATTACTATGATATATACTTGCATCGAATTCAGGTCATTTTTGGAATTTAACACTGGGCTGGAAAGTGCAAAAATAAAATTCTAAAAAAAAAAAAAAAAAAAAAAACATGGCAACTCAGAAAGCCAAAACCTTCAACTGAGTTGCTTTGAAATATCTTTGTTTAACTTAAAATCTATTTCTAAAGAATTACATGCTTTTAAATTTGTAAAACTTCTGCAGTCATCATAAATATCTACAAAAGTCATGAAAAGTCATTAGTCCAAATGCGCAGGAGCCCTGAGAGCATGAGAGACAGTAATAAAACAGTGAGTTTGTTTTATACTGATCCAAGTGACTCATTTACTAAGTATTGAAAATATTTAGCACAGCTAAAAAAATTAACTTTACACATTGGTTTTGCTCCACAGCAGAAAACTTTAAAACAAATTTCAGTATATATCCCTGTTCATGTTGTGTCTCTGCTGCTGTTGTTATTTTTTTCATTTCATATGTAAATGATTTCAGGATTTGTAAACCAACAGGAGCATTAATCTGTGACAAAACCTCTTCATGTTCATCAGGTGTGTTTGGTGCAGAAACAAATGAAATACAGTCAGTGTCAGTGATGGAGGGAGATTCTGTCACTTTAAAAACTAATGTTACTGAATTACATGGAGATGAAGACATAACATGGAAATATGGAGCTGAGAAGGCTCTCATAGTTAAAATCAGCAATGAGAAACAAATCTTTTCAACATATGATGTTCCTCGTGATAGATTCAGAGACAGACTGAAGGTGGATCATCAGACTGGATCTCTGACCATCACAAACATCACAACTCAACACGCTGGAGTCTATGAACAACAGAGAAGGGGAGCGAAACTGTCATCAAAAACATTTAATGTTTCTGTCTATGGTGAGTAGAGATCATTTGTCCTGCTATTCACATATTCTTGTTTTATAGATTGAGGTGACATATTGTATAAAAACTCACTCAACACTGTTGTAGATCAGACTAAATAACTTGCACCAATGTCTCTCTTTTACTTTCCTCCTCATACTCCAGAATCAGATTCTCTGACAGTGTTGATCTCTTTTGCTGTTGCTGAATCTCTGTTGATTGTCGCTGGATTTGGGATCTTCTGCATCTGCTGGAAATGTAGAAAAACTGATCAAGATGGCAAGTGTTACCTACACTCTTAAAAATAAAGGTTCCCAAAGGGTGTTTTTGCAGTGATACCTTTTTTTTTTTTTTTTTGGTTCCCCTAAGAAACTTTCAGTGAACAGTTTCCATCCTATTTTACAATTTTGAAGAGCATTTTAGAAATCTAAAGAATCTTTTCTGCATTTGAAAGATTCCATGTATGTTTAAGAGTGTACTGATTTTAATCAACTGATAGCTCAAATTGTAATTTAATATAATTCATGAATGTAAAACGATTTAGTTCCTAAATAATATGTGGTTATTGGTTATTGAGTAGCTGTCTTTATTCATGTCCCATGCAAAAACTCATTCTGTTTTTACTGTTTTACTCTGCTAGTAGTGGCTGAAAAGTAATAATGTCATACATAATAATGTTAATGAATTAATGATGTTTTATTGTTTTATTGCGGCATTATATCTAATTGTGTGCATTAGTGATTCAACTTTGAAAGCCCTAAAATAACACATAGTAAAGAACATATAGTTGAGTTGTGTCCATTATTCATCCATCTATTTGAGTTTGAATCCATTCCTGTTGATCAAACAGTTCAGATTTGTGAAGATGAGATCACTCATGTTGTCATGATACATGAGCCAACGTTCTACGAAAGAAATGCACATACACTGGTAAGAAAATTTATTTTTAAATATCTTGTGTGTCTCTGTATCATTACAGCAGTGAGTCAGATGTAGATCAGTGTGTGTTTGTGTTTTTGTCTGTATAATTATCCATCATATAATAACATAAAAGAGTAATAGATATTTTCTTTCTTCATTGTAGTTCCAGAAGAAGCCATTTTACTGTTAAATGTGTATCGCTGGCATACAAGACCTCTGAGTAAGATATTTTGTTATTATTTATTTACGTATTTATTTTGAATTATGGTTTTAAGAGTCTATCTGTAAATAAAAGGAGTTAGATTAAAGGCACAATATGTGCAATTTTTTTTTTTTTATTATTAAAATATCCAAAAAAACTACTATAACAGTATTATATATTTTGCTGACTTGTGTACTTACATTATGCCAGATGTATCGAAGAATGTTTAAATCCAGAGAAATAAGCAATTTTAACTAGTGACATGGGCTGTGTCATTGTGTCACCTGGCAATGACGTCATAACCCCTTGATTTCCGTTTTTGTTTTGTAGAAAACATGGCAACATCAACACCACGCTTTAATATGTTGTGTGTTTTAATAGACCGGTGACGACCGCACAGAGTAGCATTATAACAGAACTTCAAATGTATCTAGTATGATAAAACAGATAAAACATTTATTTTCCCCCCAAAACCATTGATGTAGTTGTTCTTTATTTAACATATTTTATTATATCTTATGTTATACTTTTTTTTCCAGAAAGATGAAGAGGAGGATCAAGTAGACTATGTGCCTGTTAGCATAAGAAGATAATCAAACTTAAATCTTTTTTTAATGTGATGATTTTTAATAGGAAACTCCTGTGAACTTAGAGTTTGAGTCTGTTGTATTAATATTAAGATTTATATTCATGGGAATATGCATGTCTATATATTTAGGACCTTTCATGCCTTGATAAGCCGTGCAAGTTTCAGTACTTATTTCCATCATTAGTGGTGCTAGTGAAGAGCTATTCTTGTCTAGGCCTATATCACATCCTGTTTTTATAAAGATCTTTTTCTTTGTCTGACAATGCCTTGGAATCATTTTAAGAATAAATTCAATGTTTGATTCACTGTTGTAATGTTTATGGTATCATGCAAATATGTAGTGGATAATAACTGATTCAGTTTTCATCAGTTTTGGGGATCGTAACTAACTAAAATGAGAAATTCTAGTAAGACTTATTTTTTTTTCAGTAGTGCTGATGTCCGAAGGCAAAACAAAAAACAAGTACACCAAAAATAATTCGAAACACCTTTATCAACATCTTAAGTCTTTTTTACTCACTTTCAGTTTTTACTGTGTTTTGCCTTTGCTGGAGTGTAGCGCAGCTTCTAAGCACTAAATGTCACATGACCAATTACTATATTGAAAACTCCTTCCAGACAGCAGGAAAAACCATAGACTGCATGAAAACATGGACGTAGTGTCCGTGACGTCACCTGTAGGGCTTACCAAGCAGCGTTCAGTGTCAGCAGCAGCAATACCTGGCACCTGTCACTCAAGTGGCCACCCCCTCACAGTTGTCATGAAGGGAAAAATTAACTATATAGACCAAAATCATTTTTTTGAACCAGGCTGTTAAACATGTTTTCTCTGCTGTAATGTTTGGCATCTTAACATGGGGGAGTCTATGGGATTGACTCCCTTTTGCAGCCAGTCTCTAGCGGCCAGTGATGAATTACAGTTTTAAGACACTTCCTTGTTGGCTTCAGGAGAGAGAGAAAAAAAAAACAAGAGAGAAAAAAATCACCCCCAGAGATATCTACAATCATACCATGAATTATTAGTTATCAATGTACAAAGAGGTATTTAAGGTTTAGTTAAATCTAACACTAGGTGTTATTATAATAGAATGTTTGCATAATCGCAGCTTAGAGCGCTGTGTGGTGTTCAAAATAAAATATCAACGTTCTGGAAACAATTATATTAAGGTGTGCTGTGTGCTTGTTTACCGATCAAAAGATCCCACCTTAAAGGAATAGTTCACCCAAAAATGAAAATTACCCCATGATTTACTCCCTCTCAAGCCATACTTTAATGTTAATAGATGCCTTCTGAAATTAATTTATGCATTTGTGTGAGAGTAATTGGCTGTTTTGAAAGTGTGTGTTTGTGTTATTTCATTTTTTATAAATTGTTATACAATAGTCTATAGTTTTGAATATCTGTTTTTCATTTTGTTTTGTTGTAAAATGTAGTTCATCTACAGCTCATACACTTTTCTTCTACTTTTAGCCATTTAACGCAGTCAGGCAACTACCTTACAAAAAGTATTTTAAATGATAAAAATAAACAAGATTTTCAGTCATTAAAAACGGTTAAAATACAAGGGCTGGATGAAATATAACCTCATATCATAGCAAATACATTGTGTAAACCAGGAGGGTCAAATTCTGTCAGGGGAGGAGTCACATCAGGTTGAGTGTTTTTAGCAGAGGGTTTTTTTAGATCAAATACTGCACCTCAGAAGAAAATGTTTCACATGTTTGTTTTGTTCTGTTTGTGCTGCTGGAGTCTGACTAGTAAGTTATAAAAACAGCTACCGCTGTTGTTAAGAATTAGACTATTTTCATCTGTACCAAATAAATCATTATTGTGAAATCTACTCACAATGAAAAAAAAAAAAAAAAACGATGGAAATCTCCAAAGTGAATGTAGACAAGTGAAATGTCTTTGTTTATGTTCTGCATGGTGACTCAGAAAGCCAAAAATGTCCACTGAGTTGCTTTCAAATATCCGACCTTTTTAGTTTTTCTTCCATTTTTTTTTTTTTTTTAATTAAAAATCTATTTTGAAAGAATTCCATGTTTTAAAATTTTTCAATGCAGTCATCATAAATATCTACAAAAGTCATGGAAAGTCATTAGTCAAAATGTGCAGGAGCCCTGAGAGCATGAGAGACAGTGATAAAAACAGTGAGGTTTTTTTTTTTTTTATACTGATAAAAAAGTCTCATTTAAAAATATTGAAAATATTCAGCATAACTCAAACTATGTAACTTTACACATTGATTTTGCTCCACAGCAGATAACTTATATATCCTTGTTAAATTTTTTTTTTAATTATTATTATTATAATTTTTGTCTCTGCTGCTGTTGTTATTCTTCAGTTCACATGAAAATGATTAAAACTATAGCTGATTTCAGGATTTGTGAACAACCAACAGGAGCATTCATCTGTGACAAAACCTCTTACTGTTCATCAGGTGTGTTTGGTGCAGAAACAAATGAAATACAGTCAGTGTCAGTGATGGAGGGAGATTCTGTCACTTTAAAAACTAATGTTAAATGAATTACATGGAGATGATGACATAGCATGGAAATATGGAGCTGAAAGTCTCTCATAGTGATGCTATGATGCTCCTGACGGGAGATTCAGAGACAGACTGAAGGTGGGATCATCAGACTGGATCTCTGACCATCACAAACATCACAACTCAACCACGCTGGAGTCTATGAACAACAGAGAAGGGGAGCGAAACTGTCATCAAAAACATTTAATGTTTCTGTCTATGGGGAGTAGAGATCATTTGTCCTGCTATTCACATATTCTTGTTTTATTAACAGTTTATTGTCCTGCATCAGTGTGTCTGATCTCAGCATCAGTCTCTCTCTACCTCTGGAGGTGGAATTTCAGGAGAAAAACACCTAAAGCTGTGTGATCAACAATCCCATCAGCAACCAGACTCAGCAGCACTGAGATCTCTGGATCTCTGCTGATTGTAGCTGCAGTCGTGATTTTCTGCAGGGAAACACGAACAGAAAAACTAATCAAGAAGGCAAATGCTAGCTCAATGACAGCTTTTTTAGTTGCAAACATTAAATCTAAAACTCAGTCGTAGAACAGCACTGACAATTTTCTGCACGGCGTGTGTTTCCATCTGTGAATGTGTGTTCATACAGTATGTGTGAAAGAGATTTTCATAGGGAATTAAAGAAAAATTTGGTAGGAAAAAATTAATAAATCATATTTAAGTTTAATGATAAAGAGATACTGTGTTAAAGATGTCTTGTGTGTTTGTGTGCGTGTGTTAAACAGTTATAGGCATTTTTGTTATGCTGGTTGAAAGTCTTCCCATCCTGCAGCAATCACTACGTTAAGTGACCTGAATGTATTTAATTGAATTTATATCATCTGTGGAAGGCATAGGATCATAAAATAATCGTCCAATCATATTCCTCGGTTTGAGGATTGCGATAAGGCTGTCCTACCTTCCTTTTAATGTATGTATTTGCATACCTCCGCACACTGGGGGCAGCTGTGGCCTAATGGTTAGAGAGTTGGACTGGTAACCCAAAGGTCACAGGTATGAGTCTCGGTGCTGGCAGGAATTGTGGTTGGGTTGGTGGTGGGGAGTGAATGAACAGCGTTCTCTTCCACCAATCAATACCCATGTCTGAAGTGCCCTTAAGCAAGGCACTGGACCCCTAGTTGCTCCCCGGGCGCTGGATATATAGCTGCCCACTGCTCCGGGGGTGTGTTCACTTCTCACTGCTGTGTGTGTGCATTGGATGGGTTAAATGCAGAGCACCAATTCTGAGTATGGGTTACAATACTTGGCAAATGTCATGAATTTCACTTTAACTTTTCCCACCTTGCGCTGCAGACCGAATGAAAATTGAAGGTGATATTATTGTAATATTATGTGCTTTGTACTGTAATGTTTTGTCACCTGTGAATCAGGCATGAGGTAATCTGACAGTGTTGCATTCAATCCTCCACCAACACCTGATTAGCCTCTGCTCTGCCTGTATGCATTTGTCACAACCAGGGGCTGGCTATGCTTTGACTAAGCCACACCCCTTCTCAACTTCCACCTCGAGGAGGTCCCCAAGGCCAACCCAATGGCCAAACAACACGAGAACAAGTAAGTGATAAGTAAGGGGCTTTATTTAAATATTTAAAAATAGCTTGGGGAATAGGGAAAGGGCAATTAAAACTAAACTCTGACTCGGCCCTCCAGATGGGCTATGGCCGGGAAGAGGTCAGGGAGCAAGGGGGCCACGGGGATCCGGGGCGTGGGACTCGGGCCCCGGCCTGAGTCTTAGGTATCCGTAGCGGCCCTCCTTCTTCCTCCTCTTCGCTGAATACAGCTCACGGTAAGTACTGGTTCACACAGTTCGTTCTCGAGGTGCTCACTCTCTCTTTCTCTTCCTCCACAGGCAACGGCTGGGACACAAAAGCACAGTTAATTCGGCTTGGTTTTACTCTCACCTCTTCGCTGATTTCAGCTCACAGTAAGTACTGGTTCACACAGTTCGTTCTCTGGGTGCTCACTCTTTCTCCACAGGCAACGGCTGGGACACACAGGCACAGTTAGTTCAGCTTGGTTTTGCTCTCACCTCTTCGCTGATTACAGCTCACAGTAAGTACTGGTTCACACAGTTCGTTCTCTGGGTGCTCACTCGCTTTCTCTTTCTCCACAGGTAGCGGCGTAAGTACAGTTTTCCTCGGTCTCTCCTCGTGTTACCCACTCTCTCTCCTTTTCTCTCCACAGGTATCAACTTAGGCACAATAGCACAGTTAGTTTGCTTTGAATGGCTCTCGCCTCTGGGCTGGACACAGCGTACTGTAAGTACAGGGTTCGCTCTATTCCTCCTCGTGTTATTCACTCTCTCTCGCCTTTTCTCTCCACAGGTATCACACTTGGGCACAATAACACAGTTAGTTTGCTTTGAATGGCTCTCGCCTCTGGGCTGAACACAGCGTACTGTAAGTACAGGTTTCCTCGGTTTCTCCTTGTGTTATCCCCTCTCTCTCCTTTTCTCTCCACAGGTATCAACTTGGACACAAAGCACAGTTACTCTGCTTTGGATGGCTTTCACCTCTGGGCTGGACACAGCGTACCGTGCTATCTCCGGAGATCTGAAGCACGCTCACAACATATACTATACTGACCTAGGCTAGGACCAGCAGTCTCCTTGTCCTCCCGCGACGAAGTGCGTGAAGGCGGGGGTTTATCTGACAGGGACACACGGCAATACACAGCAGCCCACAGCAATATACAAACACCACGTCAAAATTATAGGTTTTCACAGCACGAAGACTCACCCACCACACTCAGTGTACGAAAAGGGACACCCGTCTTCCTTCACTTCGCTTGGTTCGGATCTGGCGATGGAATATGCGGCCTAGCTAGTGATGTCGTCGTTGTGACTACTTCAATAAGTATTCCTTCGGCTCTCCCACCACGCTATATTAGGGGTTAGGGCCGCCCTCCTCCTCCTGGAGAGATCTACACAACGCCAGGCGTCAATATACAGCGCACTTTCGACTGGCTCTTAGTACTCACATCAATGCCGCTTCCAATCCCCTTTTTCACGTCGTCTCAGCTCGCCGTATAAATCCGTTCACTTCTCAACCTTTAAGGTTCGCGATGTCTTCACAATCATACAATTCCAGCCTGAGGGAGAGAGAGAGTTAGACAGCCACCAGCAGCGCACCAAGACGGGCACAACACAGTGCTTCACTTCACACACACCAGAAAGAGCTCCCAGACTGTGAAATAACTTGGCCTTAAGTACTGCCTTGTCCAGCGTATCCTCCAATCACCAACCGCTTTTGGTCCCTAACTAGGCCACAGGTGCATCGAATTCCCTGATTTTCCTTCTTTAACGGCGCTACCGCCGGAAGTTCCGGTGTTCTGTTTTTCCGGTCCGGGCGGAAAAACTTCCGGGCGGAACCCAAACTTCCCGAATTTTGGTTCCGCCCCTAAAGATCGTCACCTTGTGACACATTCCGATTTTTGTTTTCGCCTTGTGACACATTTTTAATTAGACTGTGCAGGGAGGATGGGATCTTATGCTTGCTAGCCTCTAATATAATTCAGCATTAAATATTTAATTGAACCATTAATGCTTTAACTTTGACAGCCTTAATAATAGAATGTTGCAAAGAAACAGATCTAGTTAAGTTTGTGTTTTGATTTTTGTTTGATTTTGTTATGATACATCTATTATTGTTATTGTCAAAACAGTTCAGACTGATACAGAAGAGATCACTTGATCCGACATTCCACAAATAAATACACAGAAATCGGTAAGACGGATTATTCCTAATTCTTGTTACTCTGTCTACTAAACTCTAAAAAAAATGAAGCATCTTTAAACCTTCTATTAACAATACAGACTTCAATTTTCAGTAAGTTAAAAAAATGACATTCACTCAAGAAACAGTTTGTTCAATGAAATTAATTTATATTATGTAAAATGATTAAGTTCTGTTTTACAAATTTAAGTGGTCTGAAACTTGTGTTTGTTTAGAAACTCACCGGTAAACCATCTGAAAGCATCACACATCAGATCAGATTTTAGTGTCCGATTGGGCATTAATTAAATTCATCACATGCTATGTCACAATTAAAGGAATCTGTCTTTCTAAGAGAGTCACACTTCTCTTTGTTTATAAGTATCATCTCTTGCGTAATTTTTTTTTTTTTTTTTTTTTTTTAGCATGTTAAAGAGGACGATCATGTGGAGTATGCGCCTGTGCAATGAGAAGATGATCTTCAGTCTTCAGTGTTTTTCTATCAGATCAGTGTCACTGCTTTTACTTGGAATTTCCTGCAACACCCTTAAACTCTGAGTCTTGGGATGAGTTTAAGGATTGGTGAGAATCACCATGTATGATACTTAAAAGACTGATAATTGAAATGATCCCCTAAAAAAAAGTAGCCATTGTCTTATTTATGTACATCTGCACAGAATTATGGTTTGATCTGTTGGGTGGAAAAACAACTGAAGGCATTTTTCCATTCTTGTTCATTTGAATTGTGGTTTAGACAATTCTGTTTTAGTAATAAATACTAAATCTGACAGACAAAAGATTCACTCAAATCATATAGCAATATTAATGTGTCTGGGAAATATTATGTGTGATATATATATATATATATATATATATATTATATATATATATATATATATATATATAACCTCACATAGCGTAACCGTGCAGATAAACAGTACTAGATTCAGGAGTTATTTCTAGCACTAGTAAGAAGAACTGTTTTGATTTCACATCTTTTTTTAGAAACAGGGCTCCACCAGACTATAACATAGCCTACTTATGTCTTTTTTGCAAAACATTCTGTTGCAGCTCAATCCCATTAACAAAAATCAGCCTAAAGAACCCTTGCAAAGAGATTTTTTTTTTTATAGCAAAAATGCTATTTCATACTTTAATAATTAATTGATTTCAAACATTTTTAAAGACAAGCAGTTGAAAATAACTAATAAATTAATTATAGATAGAATAAATACTTAATTTAAGTTGAATGATAAGTTTGTTTAATTGTTAATTGATTAGCACAAATACAAACTTAAAGTCAATATGGAGTAATCCTTATGAAAGTTACCTGTACATATGTGTTCAAATAAACTATTCCACTTAGCAACTTTCTCTGGTCCTTCTGTGGAAGACATGGTTGACCAGTAGATGTGATTTTTTATACCCACCAACCAGTTTCGCAGCACTTGGCAGTCTTTTGTTTCTTGACAATTTTCTAATTTTTTAGATAGCCCTGGAAATACAAGTCAAAAAGAGAAATAAAATGAAAATCATAAGCTAACTAGAACAAACTTAATAGCTTGAAATGAATGTCAATAATTACTTGAAAATGTCCAATAATTGGTAAAAAAAATTAATATAATTAATATAAATATAAGTAATATAAAAAGAATTTTGACTTCCATTTACCCTTCTCGAGGTGCCAAACATCATAGTACTGTTTGATCTCTCTCTCCCTCAGATATTTCTGCACCTGGGTGTGGCGATCAGTCGCAATGTAATCTACTTGTAACTGGTTGGACTCTAGATGATCCAGACCTCTTCTGAGTCCTTCCCTTTCCATGTGTGCACTGCCTCCAACTTCATTGCTCTCTAAAAAAAAAAAAAAAAAAAAAATCAAATCAAAATCACCTTACCAAATGCAAAGTCACATAAAAAAAAAAAAAAAAAAAACATGAAGCATTACTAAATACTGCAAGAGAAATTTACCTGTATTAGTTGAATGTCCAGAATTTTATTGCTGTCAAGATGCAATAAAGCTTTGCTGGTGTATTTGGCTTTGTGTGTTAATTATAGTATAGTTGCTGTATTTTTTGGCAGAGTGTCCTACATATAGAAAACGTGAAAGTTAACACAACAGTGTGTGTGTAACCAAAAATTTTTAATTGTACATTATCCACATTAGCAAATTTGGCCAACAAAAAAAGAAATAATATTTCACCTGGAGAATCAGCACGCACATCACCACTCAGAGCAATTTTGCCCTGTGGTTGTAGTTGCTGGAACATGGCCTGTTGATCCATCTTCCACTTGTGAAATATGGAAGGTTCCAGAAACATACGAGCATGCCTTCTGAATTGATCCATCTTCCACTTGTGAAATATGGAAGCTCTGCAAATCTGGCAACATAGGAGAAATGGAATTATGGGTTGTTTCCTTTGTGAATTCTAAAAAACAATGTGCACATAATAATCGTAGTGCACACAATCTGAAAAATACCTTATTCATCTGAATGAATGATCCACCCGTGAAGTAAACTGCCGCTGACATTTGAAGATTTCCAACTGGGGTGTAGTGCACACATTTGGTATATTGACAGTGTTCGCAGACCTGACAGAATGACACAAATGTCACAAGCCGACGTCGCTGTACATTGCAGTTATTCTTGCAAAAAGGTCTTGTTTCGAAAAGCTCCCTGAGAGAGCTTTCAAAAACAATGTGCTTTGCATCTGTGTAATCACAAGAGACCTCCATCCCACTAAAAGTGTTTCGAAAAGCTCCCTGAGAGAGCTTAAATTAAAAACAAACTTAATGAATAACAATGTACATTTGAACAACATTACCTTGTTTCAGAAGGCTCTGCAACAGAGTCACCAGGCTCATATGAGGAATCTAGAGTTTGTTGAATTTCTGATTTTGTTGGAATCTCTTCCTCATCCAGAAATTCTGTATGCGGCCTTTTAACTGGTGTTGGACCGAGTCCAGATGTTGATGCCTTTTTTGGTGTAGATGACATATGCCTCCATGTTTCAACCGGTGTTGTCTCAGTACTAACACTTGCAAAGGAAACTGTTGCCTGTGTGCCTGACAGAGTAAAAATTATATTTGATTTAGGTACACCTTCATATATAAAACAGTGCCTTTAAAATGATCTATAAGGTAAAGGGTAGTAAGAACCGTTTCACATTATATACATACCTTTGCTCCGTACATGTCCTGTCTGTTTAGTGAAAGGTTTAAAGTGTGTGCAGCACATCTCAGATGTGGCGGCAAAGTGATCACAACTTCACCACCACCATCATCACCAGCACTGTTTTGCAAAACATCATTAATGTCTGTAAAAGTCACATCATGCTCAGAGTCCTCTCCTCGTCGACTGGCTGGTATCTTTTGAAGGTCTTGACGAAATAAGAGCAATTATCCATGACAGTTGATGTAATTTAATGGGATATGCCATAGTATGAGTGAATGTTGTCAAGCTCAATTGCAATTATGTCATGAGTGTGAAAACCCTTGAATCTTCTGCTTGCTAGTGCTGCTTTCCCTCGCTCAATGCTGTTTGGATTTATCCAATGCACTGTTATGCCAAGGTAGATTTTATTATGTGCCGTCAAAATATTGGCTGTTGTAGAGATATATTCTATGTGTTTAAAGGTCTTTTTGAGCTCGTCATTCATTTTGGCATACTCAGCATCTATATACTTTGAAAAGCATACCCCCTCTCGCGCTGGTATTATCGCAGTTATTGCCCAGAGAGAATCCAACTCAACAGTCGACAATGGCAGCATGTCCTCAACTATATAGGTATATATTGGTTATCATTTTGTTTTTTTTTGATTGTGTGTTAGTGGTGGAGAAAAATATAGTTTTACTTGCTTTGATGTCGTGGTTCTGTCTCCTCCTTTGGTAGTGGAGATCACGTTATCACCTTCGTTCATAGCCACTTATTTTGTGGTGGCATGTGATGATTCATTAGAATGCTTCATTAGATTAGAAGTACTTGCCACCGACATGGAGAGACTCTTTCTTTCTGGGCATAAGTTGCACGTTACATAAACATTCTTGCCTTTCATCTCAAAAAGGGAAAAGTAGTGCTTATACTTCCAGTTTGTGACAGTTACCTTTGAACTCGTTGGACTTTCCATCGCTTAGACAAATTTACTCTACCTATGCCAATCATCAAAGTCTACTGTATGTTGTATACCTTAGTATATTCACAGATTCCCCAGGGATCTCAGTGAAAGAAAAAATACTGAGTGGAGAACTTGGCTCCTTTTTTATGCTTTGCCTTGCCTCAAAGATATTCTTCCATCAAAGTATCTTTGCCATTTTGCACTATAAGTGCAAGTTGTCTACCCTGCTTCTGGGTGACAGCTTTCAAAAGATGGATTTCACATGGGCCTGATGTGGGCCAGATCTGGGCCAACACTATGTGGCTGTCTGGGTGAGTTTGTGTTTTGTTTCCAGGTTTTGTATGGAAAAAGTCTATGACATTTAATGTCCACTTGCTGCATCATTTGTCAGTGAGTGTTGAAAAACTGGGGACCACTTTGGGCTCATTCAGACTATAACTTTGAAAATGGCAATGGACAGCTTGTAAAACTTGTTAAAAATGCCAGGGGGGCGCCACTTCAAATTGTTAACAAGTTCATTATGGATAAAACTCTTCTGATGTTAGCCAGCCCAGACACAATCAGTGAGAGCACACTCGAGTTTTGTAGAGATGTGGCTGAAACAGATAGACTTAAGCATTTTTCACACGGTAGTTGATGTCTGTCTATTTGGCTCTGCTGTAGTTTTGTCACTCAAACTTGAAGAGGAAGTTGCTATGAGGCAAATTATTCAAAATATGCGGTATGGAGGTGTGCAACATTTACTGCAGACTAATTGTGAATTCTGAGGTGATTCACTCCACAGACTAAGACCAGTCCGGTCAAATGACACTGTAGTGCTTTTGAAGGATGGAATGTTTGGCATTGTCAACAAGATGTTAACTTTGTGTATTGATCAGTCAGAGAGCTGCATTGTGCTGTTAAAATAAATCTGTCCTGTTGGTGTGCCCCTTTTTTCAGAATGGGAGATCAAGGAATTTCTTCCCCACATGTTTGCCATTTGGCACCCTTCTCATTTAGGTCAATTATGGGCAGTTCCCCATAATTGTGAAATAGTGAACAAATGCTTGCACATTAACTTCATTAATGAGAACTACATCTGTGTGTTTCCAAACACTGTTAAAAGGGACATTAATTGAATATATATAAAATGCTGTTATAACAGCATGGAAAAATTACTGCAAAAATTGTTGTAAAATGTCATCGTACACATGTATCATTTTGTCACTCTTATGATAATTTTGTTTAATTTTGTAGCATTTTACTTACAGTTTTTAACTCACATTTACTATATATACTCTGTACTTGCTCTGTGTTTATTTATTTTTATTCTACCAATGTACTTATTCGTACAATGTACTGTAAATATTTGTTTGAGTATAATACTGTACATAGTGAGGCATATGGCCTCTGTGGACCTCTCTCTTGTTTCATCTTAAATTATAGAATCTGAATAATCCTACTTAAAATCACAACATTAAAATTTTGCTATATTTCCTAGTTATTTGTGTGTGAGTCAATCTGTATTTAAGTCTGTTTGTGCCAGGATACAGTTCTGTTCCCTTAAAGGAGATTTAAACTGCTGTTTTAGGTCATTCCATGTGTGTTAAAGGTGACAGTGTCACCAGAATGTTTTGGGTGAGTTACTAAAGTAATATTCTGCATGAAAAAAAAAAAAAAAAAAAAAAAAACTTTAAATAGTAAGAATTAGCAATAAATAATGTTTATGCATTTGGAACAGTAGATTGATTTATGTACACATTTGTGCATTTTTAATCTATATAGAACTGTATAAATAAAGAGAGGAGAGGGAAGAAGTGCAAACAGGTTGTGTCCGGGGTGAGAGGGGTCTGTGATGATGTTACCTGCCTGTTTCTTCACTCTGGAGTTGTACAAGTCCTGAAGACTGGGCAGGTGCACACCAATGATCCTTTCTGCTGTCCTAACAGTCCGTTGCAGTCTTCTTAAATCTGATTTGCTGGCTGACCCAAACCAGACAGTTATAGAAGAGCATAGAACCGACTCAATAATAGCCAAGTAAAACTTTTTCACAATGCAGTCAATGTGAATGTCCCACTCAGGGCCGCTGCTGGCCAAATGGGTGCCCTAAGCAGGATTGTATGGAATATTATGGAAGAAAAAAAAATCAACTTATTGTTGCCATATTGGTGATTTTATTGTTGTTGTATTTTTGTTCAAATTTTGATAAAATAAGGATAAAAAAAGCTACTTTACATGCCACATTTTTCAGTCTGGATGTCCTGTACAGAGCACATTTTTTTTCCAGAAATACCAAATGATTGGATGTTTCACCATGAACAACTCCCTCTCCTTGGTTTTTTACCTGTACCTGACTAAAATTCCTTATAGAAATATGATAATATTTTGTAATTATAATTTAAATCTGATTAACTTTCAAATTGTTTGTCATAAATCAACATATCAGGAAAATGTTTATTGGGGCTTCAAATCAAAATATGACTTCCTGTTATGAAACAGGACATAATTTTACACATGTCGACTGTAGAGGACACCAGGACTAAAAAGCATGTTTACTGTATTATGCATTTTGGGAGACAAAAGAATTGCATAGGAAAACAAATTAGTATAGCAATATTCTTATGAAATATAAGATATTAATTTGATAATCTGGCCAATTACTCCTATTATTACACTTCTTTTTTCAACATGCTGTTCCAACAAGCACTTTAATGTGCAAATTAGATACAGTGTATAGATAACGTTGTGCTTAATGGAAACCCCAGTTTATGGAGTTTTTGAACACATGTTATATAAAGCTTTTACACACAGAAGTAAAATGGAATATCAAATCATTTTACAACATAGTTGAGAACCATCCTTAAAGTTTGGTATAAAAAAATCCTGAAACCTAAAAATTGATAAAAAAAAAAAAAAATCCCCATTGATTTGCCTTTTCATGTCTATTCTTGTCATTTTATTTTGCCGAAAAACTCAGTTTCTGGTGTTCTCTACAGAGGACATAACATATGAATAAAATATATAGGATAGGGGTCAATTTAACTATAATAAAATATAAAAGTAAACAAATAAATAAATTGTATTATTTACGAATTACAATTGGAGCTCTAGACAGTTACCTATGGCTATGACTTTATTAATACAGTTGTCTAATTGCTTTTATAGTCTCAAGCATTCAGAAATCATACAAAAGAAATAAAAAGTATTTTACTATGATAAAAAAAAAAAAAAATTTTATGATATGGTTTGTTTTTGTAAGGGTTGTGATGTCCACATATTTCTGTTGAAGAAATTATAAAGGCTGTGTCATCATATAGCAAAAAGCTGGCCTAAAATGAAAGATTAAGTGAATATTTGAATTAAATGTTTTGATTTGATTGTCCTGTAAGTGTAACAGCAGCAGCAATACATTATGTATTTTAACAGCCTTATTAACCAATCATTATTGCCTCGTTGTTTTTATATAATGCATTTTAAGTAATTTTAAAGGCTATTGTTGGCTTAAGTCTTATGTTTTTATAACCACCCAAAAAAAAAAAAAAAAAAAAAAAAAATTCTTTTTTAATACTTCTTTGTAAATTATTATTTGAAGTAACAAAAACATGGTTAATTTGAAGTTACCAAGACTAAAAGAACGATACGTTTGGTGTTATTTGTGTTAAAACCATGACTAATTTTCAGAAAGGAACATGGAAACTCTTATTAAATGCGAATATTAAATGCGTTCGTGGTGGTGAAATTATTTCAACTGGGATGGTGCCCACCCTCCCGGGAGTTGGTGCCCTTTGCAGACTGCGTACTCTGCGTATAGGGAGCGGCGGTACTGGTCCCACTTCAGGTCCTGAGAGATGGTTGTGCGCAGGAACCTGAATGACTCCACTGCAGTCACAGTGCTTGTCCATGCTGGTGAGTGGAGGGAGAGCAGGGGGGTTTCTCCTGAAGTCCACGATCATCTCCACAGTTTTTAAGTGTGTTCAGCTCCAGGTTGTTGTGACTGCACCAGACAGCCAGCTGCTCAACCTCTTGTCCGTAAGCAGACTTTGTCTCCATCCTGGATGAGGCCGATGAGTGTGTGGTGTCATCTGTGAACTTCAGGAGTTTGACAGAGAGGTCTTTAGAGGTGCAGTCATTCATGTAGAGGGAGAAGAGCAGTGGGGAGAGAACGCAGTGGAGGTATGGACAAAAACGTAATTCTTTAAATTATTTTACTAAGTCATTCAAACATCACAAATATGACATTCATATATTGAATATATGTACAGTACAATACACAAATTAGTGGAATATACTTAGTTTTACAGTAATACATTCATTAGTTTCTTTGTTTGTTAGAAGTAAATTTGGTTATGTTTTTTGGATCAACCTTTGCAGGAAATTAACTTTAAACATTTATTAGATTCAGAGTTTGATCTTAGCTAACATAGATACACTTGTTGTTTCATCCTTACCAGTAAATTAAAAGTCAAAGCATTGGTATGGGCCACATAATTTGGAAAAACACCAGTTTATAATTGACAAATGTGAGGCTTCCTAGTTAAATAAGGTGTATACAGTATATACTGGGGGTGTGAATGTTCACTTGCCTCATGAATTCGGTTACAATTCAGAGCTTTAACGATTTAAATATAAAACTCACCAAGGCAGATATTTTGAAATAATTCGGTGTGCATCTGACCATTCGAGCACAATACACCACTAAAGAAAAACTGAATTTGGGATCACATGCTCTTAAAACGAGAAGGCTTTCTGTGCACAACGGTTTGCCCTTTAGAAACACCCATCTGTGGGGGGGTCTCAGCCTGATTACCGCATGGCCCTTTAGAAACACACCCTGTCTGCGGAGTCTTAGCCTGATTACCGCTTTGCCTCTTTAGCAGCACCTGTCTTTGGGATCTCAGCCCGATTACCGCGTGCCTCTTTAGCAACACTCATCCACGGGGTCTCAGTCCGTTTACTGCTTGGCCTTTAAAAACACTTGTCTGCAGGGTCTCATCCTGTTTACTGGGTGGACCTTTCGGAACACCTGTCTGCGGGGTCTCAGCCTGATTACCGGGTGGATTTTTAGAAACACCCATCTGAGGGGTCTCACTCTGATTACCACTTGCCCCTATAGCAACACCCATCTGCGGGGGTCTCAGCCTGTTTAGCGCATGGCCCTTTAGAAACACTCATCTGAGGGTTCTCAGCCTGATTACCAAGTGCCCCTTTAGAAACACACTTCTGCGGAGTCTGAGCCTGATTACAGAGAGGACCTTTAGCACACCCGTCTGCGTGGTCTCAGCCTGATTACCACATGGCCCTTTAGAAACACCCGTCTGCGGGGTCTTAGCCTGATTACAAGCTTGCCCCTTTAGCAGCACCTGTCTTTGGGGGTCTCAGCCTGATTACTGCTTGCCCCTTTAGCAACACCTGTCTTCGGGGTCTCAGCATGATTACTGCATGCCCCTTTACCAACACCTGTCTGCGGGGTCTCAGCCTGATTACCGTGTGGCCCTTTAGAAACACCCATCTGCAGGGTCTTAGCCTGATTACCAAGTGCCCCTTCAGGAACACCCTTCTGCGGAGTCTGATTACCGCTTGTCTGCGGGGTCTCAGGACTTTTAGAAACACCCATCTGAGGGGTCTCACTCTGATTACCACTTGCCCCTATAGCAACACCCATCTGAGAGGTCTCAGACTGATTACTGCTTGCTTTTTTAGCAACACCTGTCTGCGGGGTCTCAGCCTGATTACCGCGGGGCCCTTTAGAAACACCCATCTGAGGGTCTCAGTCTGATTACCAACTTGCCTCTTTAGCAACACCCATCTGCGGGTCTCAGCCTGTTCAGTGAGTGGACCTTTAGAAACACTCATCTGAGGGGTCTCAGCCTGATTACTGCATGACCCTTTAGCAACACCCATCTTAGGGGTCTCAGCCTGATTATCACAGGCCCTTTAGCAACACCCATCTTAGGGGTCTCAGCCTGATTATCACATGGCCCTTTAGAAAACACCCGTCTGCGGGGTCTTAGTCTGATTACAGCTGCCCCTTTAGCACCACCTGTCTTTGGGGTCTCAGCCTGATTACTGCTTGCCCCTTTAGCAACACCTGTCTTCGGGGTCTCAGCATGATTCCTGCATGGCCCTTTAGAAACACCTGTCTGCGGGGTCTCAGCCTGATTACAGGGTGGACCTTTAGCAACACCTGTCTGTGGGGTCTCAGCCTGATTACTGTGTGGCCATTTAGAAACACCAGTCTGCGGGGTCTTAGCCTGATTACCGCTTGCCTCTTTAGCAGCACCTGTCTTTGGGATCTCAGCCTGATTACCACTTGCCTCTTTAGCAACACCCATCTGCGGGGTCTCAGCCTGTTTAGCGCATGGCCCTTAGAAACACTCATATGAGGGTTCTCAGCCTGATTACCAAGTGCCCCTTTAGGAACACACTTCTGCGGAGTCTGAGCCTGATTACCGACGTGGACCTTTAGCAAACACCCGTCTGCGTGGTCTCAGCATGATTACCACATGGCCCTTTAGAAACACCCATCTGCGGGGTCTTAGCCTGATTACCGCTTTCCCCTTTAGCAGCACCTGTCTTTGGGGTCTCAGCCTGATTACTGTGGGGCCCTTTAGAAACACCTGTCTGCGGGGGTCTCAGCCTGATTACTGCGTGGCCCTATAGAAACACCTGTCTGCGGGGTCTCAGCCTGATTACCGCATGCCTCTTTAGAAAACACCTGTCTTCAGGGTCTCAGCATGATTACTGCTTGCCCCTTTAGCAACACCTGTCTGCGGGGTCTCAGCCTGATTACTGTGGGGCCCTTTAGAAACACCCGTCTGTGGGGTCTCAGCCTGATTACTGTGGGGCCCTTTAGAAACACCCGTCTTCGGGGTCTTAGCCTGATTACCGCTTGCCTCTTTAGCAGCACCTGTCTTTGGGATCTCAGCCTGATTACCACTTGCCTCTTTAGCAAACACCCATCTGCGGGGTCTCAGCCTGTTTAGCGCATGGCCCTTTAGAAACACTCATCTGAGGGTTCTCAGCCTGATTACCAAGTGCCCTTTAGGAACACACTTCTGCGGAGTCTGAGCCTGATTACCGAATGGACCTTTTAGCAACACCCGTCTGCGTGGTCTCAGCCTGATTACCGCATGACCCTTTAGAAACACCCATCTGAGGGGTCTCAGCCTGATTACCACATGGCCTTTAGAAACACTCATCTGTGGGGTCTCAGCCTGACTACCGCTTGCCCTTTTAGCAGCACCTGTCTTTGGGGTCTCAGCCTGATTACCGCGTGCCCCTTTAGGAAACACTTGTCTGCCGGGTCTCAGTCTGATTACTGCAGGGCCCTTTAGAAACACCCATCTGCGGGGTCTTAGCCTGACTACCGCTTGCCCCTTTAGCAGCACCTGTCTTTGGGGTCTCAGCCTGATTACCGCTTGCCCCTTTAGGAACACTTGTCTGCCGGGTCTCAGTCTGAATACTGTGTGCCCCTTTAGCACACACCCATCTGAGGGGTCTCAGTCTGATTAACCACTTGCCTCTTTAGCAACACCCATCTGCGGGATCTCAGGCTGTTTAGTGCATGGCCCTTTAGAAACACTCTTCTGTGGAGTCTGAGCCTGATTACCGCATGGCTCTTTAGAAACTCTATATGAGGGGATTTAACCTGATTATCGCTTTCTTCTTTAGCAACATCCGTCTGAGGGGTCTCACTCTGATTACCACTTGCCCCTATAGCAACACCCATCTGAGAGGTCTCAGACTGATTACTGCTTGCTTTTTTAGCAACACCTGTCTGCGGGGTCTCAGCCTGATTACAGTGTGGACCTTTAGCAACACACGTCTGCGGGGTCTCAGCCTGATTACTGCTTGCCCCTTTAGCAACACCGTCTTTGGGGTCTTAGCCTGATTACTGCGGGGCCCTTTAGAAACACCAGTCTGTGGGGTCTCAGTCCTGATTACCGCTTGCCCCTTTAGAAACACCAGTCTGTGGGGTCTCAGTTTGATTACCGCTTGCCCCTTTAGAAACACCCATCTGAGGGTTTTCAGACTGATTACTGCTTGCTTTTTTTAGAAACACCTGTCTGCGGGGTCTCAGCCTGATTACCACATGGCCCTTTAGAAACATCCATCTGAGGGGTCTCAGTCTGATTACCACATGCCTCTTTAGCAACACCCATCTGCGGGGTCTCAGCCTGTTTAGTGAGTGGACCTTTAGAAACACTCATCTGAGGGGATTCAGCCTGATTACTGCATGACCCTTTAGCAACACCCATCTGAGGGGTCTCAGCCTGATTACCACATGACCCTTTAGAAACACTCATCTGAGGGGTCTCAGTCTGATTACCACTTGCCCCTTAGCAACACATGTCTGCAGGGTCTCAGCCTGATTATTGTTTTCTTTCTTTAGCAACATATGTCTGTGGGGTCTCAGCCTGATTACCATGTGCTTCTTTAGCAACATATGTATGCGGGGTCTCAGCCTGATTAACGATTGCTTCTTTAGCAACACCCATCTGGGGGCTCTCACTCTGATTACCATGTGGCCCTTTAGCAACACCCGTCTGTGGGGTCTCAGTCTGATTAGCACGTGGCCCTTTAGAAACAACCGTCCTGTGGGGTCTCAGCCTGATTACCGCTTGCTTCTTTAGCAACCCACATCTGCGGGTCACAGCCTGATTACCACATGGGTCTTTAGAAACACCCGTGTGTGGGCTCTCAGCCTGATTACTGCATGGCCTTTTAAAAACATCTGTCTGCAGGATATCACCCTGATTACCACTTGCTTCTTTAGCAACACTCGTCTGTGGGATCTCAGCATGATTACAGCTTACTTCTTTAGCAACACCTGTCTGCAGGGTCTCAGCATGATTCACGCCTGGCTCATCAGCAGCATCCTTCAGCGGGGTCCCAGTATGATCAATTGAAGACCCATCTGCAACATCTGTCCATGGTGTGTCAACTTTGGTCGACAAATGGCCCATTGGCAACATCTGTCTGCTGGTTCTCAGCCTGAATAAGGCTTTCTTTCTCCTGAAAGAAAGAAAACAGATTCCCAGAAGATAAAATAAATGATTGTGGAAAAAAAAAAAATTCAGTTAAACAAATATGTTTTTTTCCCTCTGGTGTATGCTGAATGTAAAGATCTCTGTTCTACATTCTGGAGTTAAACAACACAAGAGCAGTGCTCTCTTAAATAAGTCCATTATTATTTGTTTTTTATGGGATGGGTTTTTGAATGAAACCAGACATACTTTCACTGTTTTTTTTTCTGTAGAATCTTTATATTACTATCACTCTCTGTTGTTTAAAGTGATAAAATATAACTTAATTCCCACCATATTTCTGATATTATCTATCAATCTAATCTGATTAATTTGATTGTTCACTTTTATTTTAAATCCGCGAGTGCAGTGCACCTCATTAGCGTTTCCATTTGTGCCTATCGCTGTTTTCTTTCCTCCTCTCCTCTCTCTCGTTACTCTCTCTCTCCGGCTTTCACAAGTTCATCAAACAACTGTGGTAAGAATCTTTCATAAAGCATGGTGAGTAATGGCTTCGCCTGCTTTTGTTATTTGCGCTGCTTGCCACATATATAGTTTATCTATCTCTGTCGGTGATGAGGGATGCACATGTGATAAATGCAGTGAAATAGTTAGGCTGACAGAGAAGATTTCAGAATTAGAGACACACATCCAAACTTTAATTGAGGACAGTAAGAATGTGAGGGCTCTAGATACGGCTTTGGATGCATCTAGCTCAGGGAGTCTGTACATTGTTCGGTTCCGGTAACAGGGCCTTTGCAGCAGGGCAACTGGGTGACTGTGAGGCGGCATAGTCGTGGGTCTAAACACCACTCTTCTGTTCCCATCAAAACATTAAACAGGTTCTCCCCACTCAGTGATAAACCCACTGAGAAACCTAATGAAAGTGCTCTAGTTATTGGCGATTCTATTGTAGGGAATGTGAAAATAGAGACACCAGTCACCATAGTCCAATGTTTACCGGGAGCCAGAGCGCCTGACATCTTAGCAAATTTACAAGTGCTGGCTAATGCTAAACGTAAATACAGTAAGATTGTTATTCACGCCGATGCAAATGATGTTCGACTTCGCCAGTCGGAGATCACTAAAAATAACATTAAAGAGGTGTGTGAGCTTGCAAGCATGATGTCAGACACTGTAATATGCTCTGGTCCCCTCCCTGCTTACCGTGGTGATGAGATTGCATAGCAGATTGTCATCACTCAATGGCTGGATGTCTAAGTGGTGCCCGCAGAACAATATAGGTTTCATAGACAATTGGACAAGCTTTTGGGGCAGACCTGACCTGTTGAAAAGAGATGGTCTTCATCCCTCCTGGGGTGGTGCCGCTCTTCTTTCTAGAAATATGGCACATAGTCTTAGAGTTTGTACTTGACTAACTGGGGCCCAGGTCAGGAAGCAGACAGACTGGCTAAACCGACCGTCTGCTAGCCACCTCCAGTCACAGAAGTCAGTTAATTCTCAGCACATAGAGACTCTTTCACCTAGATATCACACTATAGAGACTGTGTCTGTTCCCCGGGCTAGAAAATACAAAAAAACGTCCAAACCAATTTAAGAGCAACAATTTAATTGAGGTTCAACAAATAAAAAACAGATGCCAATACGGATAAACAAATGATATGGCTTATTGAATATCAGGTCCCTTTTTTCTACGAAAGCACTTTTTGTAAATAATATGATCACTGATCATAATCTAGATGCACTCTGTTTTGACAGAAACCTGGCTAAAACCTGATGATTACATTATTTTAAATGAGTCTACGCCCCAAGATTACTGTTATAAACATGAGCCACGTCCAAAAGGTAAAGGGGGAGGTGTTGCTCTTCAATTTATAAGATTACTGTTATAAACATCAGCGGGCAGGCTTCAAGTATAACTCGTTTGAAGTATTGGTGCTTAATATAACATTATCCAGAGAAACAAATGTTAATGATAAATCCCCTGTGATGTTTGTACTGGCTACTGTATACAGGCCACCAGGGCACCATACAGACTTTATTAAAGAGTTTGCTGATTTTACATCCGAGTTAGTGCTGGCTGCAGATAAAGTTTTTAATTGTTGGTGATTTTAATATCCATGTTGATAATGAAAAAGATGCATTGGGATCAGCATTTATAGACATTCTGAACTCTATTGGGGTTAGACAACACGTTCTCAGGACCTACCCATTCTCGAAATCATACTCTAGATTTAATACTGTCACATGGAATTGATGTTGATGGTGTTGAAATTATGCAGTCAAGCGATGATATCTCAGATCATTATTTAGTTTTGTGCAAACTTCATATAGCTAAAACTGTAAAATTCCACTTCTTGTTACAAGTATGGTAGAACCATCACTTCTAACACAAAGATTGCTTTGTAAGTAATCTTCCTGATGTATCCCAATTCCTTAGCATATCCAAAACCTCAGAACAACTTGATGATGTAACCAGAAACTATGGACTCTCTCTTTTCTAGCATTTTAAATACAGTTGCTCCTTTACGCTTAAGGAAGGTTAAGGAAAACAGTCTGACACCGTGGTGTAATGAGCACACTCGCACCCTAAAGAGAGCAGCCCGGAAAATGGAGTGCAGCTGGAGAAAAACAAAACTAGAAGTATTTCGTATTGCTTGGAGGGAAAGTAACCTATCTTACAGAAAAGCATTAAAAACTGCTAAATCTGATTACTTTTCTTTTAGAAGAAAACAAACATAACCCCAGGTATTTATTCAATACAGTGGCTAAATTAACGAAAAATAAAGCATCAACAAGTGTTGACATTTCTCAAGATCACAGCAGTAATGACTTTATGAACTACTTTACTTCTGAAGTCGATGCTATTAGAGATTAAATTGTAACCATGCAGCCATCAGCTACAGTATCAACATCAGACAGTGCACTATAGATCCCCTGAGGAATAGTTCCACTCATTCTCTACTATAGGAGAGGAAGAATTGTATAAACTTGTTAAATCATCTAAACCAACAACATGTATGTTAGACCCTATTCCATCTAAGCTCCTAAAAAGAGGTGCTTCCAGAAGTCATAGATTCTCTTCTGACTATTTATTGATTCCTCATTGTTATTAGGGTATGTCCCCAAAACCTTCAAACTGGCTGTTATTAAGCCTCTCATCAAAAAACTACAACTTGACCCCAAAGAACTAGTTAATTATAGACCGATCTCGAATCTCCCTTTTTTTCCAAGGTACTAGAAAAGGTAGTATCCTCACAATTATATTCCTTCTTAGAGAAAAATGGCATCTGTGAGGATTTCCAGTCAGGATTTAGACCGTATCATAGTACTGAGACTGCTCTCCTTAGAGTTAAAAATGACCTGCTCTTATCATTTGATCGTGGTTGTATCTCTCTATTAGTGCTATTGGATCTTAGTGCTGCGTTCGACACTATTGACCACACGATTATTTTTGCATAGACTAGAACACTTTGTTGGCATTAATGGAAGTGCATTAGCATGGTTTAAATCGTACTTATATGACCGCCATCAATTCGTAGCAGTGAATGAAGAGGTATCATATCGTTCACAACTGCAGTATGGAGTACCTCAGGGCTCAGTACTAGGGCCGTTACTCTTCACGCTTTACATGTTACCCTTGGGAGAACGGAATGCATAGTCGACAAAAAACTGGATGTAATTTCTTATTGCTAAATTCTGAAAAAAACAGAGGTGTTAATTATAGGGCCTAAAAGCTCTGCATGTAATAACCTAGAACACTGTCTAAGCCTTGATGGCTGCTCTGTCAATTCTTCGTCATCAGTTAGGAACCTAGGTGTGCTTATTTGATAGCAACCTTTCCTTAGAAAGCAATTATTTCTCTAGCATTTGTAAAACTGCATTTTTCCATCTCAAAAATATATCTAAATTACGGCCTATGCTCTCAATGTCAAATGCAGGAATGTTTTAATCCATGCGTTTATGACCTCAAGGTTAGACTATTGTAATGCTTATTGGGTGGTTGTTCTGCGGGCTTAATAAATAAACTCCAGTTAGTCCAAAATGCAGCAGCTAGAGTTCTTACTAGAACCAGGAAGTATTATCATATTAGCCCGGTCCTGTCAACACTGCACTGGCTCCCTATCAAACATCGTATAGATTTTTAAAAATCTTGCTTATTATTTATAAAAGCCCTGAATGGTTTAGCACCTCAGTATTTGAACGAGCTCTTGTTTAATTATAGTCCTCCACGTCCACTCCATTCTCAAAACTCTGGCAATTTGATAATACCTAGAATATCAAAGTCAACTGCGGGCGGCAGATCCTTCTCCTATTTAGCGCTCAAAATCTGGAACCTAGAATATCAAAGTCAACTGCGGGCGGCAGATCCTTCTCGTTTAAATCTAGATTAAAGTACCATCTCTTTAACCTGGGTTACACATAACATACTAATACACTTCTAATATCCAAAATCCGTTAAAGGATTTTTAGGCTGCACTAATTAGGTAAACCGGAACTGGGAACACTTCCCATAACACCCGATGTACTTGCTACATCGTTAGAAGAATGGCATCTAAGAGACTAAAATACCATTTTCATTGACTAAAACTAGACTAAAAGTCTAAACGCTCATATTAGTCTGTTTCTCTCTTATTCCGAGGTCACCATAGCCACCAGATCCAGTCTGTATCCACCCCCGGAGACCAGGACTAGAGCCCCAGAGACAGATCCCCTGTAAAGACCTTGTCTCAGACGACCACCGGACAAAGACCACAGGAAACGATGATTCTACTGCACTATCTGACTTTGCTGCAGCCGGAATGAACTGCTGGTTTCGTCTGGTCAGAGGAGAAACTCCCCCCCCCCCAAACAGAGCCTTGGTTTTCTCCCAAGGTTTTTTTCCTCCATTCTGTCACTGATGGAGTGTTTTGCTTCCTTGCCGCTGTCCGCCTCTGGCTTGCTTAGTTGGGGACGCTTTCATTTACAGCGATATCATTGACTTGATTGCAAATTATTGACAGATACCATTTTAAACTGAACTGAGCTGCATGATGACATCACTGAATTCAATGATGAAACTGCCTTTAACTGTCATTTTGATTATTGACACACTGTTTTCCTAATTAATGTTGTTCAGTTGCTTTGACGCAATCTTTTTTGTTTAAAGCGCTATATAAATAAAGTATGACTTGACTCAGAAAAAAAAAAAAAAAAAAGTTTTAAAATGCATATGACCAGTGATATACTGTTTGCAAACATTTCAACGCCACCTGCACTGCTGAGAACCGTATTTAGATGAATATGTAAATATGTGCTGTTTACTTTCCTCTCACCATAGCAAAATCAAACACACACATAAAAAATAACACTGCTGACAAAACAGCAGTCAAGAAAGCATCTTAATGGCGATGTTTATCTGTTTGCACAAGCATAAATTTAGCACTTCAGTCATTGCACAATTATTTATATAGCACTTTATAGAGATATAAAGCAAGCAGCTTTAGCACAATTATTTATATAGCACTTTTCGGTATTGCTTTTTGATTAGATTAACATCTTCCTCAATTTCTATAAAGCAGCTCTTCAGAGTATTCATGATTTTACTCACTGATGTCTAAATGAACTGAAGGAGAATAAATGAACTGGAGAAGATTTCCATGACAAAGAAGGTGGAGGCCCAGAGCCACATCTACTAATTGTGTAATCACCACACACCAATGGAATATCAAAGCAAGTTGTTTCAAATTCCCAAAACAAACTCTAACAAAGGAACTCAATAAATAAATAAATAAATAAATAAATAAATAAATAAATAACTCACATTGTTTGGTCTAATTGATTTTAAAATTTGGTTTAAAAATGATATCACAGACAGATTTGTGAACATCAAGTCTTACACCGGGTCAGGATCATCGTGCTGTGTCATTTTTCCTGTTAGAACAAAAACTACAAAAATGTTAATTTGGTTAATTAGAATAAATATACATACTTTAACATATTTTTTTTTTTTAAACACTTTTTTTTCAAACAGTTTAATTTCATTATTTCAGCTTGTTTTATTCAACTGTATGCAATACTCGCCATGTTGTCTTGCTTGTTTAGATACTCCTGCGGCAATAGTAAATCACACCAGCAGCTGCAACCAGCAAAAACAGCAACAACAACAGCAGCACCAACAACAGCAGCAAAAAAGCAAACAGCAGCAGCCAGCAGCACCAGCAGCAGCAACAGATGAATCTGTGTACCCGGGTCAAAGATAAGCCAAAGACTTCTTCTTTCCTGTCCCAAACATCTTGAGCAACAAAAGGTCCCATTTGGAGCTTCCTGAAGGCACAGGGGTGCTTGATATCGATCAAGGCCTGTAGGCCAACATGTGTATACATCACCCCCCCGATCTGATAAAGCCCCGACACCCCCGATATACTTTTAAACTAATTGACACAGAACGACACTGAGCATATGACCCATCTTTTTCGCCAAACAAATCAGGTCGAGCCCTAACAAAGTTTGTTTTTTGAGTTTGTTTCAGTCCAGTTCGAAACAGCTCACCAAAGCAATGACTTTCTAGGGAGTTTCGGTTTGGCTCCTAACCACCTTTGCTGAGCATTCCATTGGTCCCGTGGCAGTTACACAATCGGTGGGTGTGTATCTGACTCCACCTTCTTCTTTTGCATT
>NC_056618.1:9651718-9887740 GCF_018340385.1 Cyprinus carpio | reverse complement strand
AAAAAAATTAAAATTAAAGTGGAAAAACAATAATTTTACATAAATTTTGTATGAAAGGTTTTACAAGGGTTTTTTTTTTTTTTTTTTTTTTTTTTTTTTTTACTTTTTTTTAATATTTTTTATTTTTTTCAATTACGGTTAATTTACTTTAAGTTTATTTTCTTTTTTTTGGCAGCCATAGCTTACAAAAAGTAAGGTTAACTGATAAAATAAAGATTTTCACCCATTAAAAACAGTTTAAAATACAAGGGCTGGATGAAATATAGCATCATATCAATATGCAAATCAGTGTGTAAACCAGGAGGGTCAAATTCTGTCAGGGGGGAGTCACATCAGGTTGAGTGTTTTTAGCAGAGGTTTTATTAGATCAGTCACTGAACCACAGTGTAGGTTTATGTTTAGTTTTTTTATTAAATTGAGTACATTTATCATTAGCCTTTTTTGCCGGTACAAACATGTTTTTATGGGGTTAATTTTTTTCTGAGCTAACTGCTATGTTAAGAATTAGACTATTTTATCTGCTACTGTCTGTACCAAATAAAATCATTACTATGATATATACTTGCATCGAATTCAGGTCATTTTTGGAGCAATTTAACACTGGGCTGGAAAAGTGCAAAAAATAAAATTCTAAAAAAAAACAAAAAAAAAAAAACATGGCAACTCAGAAAGCCAAAACCTTCAACTGAGTTGCTTTGAAATATCTTTGTTTAACTTAAAATCTATTTCCTAAAGACATTACATGCTTTTAAATTTGTTAAAACTTCTGCAGTCATCATAAATATCTACAAAAGTCATGAAAAGTCATTAGTCCAAATGCGCAGGAGCCCTGAGAGCATGAGAGACAGTAATAAAACAGTGAGTTTGTTTTATACTGATCCAAGGACTCATTTACTAAGTATTTGAAAATTATTTAGCACAGCTAAAAAAATTAACTTTACACATTGGTTTTGCTCCACAGCAGAAAACTTTAAAACAAATTTCAGTATATATCCCTGTTCATGTTGTGTCTCTGCTGCTGTTGTTATTTTTTTCATTTCATATGTAAATGATTTCAGGATTTGTAAACCAACAGGAACTTTAATCTGTGACAAAACCTCTTCATGTTCATCAGGTGTGTTTGGTGCAGAAACAAATGAAATACAGTCAGTGTCAGTGATGGAGGGAGATTCTGTCACTTTAAAAACTAATGTTACTGAATTACATGGAGATGATGACATAGCATGGACATATGGAGCTGAAAAGTCTCTCATAGTTAAAATCAGCAATGAGAAACAAATCTTCTCAACATATGATGTTCCTCGTGATAGATTCAGAGACAGACTGAAGGTGGATCATCAGACTGGATCTCTAACTATCATGAACATCACAACTCAACACGCTGGACTCTATGAACAACAGAGAAGGGGAGCGAAACTGTCATCAAAAACATTTAATGTTTCTGTCTATGGTGAGTAGAGATCATTTGTCCTGCTATTCACATATTCTTGTTTTATAGATTGAGGTGACATATTGTATAAAAAACTCACTCAACACTGTTGTAGATCAGACTAAGTAAATTGCACCAATGTCTCTCTTTTACTTTCCTCCTCATACTCCAGAATCAGATTCTCTGACAGTGTTGATCTCTGTTGCTGCTGCTGGATCTCTGTTTCTTTGGATTGTCGCTGGATTTGGGATCTTCTGCATCTGCTGCTGGAAATGTAGAAAAACTGATCAAGAAGGCAAGTGTTACCTACACTCTTAAAAATAAAGGTTCCCAAAGGGTGTTTTTGCAGTGATACCTTTTTTTTTTTTTTTTTTTGGTTCCCCTAAGAAACTTTCAGTGATTTCCATCCTATTTTACAATTTTGAAGAGCATTTTAGAAATCTAAAGAAACTTTTTTCTGCATTTGAAAGATTCCATGTATGTTTTAAGAGTGTACTGATTTTAATAAACTGATAGCTCATATTGTAATTTAATATAATTCATGAATGTAAAAACGATTTAGTTCCTAAAATAATATGTGGGTTGTTGGTTTTTGATTAGCTGTCTTTATTCATGTCCCATGCAAAAACTCATTGTGTTTTCCTGTTTTACTCTGCTAGTGGGGCTGAAAAGTAATAATGTCATACATAATAAATGTTAATAATTAATGAATGATTGTTTATTTTTTATTGCGGCATTATATCTAATTGTGTGCATTAGTGATTCAACTTTGAAAGCCCTAAAATAACACATAGTAAAGAACATCTAGTTGAGTGTTGTTGTCCATTATTCATCCATCTATTTGAGTTTGAATCCATTCCTGTTGGATCAAACAGTTCAGATTTGTGAAGGATGAGATCACTCATGTGTTGTCATGATACATGAGCCAACGTTCTACAAAAAGAAATGCACATACAATGGTAAGAAAATATATTTGTAAATATCTTGTGGTTCTCTGTATGATTACAGCAGTGAGTCAGATGTAGATCAGTGTGTGTGTTGTGTTTTTTTGTCTGTATAATTATCCATCATATAATAACATAAAAGAGTAATAGATATTTTCTTTTTTTTCAATGTAGTTCCAGAAGAAGCAATTTTACTGTTAAATGCGTATCACTGGCATACAATACCTCTGAGTAAGATATTTTGTTTATTATTTATTTACGTATTTATTTTTGAATTATGGTTTTAAGAGTCTATCTGTAAATAAAAGGAGTTAGATTAAAGGCACAATATGTGCAATTTTTTTTTTATTTTTTATTAAAATATCCAAAAACTACTATAACAGTATTATATATTTTGCTGACTTGTGTACTTACATTATGCCAGATGTATCGAAGAATGTTTAAATCCAGAGAAATAAGCAATTTTAACTAGTGACATGGGCTGTGTCATTGTGTCACCTGGCAATGACGTCATAACCCCTTGATTTCCGTTTTTGTTTTGTAGAAAACATGGCAACATCAACACCACGCTTTAATATGTTGTGTGTTTTAATAGACCGGTGACGACCGCACAGAGTAGCATTATAACAGAACTTCAAATGTATCTAGTATGATAAAACAGATAAAACATTTATTTTCCCCCCAAAACCATTGATGTAGTTGTTCTTTATTTAACATATTTTATTTTATATCTTATGTTATACTTTTTTTTCCAGAAAGATGAAGAGGAGGATCAAGTAGACTATGTGCCTGTTAGCATAAGAAGATAATAAAACTTAAATCTTTTTTAATGTGATGATTTTTAATAGGAAACTCCTGTGAACTTAGAGTTTGAGTCTGTTGTATTAATATTAAGATTTATATTCATGGGAATATGCATGTCTATATATTTACGACCTTTCATGCCTTGATAAGCCGTGCAAGTTTCAGTACTTATTTCCATCATTAGTGGTGCTAGTGAAGAGCTATTCTTGTCTAGGCCTATATCACATCCTGTGTTTTTATAAAGATCTTTTTCTTTGTCTGACAATGCCTTGGAATCATTTTAAGAATAAATTCAATGTTTGATTCACTGTTGTAATGTTTATGGTATCATGCAAATATGTAGTGGATAATAACTGATTAAGTTTTCATCAGTTTTGGGGAGTAACTAACTAAAATGAGAAATTCTAGTAAGACTTATTTTTTTTTCAGTAGTGCTGATGTCCGAAGGCAAAACAAAAAACAAGTACACCAAAAATAATTCGAAACACCCTTTATCAACATCTTAAGTCTTTTTACTCACTTTCAGTTTTTACTGTGTTTTGGCCTTTGCTGGGAGTGTAGCGCAGCTTCTAAGCACTAAATGTCACATGACCAATTACTATATTGAAAACTCCTTCCAGACAGCAGGAAAAACCATAGACTGCATGAAAACATGGACGTAGTGTCCGTGACGTCACCTGTAGGCTTCCAAGCAGCGTTCAGTGTCAGCAGCAGCAATCTACCTGTCACTCAAGTAGCCACGCCCTCACAGTTGTCATGAAGGGTCAAATTAACTATATAGACCAAAATCATTTTTTGAACCAGGCTGTAAACATGTTTTCTCTGCTGTAATGTTTGGCATCTTAACATGGGGAGTCTATGGGATTGACTCCCTTTTGCAGCCAGTCTCTAGCGGCCAGTTGACGAATTACAGTTTAAGACACTTCCTTGATGGCTTCAGGAGAGAGAGAAAAAAATCCCCCCCCCCCCATCAGTCACTGAAGAGATATCTACAGTCATACCATGAATTATTAGTTATCAATGTACAAAGAGGTATTTAGGGTTTAGTTAAATCTAACAGTAGGTGTTATTATAATAGAATGTTTGCATAATCGCAGCTTAGAGCGCTGTGTGGTGTTCAAAATAAAATATCATGTCTGCAACAATTATATTAAGGTGTGCTGTGTGCTTGTTTACCGATCAAAAGATCCCACCTTAAAGGAATAGTTCACCCAAAAATGAAAATTACCCCATGATTTACTCCCTCTCAAGCCATACTTTAATGTTAATAGATGCCTTCTGAAATTAATTTATGCATTTGTGTGAGAATAATATCCATATTTAAAACTTAATAAACCATAGCACTAACATTAAGAACTGAATAAATATACACTACAATTTAAAAATCTCAAGATTTTCATTGGGTTTTATAGTAAAATGTAGTTCATCTACAGCTCATACACTTTTCTTCTACTTTTAGCCATTTAACGCAGTCAGGCAACTACCTTACAAAAAGTATTTTAAATGATAAAAATAAACAAGATTTTCAGTCATTAAAAACGGTTAAAATACAAGGGCTGGATGAAATATAACATCATATCATATGCAAATACAGTGTGTAAACCAGGAGTGTCAAATTCTGTCAGGGGAGGAGTCACATCAGGTTGAGTGTTTTAAGCAGAGGTTTTTTTTAGATCAAATACTGCACCTCAGAAGAAAATGTTTCACATGTTTGTTTTGTTCTGTTTGTGCTGCTGGAGTCTGACTAGTAAGTTATAAAAAAACAGCTACCGCTGTTGTTAAGAATTAGACTATTTTCATCTGTACCAAATAAATCATTATTGTGAAATCTACTCACAATGATTTCACAACTTTTTTCGGAATTTAACACTGAAGTGTTCAGGGCTGAAAAATAATTTGCTTAATTAAAATGATTATTTATTTGTTTATTTTCTTTGTTTTTGTTCTGCATGGTGACTCAGAAAGCCAAAAATGTCCACAATATCCGACCTTTTTTTAGTTTTCTTCCATTTTTTTTTTTTTTTTTTTAATTAAAAATCTATTTTGAAAGAATTCCATGTTTTAAAATTTTTCAATGCAGTCATCATAAATATCTACAAAAGTCATGGAAAGTCATTAGTCCAAATGTGCAAGAGCCCTGAGAGCATGAGAGACAATGATAAAACAGTGAGTTTTTTTTTTTTTTTTTTTATATATATATATATATACTGATAAAAAGTCTCATTTAAAAATATTCAGTGTGGTAATGATATTCTGATATTCATCAGTGTGTCTGATCTCAGCATCAGTCTCTTTCTACCTCTGGAGGTGGAATATCAGGATAAAAACACATACAGCTGTGTGATCAACAATCCCATCAGCAACCAGACTCAGCAGCACTGATATATATACAGTATATCAAAACAGTTCAGACTGATGCAGAAGAGATCACTTGATCTGACATTCCACAAAAGAAATGCACAGAAATCAGTAAGACAAACTACTCCTAATTCAAGTTACTCTGTCTAATAAACTCAAAAAAAAGCAGAATCTTTAAACCTTCTATTAACAATACAAACTTCAACTTTCAGTAAGTTACAAAAATGAAATGCACTCAAGAAACAGTTTGTTCAATGAAATTAATTTATATTATGTAAAATGATTAAGTTCTGTTTTACAAATTTAAGTGGTCTGAAACTTGTGTTTGTTTAGAAACTCACCGGTAAACCATCTGAAAGCATCACACATCAGATCAGATTTTAGTGTCCGATTGGGCATTAATTAAATTCATCACATGCTATGTCACAATTAAAGGAATCTGTCTTTCTAAGAGAGTCACACTTCTCTTTGTTTATAAGTATCATCTCTTGCGTAATGTTTTTATTTTTTTATTTTTTAGCATGTTAAAGAGGAAGATCATGTGGAGTATCTACCTGTGCAATGAGAAGATGATCTTCAGTCTTCAGTGTTTTTCTTTCAGATCAGTGTCACTGCTTTTACTAGGACTCTCCTGCAACAACCTTAAACTCTGAGTCTTGGGATGAGTTTAAGGATTGGTGAGAATCACCATGTATGATACTTAAAAGACTGATAATTGAAATGATCCCCTAAAAAAAAGTAGCCATTGTCTAATTTATGTACATCTGCACAGAATTATGGTTTTATCTGTTGGGTGGAAAAACAACTGAAGGCATTTTTCCATCCTGTTCATTTGACTTCTGCTTTAGACAAAACAGTTTTCCTACAAAATACTAAATCTGACAGACAAAAGATTCACTCAAATCATATAGCAATATTACTGTGTCTGTGAAATATTATATATATATATATATATAGATATATATATATATATATATATATTATATATATATTATTATATAGATATACTGTATATATTATTATTATTATTATTTTTTTTTTTATTATTATATTTATATATAAGCATTAGATAGATTTATTGTTATGATAAACAGTACTAGATTCAGGAGTTATTTCTAGCACTAGTAAGAAGAACTGTTTTGATTTCACATCTTTTTTTAGAAACAGGGCTCCAGACTATAACATAGCCTACTTATGTCTTTTTGCAAAACATTCTGTTGCAGCTCAATGCCATTAAGAAAAATCAGCCTAAAGAACCCTTGCAAAGAGATCTTTTTTTTTATAGCAAAAATGCCATTTCTTTAATAATTAATTGATTTCAAACATTTTTAAAGACAAGCAGTTGAAAATAACTAATAAATTAATTAGCAATAGCACAAATACAAACTTAAAGTCAAATGCAAAATAAGTTTAATCAAATGTAAAATAATAAAAAAAAAAATTTTCATAAATAAAATATGGAGTAATCCTTATGAAAGTTACCTGTACATATGTGTTTCTGAGCTCACACATTTGGAGCACAGAACGAGGCTGTGATACAGCGTGTGTCGCTTGAGTACTAAACTAAGTTCTCTTTTATATCTTATTGAGCTTAAACTGTCAAATACAGTTTATGTCAGAAACACAGAAGTTACATAAACAGTTAGTTAGAGCATTGCATTAGCAGCGCAAAAGGTTGTGGGTTCAATTCCCAGGGAACACACATACCGTTTATAAAAAAAAATATATATATATATATATATATATAGGCTGAATGCACTGTAAGTCGCTTTGGATAAAAGTGTCTGCTAAATGCATAAATGTAAATGTAGTTATGTCTGTGAACAAACAGCTGGAAAAGAAATTGCTTGTGTATATTAGCTCTGTGTGAGAGCAGTGTAACATGCATACTTACTGGTGTCATAAATGTGAATAAAACAACAGCAGACTTGCGTTGGCCCTGTCCTTCCTGTCCTGTGCAACTTCTGCTGGATCACAGCAGTGAAGACAGCATCCTCACTTTCCAGCACCTCTGCAAATCTTGTTTTGATTGCCTGAAATGATAAGAATAGAAAGAACCTATTATACTATTTGTTAAGATCCACACACAAAGACACGTTCTCTCTCACACACAATCACAGAGCATCATACATTATTATCAGTTTAAAATTATATTTGTTTATGACTAGTGTTACGCCTTCTTAATGGTTGTTATTTTTATTAGCGTCCAGGAAAGCAACACATTAATGGATGATAAAAGGAAATGATTGAAAATAAGGCAATCGTTTGTTACCAGAAAATGAATTGTGTAGTAAGGAACAAACTGAGAAAAAATAGATCGATAAACATTTAGTTAATGATTTTCACCAAAAGCACCAATTGCTCTACACATCTTTACAGTGACAATGGAATTTCAAAAGATAAGAAAACCCATATTAACAAATAATATTCAAATTCAAGAATAATAAACCCAAGAGTGAGACAAGAGCGGAGCGAAAATTCTTTTGAAGAGTCACAACATAGTCAACAACGCAACACTAAGAACAGCAGAGCAATTGGGAAAACACAAACCCACAGTAACAATCACAACTGAAGAACTCAATGTGTGGACAGCAAAGCCAACAAACTAACACACACCCCAGAAAAGCGTCGCTCCTGTCCAGCGTCACTTCTGACTCCTTATACCCCCTCGTTAGACTCCGATTGGTTCCTTGAGCTTTGTCACGGCCAAAATGAAGAATGACAGAGAGCTCCTCCAATCACAGGACCCGAGAGATAAAGACAGGGAAAAATACAAAAAGGATGGGGGAAAAAAAAAAACTTTCTGAACACTACGGAACGTAACAACTAGCCTGTACTATTTCTTTATAGTACATCATCTCTAGTCCCAGATCATAACTGTAAAGCCTAGAATATAAAGCAGTTCATTTTCCAAATAAATAACTGGTTAAAGATATTTAAATAAATTAAAGTTCTTACTGTGACAACTGCCTTTGGAAGGTCAACTAGGGTTTGTGGGAGGGGGGGGGGGGGGGAAAAAACTGTGACAACTGCCTTTGGAAGGTCAACTAGGATTTGCAGGGCACTCTTCAGTTCCAAGGTTTTGAAAATCAATGTCTCCGATGTGGGTAGGTGCATACCATATAAACAGTTGTCTTCACACTAAAAAAATGTAACCACCTGTCAACATCAGTACATGAAACAAGGTTTAAAGTGTGTGCAGCACATCTCAGATGTGGCGGCAAAGTGATCACAACTTCACCACCACCATCATCACCAGCACTGTTTTGCAAAACATCATTAATGTCTGTAAAAGTCACATCATGCTCAGAGTCCTCCTCGTCGACTGGCTGGTATCTTTTGAAGGTCTTGACGAAATAAGAGCCATTATCCATGACAGTTGGTGTAATTTAATGTTGTCAAGCTCAATTGCAATTATGTCATGAGGATGAAAACCCTTGAATCTTCTGCTTGCTAGTGCTGCTTTCCCTTGCTCAATGCTGTTTGGATTTATCCAATGCTCTGTTATGCCAAGGTAGATTTTATTATGTGCCATCAAATGTCGTGGTTCTGTCTCCTCCTTTTGTAGTGGAGATCACGTTATCACCTGCGTTCTTAGCCACTTATTTTGTGGTGGCATGTGATGACGTGAGGTGCTTCATTAGATTAGAAGTACTTGCCACCGACATGGAGAGACTCTTTCTTTCTGGGCATAAGTTGCACGTTACATAAACATTCTTGCCTTTCATCTCAAAAAGGGAAAAGTAGTGCTTATACTTCCAGTTTGTGACAGTTACCTTTGAACTCGTTGGACTTGCCATCGATTAGACAAATTTACTCTACCTATGCCAATCATCAAAGTCGATTGTATGTTGTATACCTTAATATATTAGCAGATTCCCCAGGGATCTCAAAGAAAGAAAATACTGAGTGGAGAGCTTTGCTCCTTTTTTATGCTTTGCCTTGCCTCAAAGATATTCTTCCATCAAAGTATCTTTGCCATTTTGCACTATAAGTGCAAGCTGTCTACCTGCTTCTGGGTGACAGCATTTCAAAAGATGGATTTCACGTGGGCCTGATGTGGGCTGGATCTGGGCCAACATTATGTTGCTGTCTGGGTGAGTTTGTGTTTTGTTTACAGGTTTTGTATGGAAAAAGTCTATGACATTTAATGTCCACTTGCTACATCATTTGTCAGTGAGTGTTGAAAAGCTGGGGACCACTTTGGGCTCATTCAGACTATAACTTTGAAAATGGCAATGGACAGCTTGTAAAACTTGTTAAAAATGCCAGGGGGGCGCCACTTCAAATTGTTAACAAGTTCATTATGGATAAAACTCTTCTGATGTTAGCCAGCCCAGACACAATCAGTGAGAGCACACTCGAGTTTTGTAGAGATGTGGCTGAAACAGATAGACTTAAGCATTCTCACACAGTAGTTGATGTCAGTCTAAGATCAGTCTAGTCAAATGACACTGTAGTGCTTTTGAAGGATGGAACGTTTGGCATTGTCAACAAGATGTTAATTTTGTGTATTGATGAGTCAGAGAGCTGCATTGTTCTGTTAAAAGAAATCTGTCCTGTTGGTGTGCCCCTTTTGCAGAATGGGAGATCAAGGAATTTTCTTCCCCACATTTTGGCATGCCCTTCTCATTTAGGTCAATTATGGGCAGTTCCCCATAATTTTGAAATAGTATACAAATGCTTGCACATTAACTTCATTAATGAAAACGTCTCAGGTTACGAATGTAACCATGGTTCCCTGAGTAGGGAACGAGACACTGTGTCCTCTAGGGGTCGCTATAGGGAACAACTCGTCGTGACCCGTGTCTGAAGCATACAAATGAAAAAACACCAACGAGTTGGCCGGCGACAGCCTCTGACGTCACTACCGGTGCAACTATAAAACAGGCACTGGGAAAACACGTCATTCACTTCTTCGTCTGAAGCTTGCGTCCGAAGCATGGCAGGGAGCTAGAGGACGCAGTGTCTCGTTCCCTACTCAGGGAACCATTGTTAAATTTGTAACCTGAGACGTAGAGGACGCAGTGTATCTTCGAACTGCGTCCTCTAGGGGTCGCTATGGGGAACAGTATACCCACGCCGCCATGTTGAGGGGAGTGCAGGCCAGAATCATGGCGAACACTAAGTACCAACTCTACCATTTCAATGGGAGTTGCCCCCAGGACGTTTAGACGGCTGTCTGTGACAATACCCCTTACGGCCAAAGGCCTAAGCTACATACCCAACTTAATTGTTAGGGCCTCGGCCCGGTGGTAGAGCTAAAGGCTTGGAATCAGGAAAGATTCCTTTAAAGGGATACGGCTAGGAACCTAGCATTTTATACTAAGTCTTGCCTGTCACACAGGGGCTACAGCTTGCTTCCGCAAAAGCTTGCTGAAGGAGCTGTCTCAACAGATCTCCAGTAGCAACACCCTGTTTAGATAGGTATCCGAGTATACATGGGTGGAGTGGCGCCCAAGATGTACGGGGCTTTTACCAACTCAAGAAAGGGCACGAAGCAACCGCACGGAGCCCTCACCATATAGGATTTTAGAAAGAACGCAGAGTACTAGCGTGCAAACTTACCACAGTGTGGATTTCAGAAAGTGTGCAAAGACTTCACGTGCACACTTACCATATCATGGATTTTCAAATACTGTTCTAAGGAAGGGCTCTCGTGGCACTCTGATAGAGCAGCTCATAGATGGAATGGTGCATCTCAAAAAAGTATGTTTGAGAGTCATCAACTCGATCTGTGGAAATAATGCTGGAGCGCTCTGGGAAAAACAGTGAACTCAGTCTCATAATGAGAGGAGAACTCCTGAATCCAGAGTAGCACGCTCATAGGCGACCCTTCTTGGAAAAGGGGGAGCGCTGCTAAACTACCACGAGAAATCGCCCGCCCCCCCGAATAGCCCCTCATGTTGAGGGAAGCGATGCTTGAAGTGTATAAACAAATACACACTGGCTGAATGGAGCCCAAGGAACCAAGGTCTAATCATCTCAAGAAAGGGAACGAGGCGGAGCGCGTAACCCTTACCATACAGGATTTCAGAAAGTGCGCAGAGTCTTGCGTGCACACTTACCAATATTTGGATTTTTAGAAAGTGCGCAAAGTGTTCACGTGCACACTGACCACCATGTGTTTTTAGAAAGTACAACAGAGCTTAGCGTGTGTACCTAAAGGTTCCTAAGCATCACAGAGGCGCTGAACCGCACGGGAGAGGCAAGCTCAAATTTTATAAACCTCGAGCGAGGGGAGCATCACATGAGGCAGCATATACAAGAAGACTTCTGTAACTGCCACCTTCACTTCCCGCTGGATGCTACAGCGCCTAAGCGGCCAGGAGACCCCTCAGGGTGACCTGGCCGGACATCCATGAAATTCCCTGCAGTGCTGTGCCAGGCCTGATGATCAAGGAGGCTCCCGCAGAAACCTGTGATCTCAGCCGCCTAATACCGGAAACATGAAGCCCGGATGGCTGGTGCTGACGAGTGTTTAGTAAACACTGTAACTGAGCACTGCAAAGGAAACTCACAGAGTTTATTAGTAGACATAACCACCAGCAATTTACACATAAGTATATACAGAAAGGGTTATTTTTATACTCCCACCCTCCTGCGCTGGAGCCCCGCTCAAGGGGCGCCTCCTTTTAGTCCGGATCATCAGTAAGGTGGTTGCTATGAACATAAAACCAGCCAAAAAACATTATAGGTCCAGCATAGGAGACTGTTATGCGTTAGAGGTTTTCCACCTAACCTCGATCAGGTGGAGAGCTGGTGGTTACAGGGGAATTAGGAAGGGGAGGATAAAAGCAGAAGTTAAAAATCCCTAAAGGGAATGAGTAGATACCTCAGTATCACTCTGACTCAGACGAGAACGCTGCCTCGTCTGGATCACATCCCTTAGGTTCTGCTTACCCCCTTGTGACCCACAATTCCTCTTAACCCTGCCCGCAGGTGGGGGAGGAGCGTGAGTCGCGACACTAGCCTTCTGTGCCCGTCTTTGATCCTCAGATCGAGACAGGCCAGGACCCCTATGTTGTTCGGGCTCAGACCTGGACCTTCGTGGAACGAAGGATCTGAAAGCAGCGGAGTGCGCCTTTGTCTCCCCGAACTTCTCGATCACCGTCTCAACGGAAATACAGAAAAGTTCAGAAGGCGAAACCTGAGCATCGAGAAGAAAGCCTTTTCTTTCTTCCCGATGTCTGCCAGGTTCATCCACAGATGTCTCTCCGCCACCACCATGGCCACCATAGTCCTGCGCGTGCGCAGCTCGGCTACCTGATCAGGAAAAAGGCTTTCGCCTTTATCCAGGTCTCTTAGCAGATCAGTCTGATATGCTTGAAGCATTTATTTTGTAATAAAGCCACAGCCTGACCTGCTGCTGCGTATGCCTTGCCATTTAAGCAAGATGCATTGCTTGAAGGGGCTTAGATGGCAAGGAGGGAGATTAAGAGAGGATGTCTCCCCCGCAGAATGAAAGCTCTTTTCTGCAGGGGGCATACTCTCATAGCCGTTTTCGCGCATCGCCTCGATGTCGGCAAAACTCTTATGCTGAAACCGATGGATGCGAGAAGAAAACGGCCTCTTTCATTTCCTTTAGATCTCTGTATGGAGATCAGGCAGTAATGGAAGGCTCACCTGAGCTGGAGGGCTATGGTCGGAAAGATAACCCTCATCGAGGCGCGATCCATAAACTCCAACAGCTCTACATACGCAGGGAAGGAGAATTGAGAAGGCTCAGCCTCAGCTTCTTCACCATCCTCAAATATCTCCTGCTTTTCCTGGGTAAAAAACCCAGCAGAGCACTAACCTCAGTATCAGAAAGTGTTAAAGATATAACATCATCCTCCCAAGGCTCTCTCTCGTCCGACGCCATTATGAGCGCGAAAGGGAAAGTCCCTCTTTAAACCATTCAGACAGATCCACCTGAAATTCTCACGACCTCTTTCTCCTCCGTGCCTCAACAGCAGCGGGTCCTGAACCGCGGGAAGCAGATGGCTGCCTTTTTTTTTCGGAAAGAGAGACGAACGAGAGCGGAGCTTTTTCCTTGAAAAAAAAAAAACGCTCGCAATGCACGCAGATTGCCTCCTCAAAGACATCGCGTGCGTGCTCTTTACCCAAACAAATCACGTAAAGATCGTGTGTGTCATCGGGTGTCAAATAATGTCGACACGGATGCATACATTGTCTAAACGCTTGCTAGTAGTCGCCATGATAGACAGAGAAAGAGCGCTCTTACCGGTTCTTTCAGATGCACGCTTCAAAACAAAACAGTCAGTGAAGACGAAGAAGAGAATGACGTGTTTTTCCCAGTGCCTGTTTTATAGTCGCACCGGTAGTGACGTCAGAGGCTGTCGCCGGCCAACTCGTTGGTTGGTGTTTTTTCATTTGTATGCTTCAGACACGGGTCACGACGAGGTGTTCCCCATAGCGACCCCTAGAGGACGCAGTTCGAAGTTCCCTTGAAAGGGAACTACATCTGTGTGTTTCCAAACACTGTTAAAAGGGACATTAATTGAATATATATATATATATATATATATATATATATATATGAGATGCTTTATAACAGCATGGAAAAATTACTGCTAAATTGTTGTAAAAAGTCATCATGCACATGTATCATTTTGTCACTCTTATGATAATTTAGTATAATTTAGTCATATTTTACTTACAGTTTTTTAACTCACATTTACTATATTTACTCTGTACTTGCTCTGTTTGTTTTTTTTTTTATTCTACCAATGTACTTATTCGAACAATGTACTGTAAATATTTGTTTGAGTATAATACTGTACATAGTAAGCATATGGCCTCCTTGGACCTCTCTCTTGTTTCATCTTAAAATTATAGAATCTGAATAATCCTACTTAAAATCACAACATTAAATTTTGCTATATTTCCTAGTTATTTGTGTGTGAGTCAATCTGTATTTAAGTCTGTTTGTGCCAGGATACAGTTTTGTTCCCTTAAAGGAGATTTAAACTGCTGTTTTAAGTCATTCTATGTGTGTTAAAGGTGACAATGTCACCAGTATGTTTTGGGTGAGTTACTAAAGTAATATTATCTTATAAAATGCATATCGTAAATGAGGTAAAACACTTACTTTCGGTGTTCTCCTTATCGCTCTGAGAAAAAGGTACAGCACATAAATATCACTATAAATCTATAAGATGTTATAAAATACATATTTTAAATGAGATACAACACTTTCGGATTTTCCCTTTTAGAAAAAAAAAAGTCCTTGTCTGTTCCACATAGCGATGAAAGGACATCTCTTTGAGCAAAGTTTAGGCGCACACAGCACATAAATATCGTTATACAATATGATATTACAAAACACATTTTGTAAATAAGACTAAACACTTTATTTCTCTGTTTACCATCCATATATGCTCCGAATGGCGAGCAAAGAAAATGGCGTCTGTGAAATATATTTCAGACAGGTTAGGCTTGCACACAAGCAAATGTCCCGGATGTGACTAATAACACTTAACAGTGTTAATAAGGGTCAGGGTGCTTTCACAACTGTAGATCGATTGCTTCGTTCCGAAACAGGGATTAAAATTATTGCAATGTTGCTTTTTATTCTTGGTGCGGTTTGCTTTCACATGGCAAAGTTTCTAAACGGACCAAAATGGTCCCCATGAAATCAAAATTTAGCTTTTAGTATTAATATTTTAAGGTTATGAATAAGCTGGCGTGTTCCAAAATAATGACAAAATTCGCATTTAGGATCACGGATTTTCATGACATCACATCGCACTTCATCTTCTCATCAAATCTTCTGTCCAATCAAATGCTCAGAATTCGAAGCGCTTGCCCCCTACACTATAAATAGATGCTAAAGCCGCGGCTGTAATCGGTCACTTGTTTACAGAATAAGTATTTTCTGTATGGTGAATGGCACGTAGTGCACTATATAGGGAACAGGGAACAATTCAGACAGTGTAAATATGCTTTCCATTGAGGAAAAAGAAGTCTGGTTTCGCACTGTGTCATGCTAACCACTGCACCGCACACACTCTGCTCCGGTCCAGAGGCTCGATAGCACGGAGTGGATCACACGCATGCGTCAGCGCAGACCACAAAATATATCAGACCTATTTGAATTCTACACAGAATGCTGTATTTTATAGCAATATGGATGTGATTGTGGCTGTCATACCCTATCAAATGCAGCTTTACGGAGCTCAACGGCTCTGAACGGTCAGGCCAAGCTGTAGTATAAACGAACGCTATTGGCTACTTAAAAAAGGGGGGGGGGGGCTGCTTGATATGTCCCGCCCTGTCTTCCTGTTTCAGTTAAAATGATGTCAACACATAGAATAATGCTGCGTGTTTTAAACATTTACGGGGACCCTTAATACAAGTCATGTGCGAGTAAACTGTCCTCTCATTTGTCAAAGTTCCACTGTTTATTTTCTGGAATTCCACTTATAGCTGTCATCCGTCAGGATGGAACCAGCTATGATGGAACTACAACAGCTTTTAGGGCTTATTGATGTATATATATATATATATATATATATATATATATACATATATATATATATATATATATATATATATAACTGTCATTATATTAATTTATCATTTTGAGCAGGAGTCCAGGATTCGGCGGGAAAACATTGTTAAAATCCACCTACTACGAAAAAGCAATAAGACGGCATTATTAAAATAAAAAAGGTGTGCTTTGATTTTGAATGGCGAAGATGTGCTCACCCACAGGCTGTTTATCACAGAACTTAAGTAATTACCCATTATACATTGTGATATTTCCTGGTTCGTTGGTCCATTGGATCGGATTGCTTTCTCACTACAACTGAACCGCCCCAGAGTTTGTTTTCAATCGAGCCGTGACCACCTCGTTTAGGCGATCTCGGACTGATTGTTTTGGCGTGGATCCGAGCGTGATTGCCATGTTCACATATATCCAAACGAACCGAGCTAAGGGAGGAAACACACCAGGTTCCGAAACAACGGGCCAGGTGTGAAAGTACTCTCCGTTTTTACACCGTATAGAGGGCGCTGTTTACACCATATATTACTTTCAGATTGAGCAATACATTAGATTCAGAATTTGATCAAAGACACAATAGTAATATTTCATGGATCAACCCTTGCAGGAAATGAACTTTCAACATTTTGTTAAATTCAAAACTATGACACACACACACACACACACACACACACACACACACACACACACACACACACACACATACACACAAAGCCAAAGCCAAAGCCAAAGCATCGGTATGGGCCACATAATTTTGAAAACACCAGTTTATAATTGACAAATGTGAGGCTTCCTAGTTAAATAAGGTGTATACAGTATATATTGGGAGTGTGAATCTTCACTTGCCTCATGATTCGGTTACAATTCAGAGCTTAACAATTTAATTATAAAACTCACCAAGGCAGATATTTTGAAATAATTCGGTGTGCATCTGACCGTTCAAGCACAATACACCACTAAAGAAAACTGAATTTGGGATCACATCCTGTTAAAATGAGAAGGCTTTCTGTGCACATGATTCAGGTGTGTCAGTCATGACATGATAACATACTCAACTTTTTAAATAATATATAACAAGAGTAGCCTATTTTATTTACAACAAAAACAGTGATAGGCATATTTAATAATTTTTTAAAAAAAGAACCTTTGGTTTTTATGCAGAATCTTTCACATCAGCATCACGATGCACTGTAAAAACAAAACAAACAAAAAAAAGAAAAGAAAAGAAAAGAAAAGAAAAGAAAAGAAAAGAAAAGAAAAGGAAAAAAAGTGTACAGACTTGATAACAGTAATGTAATAGTGTAAGTATATTTTTCCTGTGCAACGATAATTAAATATCTGATACAGGCTTGATAGCAGTAATGTAATAGTGTAAGTATATTTTTCCTGTGCAACGATAATTAAATATCTGATACAGGCTTGATAGCAGTAATGTAATAGTGCAAATATATTTTTCCTGTGCAACGATAATTAAATATCTGATACAGGCTTGATAACAGTAATGTAATAGTGTAAGTATATTTTTCCTGTACAACGACAATTAAATATCTGATACAGGCTTGATAGCAGTAATGTAATAGTGTAAGTATATTTTTCCTGTGCAACGATAATTAAATATCTGATACAGGCTTGATAGCAGTAATGTAATAGTGTAAGTATATTTTTCCTGTGCAACGATAATTAAATATCTGATACAGGCTTGGTAGCAGTAATGTAAAAGTGCAAGTATATTTTTCCTGTGCAACGATAATTAAATATCTGATACAGGCTTGATACCAGTAAAGTAATAGTGTTAGTATATTTTTCCTGTGCTACAATAATTAAAAATCTGATACAGGCTTGATAGCAATAATGTAATAGTGTAAGTATATTTTTCCTTTGCAACAATAATTAAATATCTGACGAGTCAATAACTGCAGTTCACCTTTATGCCCCAATATGGCAATGTTTTATAAACAATGATGATATAATATTTCAGTAATAATTATCACAGAATATCATCTGCAAAACTTGAAATGGCTTGAATGGCTTTACTGTAAATAATCAAATATACTGTATTTTGATGGTGGATGTGGTGAATAACCCGTGATCAAAATATTGATTTTAAAGATGTTTAAAATGGTAGTTTTAAGAACATGGTTAAAATCGTGAACATGAGCCCGATGCTAGTATACTGGGGAAGTGCGCTCTAATGAAGACAGTGACGGTAAAATAATCTACTGAAACTGAACGGTGTGCCCTTTAGAAACACCCGTCTGCGGGCTCTCAGTCTGATTACCGCATGGCCCTTTAGAAACACCTGTCTGTGGGGTCTCAGCCTGATTACTGTGTGGCCCTTTAGAAACACCCGCCTGTGGGGTCTCAGCCTGATTACTGTGTGGCCATTTAGAAACACCCATCTGAGCGGTCTTAGGCTGATTACCGCTTGCCCCTTTAGCAACAACTGTCTTTGGGGTCTCAGCCTAATTACTGCTTGCCCCTTTAGCAACAGCCGTCTGAGGGGTCTCAGCCTGATTACTGCGGGGCCCTTTAGAAACACCCGTCTGTGAGGTCTCAGTCTGATTACCGCATGGCCCTTTAGAAACACCGGTCTGCAGGGTCTTAGCCTGATTACCGCTTGCCCCTTTAGCAGCACCTGTCTTTGGGGTCTCAGCCTGATTACTGTGTGGCCCTTTAGAAAGACCCCTCTGTGGGGTCTCAGCCTGATTACTGCGGGGCCCTTTAGAAACACCTGTCTGCGGGGTCTTAGCCTGATTACCGCTTGCCCCTTTAGCAGCACCTGTCTTTGGGGTCTCAGCCTGATTACTGCGGGGCCCTTTAGAAACACCCGTCTGTGGGGTCTCAACCTGATTACTGCGTGGCCCTATAGAAACACCCATCTGCGGGGTCTTAGCCTGATTACCGCTTTCCCCTTTAGCAGCACCTGTCTTTGGGGTCTCAGCCTGATTACTGCATGCCCCTTTAGCAACACCTGTCTGCGGGGTCTCAGCCTGATTACTGCGGGGCCCTTTAGAAACACCCGTCTGTGGGGTCTCAGCCTGATTACTGCGGGGCCCTTTAGAAACACCCGTCTGCGGGGTCTTAGCCTGATTACTGCTTGCCCCTTTAGCAGCACCTGTCTTTGGGGTCTCAGCCTGATTACTGCATGCCCCTTTAGCAACACCCGTCTGCAGGGTCTCAGCCTGATTACTGCTTGCCCCTTTAGCAGCACCTGTCTTTGGGGTCTCAGCCTGATTACTGCTTGTCCCTTTAGCAACACCCGTCTGTGGGGTCTCAGCCTGATTACTGTGTGGCCATTTAGAAACACCCATCTGAGGGGTCTCAGGCTGATTACCGCTTGCCCCTTTAGCAACAACTGTAGTTGGGGTCTCAGCCTGATTACTGCTTGGCCCTTTAGCAACACCTGTTTGAGGGGTCTCAGCCTGATTACTGCGGGGCCCTTTAGAAACACCCGTCTGTGGGGTCTCAGCCTGATTACCGCTTGCCCCTTTAGCAGCACCTGTCTTTGGGGTCTCAGCCTGATTACTGCTTGCCCCTTTAGCAACACCTGTCTGTGGGGTCTCAGCCTGATTACTGTGTGGCCATTTAGAAACACCCATCTGAGGGGTCTCAGGCTGATTACCGCTTGCCCCTTTAGCAACAACTGTAGTTGGGGTCTCAGTGGTCATTATACTTGGCTGAATGTCACGTCACACTTAGTCACTTACTTCCTGATTACTGCGGGGCCCTTTAGAAACACCCGTCTGTGGGGTCTCAGCCTGATTACCGCTTGCCCCTTTAGCAGCACCTGTCTTTGGGGTCTCAGCCTGATTACTGCTTGCCCCTTTAGGAACACCCGTTTGAGGGGTCTCAGCCTGATTACTGCATACCCCTTTAGCAACACCTGACTGCGGGGTCTCAGCCTGATTACTGCGGGGCCCTTTAGAAACACCCGTCTGTGGGGTCTCAGCCTGATTACCGCTTGCCCCTTTAGCAGCACCTCTCTTTGGGGTCTCACCCTGATTACTGCTTGCCCCTTTAACAACACCTGTCTTCGGGGTATCAGCATGATTACTGCGTGCCCCTTTAGCAACACCTGTCTGCGGGGTCTCAGCCTGATTACTGCGGGGCCCTTTAGAAACACCCGTCTGTGGGGTCTCAGCCTGATTACCGCTTGCCCCTTTAGCAGCACCTGTCTTTGGGGTCTCAGCCTGATTACTGCTTGCCCCTTTAGCAACACCTGTCTTCGGGGTCTCAGCATGATTCCTGCGTGCCCCTTTAGCAACACCTGTCTGCGGGGTCTCAGCCTGATTACCGGGTGGATTTTTAGAAACACCCATCTGAGGGGTCTCACTCTGATTACTGCTTGCTTTTTTAGCAACACCTGTCTGCGGGGTCTCAGCCTGATTACCGCGGGGCCCTTTAGAAACACCCGTCTGTGGGTTCTCAGCCTGATTACCGCATGGCCCTTTAGAAACACCCATCTGCTGCGGGTCTCAGCCTGATTACTGCGGGGCCCTTTAGAAACACCCGTCTGTGGGGTCTCAGCCTGATTACCGCTTGCCCCTTTAGCAGCACCTGTCTTTGGGGTCTCAGCCTGATTACTGCTTGCCCCTTTAGCAACACCTGTCTGCGGGGTCTCAGCCTGATTACTGTGGGGCCCTTTAGAAACACCCGTCTGTGGGTTCTCAGCCTGATTACCGCATGGCCCTTTAGAAACACCCATCTGCGGGGTCTCAGCCTGATTACTGCGGGGCCCTTTAGAAACACCCGTCTGTGGGGTCTCAGCCTGATTACCGCTTGCCCCTTTAGCAGCACCTGTCTTTGGGGTCTCAGCCTGATTACTGCTTGCCCCTTTAGCAACACCTGTCTGTGGGGTCTCAGCCTGATTACTGTGGGGCCCTTTAGAAACACCCGTCTGTGGGGTCTCAGCCTGATTACCGCTTGCAACTTTAGCAACACCTGTCTGCGGGGTCTCAGCCTGATTACAGGGTGGACCTTTAGCAACACACGTCTGCGGGGTCTCATCCTGATTAATGCTTGCTTCTTTAACAACACCCATCTGCGAGGGGTCAGCCTGATTATCGGGTGAACCTTTAGCAACACCCGTCTGCGTGGTCTCAGCCTGATTAGCACCTGACCCTTTAGAAACACCCATCTGAGGGGTCTCAGCCTGATTACCGCATGGCCCTTTAGAAACACTCGTCTGTGGGGTCTCAGCCTGATTACCGTGTGGCCCTTTAGAAACACCCATCTGCGGGTTCTCAGCCTGATTACCGTGTGCCCCTTTAGCAACACATGTCTGCAGGGTCTCAGCCTGATTACCGCTTGCTTCTTTAGCATCACATGTCTGAGGGGTCTCAGCCTGATTACCGTTTGCTTCTTTAGCAACACATGTCTGCGGGGTCTCAGCCTGATTACTGTGTGGCCCTTTAGAAACACCCATCTGTGGGGTCTCAGTCTGATTAGCACGTGGCCCTTTAGAAACATCCGTCTGTGGTGTCTCAGCCTGATTACTGCATGGCCCTTTAAAAACACTTGTCTGCAGGGTCTCAGCATGATTCACGCCTGGCTCATCAGCAGCATCTTTCAACGGGGTCCCAGCATGATCGATTGAATACCCATCTGCAACATCTGTCCATGGTGTGTCGACTTGGTCGACGACTGGCCCATTAGCGACATCTGTCTGCTGGGTCTCAGCCTGAATAAGGCTTTCTTTCTCCTGAAAGAAAGAAAACAGATTCCCAGAAGATAAAATAAATGATTGTGGAAAAAAAATTCAGTCATTGCGCACTTTATAGAGATATAAAGCAAGCAGCTTTAAACTGTTAAACATGAAAACAATGTCGGTATTGCTTTTGGTTAGAATAACATCTTCAATTTCTATAAAGCAGCTCTTCAGAGTATTCATGATTTTACTCACTGATGTCTGATCTTGAGGGAATGAACAGAATAAATGCACTGGAGAAGATTTCCATGTCAAAGAAGGTGGAGGCCCAGAGCCACATCTACTAATTGTGTAATCACCACACACCAATGGTAATTCAAAGCAAGTTGTTTCAAATTCCCAAAACAAACTCTAAAAAAAGAACTCAATTTTCAACTAAATAAATAAATCACATTGTTTTGGTCTAATTTGATTTAAAATTTGGTTAAAATGATATCACAGACAGATTTTGTGTACACCAAGTCTCACCTGGTCAGGATCATCGTGCTGTGTCACTTTTCCTGTTAGAACAAAACAAAAATTTTAATTTGGTTAATTAGAATAAATATACATACTTTAACATTTTTAAACACTTTTTTAATAGTTAATTTCATTATTTCAGCTTGTTTTATCAACTGTATGCAATACTTGCCATGTTGTCTTGCTTGTGTAGATCTCCTGCGGCAATAGTAAATCACACCAGCAGCTGCAACCAGCAAAACAGCAACAACAACAACAACAGCAGCAGCAGCAACAGCAGCAGCAGCAGCAACAGCAGCAGCAACAGATGAATCTGTGTAGGGTCAAAGATAATCAAAAACTTCTGCTTTCCAAACATCTTGAGCAACAAAAGGGCCGTTTGGAATTTCTGAAGGCACAGGGGTGCTGATATCGATCAAGGCCAGCATGTGTATACATCGGGGATCTGCTAAAGGCCCCGATATACTTTAAACAAAATCGAAGAACGAACTGATATGACATCATTTCGAACAAAATCAGGCCTAAACAAATTTTGTTTTGAGTTCGTTTCAGCAGAGGGAGTTCGGTTTGGCTCCTAAACACCTTTGAGCTTCCATTGGTCCGTGTGCAGTTATCGGTGGGTGTGTTCTGAAACTCCACCTTCTTTGACATGCATTTTTTTTTCCCAGATTAATTTCTCATTCTACATAGGTCCGAGTCTAAAACAGCATCTGCTGAATCTGATCTGTGTCAAATAGCTGAGCTGGCACAAATATATCCGCACCTGAATGATCGTTTGTGGAGAGACTTTAAATATTCAGAGGAAGCATTTAATTCCTAGAAATAAATTGCGAAGAAGCTTGTTGTCGATGACCCAGAGTTATGCAAAAAGTGACGTAGAGAAACATCCGAGAAAAGTTTTCCAAAGCGATGAAAAGAAAGAAAGGAAAGAGTAAAGATATAAGGTAGCAAGTACCAAATACATGTGTTTCAAATAAATGTTACACCATACTGCTACTGCTGTTGTTTTTTTCAATAAGCGAATTTAAAGGGTATAATAAATGAAATGCCAAACGAATATACAATAATAAACCTTTTGTTTAAATCAAAAGTAAATCATGACACCACATAAAATATAAAAGGGTGTAACAATTTATCCAGTTTAATAAAATAAATGAACACTAATAAAATAAAGTAACAAACTGATTCCAATATTTGGAATTTTTTCCACATCATATTAAAGTTTTCAGACTATGAGCCATCCACATGTAATGTGCACTGAGAAGCGCTTGATTCACAATTAAGTTACTATGTGACCACAACTTTAGAACTTTAGTACAGCGGTAATTACATGGGGTTGCTTGGACCAGAAATCAGAAGACAAGTGTCGACTTGCTAGAGCAAAAGGTAAGCAAAAAGTATAATAGTATTACCTATTTCAAGGGTCAGAAATCACACAGTTTAAAAGAATAGTTAAGTAACTGGAAAATTTGTATGTTGTTTGATTGGTTATCCTTTCACTTGGATTATTGTCCTTTTTAAATTGCAGTTAGATCAAAAATGACCAAAATATAATTACAACAACAAATAAATTAAATAGTAAATCCTCAAAGTAACAAAAGGTAATACTCAAAATCAGTGTCTCAGTTTCAAAATGGGATTTTTAGATTCAAGATCAAATTTCAAAATATCAAGTTTCAGTTTTGAATTCAAAGTCTCAATGTCCAGTTCAGTTTCAGATGCAAATTCAAAGTCTCAATGTCCAGTTAAACAAAAAAAAAAAAAAAAAGCAATGTTCATCAAAAGTGGAAAAATTCAGTCCATGAAGAAGGATAAAAAAATAGTTTGATCCAGGGAAAATCCAGGCAGCAAAACTCTAAACAAATATAGTTTGGTCCTACCAAAGTTTCACTTTCACTCTCCGTTTTTCTCCATTTCCAGGCACGAAATGATGGGATGGTGCGCCAGTCCAAACCAGAATACGAGTATTCAGCAAGGACAGGATTCAGGATCACAATTCTCAAACAAAGTCAAAAAATAAGAACAACAACAAAAAAAATGTATCAGGAAAAAAAAAAGAAATTAATTATTCCTCCAAAGAAATATTGATTAGGCTCTACAGTATTTCATCAGCTTCTTGTCGCGTCTCTTTCAGTGCTGTTGTTTGTTACGTAGGTCTCAAAGCGTGAGCTTTTAAGAGTTAACATATCATTAATCTGGGTCTTAACTTGTTAATAATCTATTGCTGGATTATTAAACTGTATTTTCATCGAATTTGCGCCACTGGGTCTTCTCTTTTTCAAGTTCGCTCTCATTCTGTCTGCTCGTGCTACCACCCGAAAGGGGCAGAGCTAGACTTTCACCTACCCAATTAAGAATCATTCAGGAACTTTATTTTCCTTTTTACTTACCCTGCGTCTCAGTGTTCATACTATCAATCCTAAATAGTATGTGAGATTAGAATAAGTGTGTCCCAAAGCATAGTATGTTGAAAAGAGTATGCCAGAAGTCCCCGGATGGTCTACTATTTCAGGTCGATTTTTTGAAGTGTGGATCTGTGCAAACTCTAATGGCTAAAATTGCCCACAATCCATTGCGCTTTGGTGTAGGATTTGATCTTGAACTACACACATGAATAAAACGCATTAGAAAAACTACAAATGTGGCAGATGCGCGCGATCAACGTTATGCAGAGAGGTTTACAAAAAGGGGATTGAGTTACTAATAATCAACATTTAACCTAGTAAAAAAAAAGGTTTATATATATGTATATATATATATATATATATATATATATATTTATTTATTGTTATCTGTGTTGTATTTCATCTGCAACAGCAATGTGAACTTTTAAATGCATCATTGTGCAGAAAATGAGCAGAGTTCTCTGCATGAAAGACCCACGACTGGCAGATCAATGAGCTACTTCTTTTCTCTCCAGTATGGTAGGAAGTTAAATGAAATGAGGTTTGGAGGATTTTTTATGTTAAAATGTGATTGACAGGCCAGTTTACAGTGACAGGGTGCGTGTAACAGGTGCGTCGGAGCGCTCCTTTAAAGACGCAATTGTATGACGTTACAGTATGTCCCAAAGCTTGCCTACTCTTCTACTACACACTCAAAAGTGTGTTCTTTTTCTTCACCAAAGAGTACATACTTTAAGAGTGTAATATAAGTAGGCACATTGAGACGCAGGGTTATAGAGTAATCTTTCTGCATATTTTTATTTCCGCTGTAAATATTGTAGCAATAATAATTAGATTAAATTTCAATCAAATATTAGTGACCTAGATTAACCCTTTAGGCGACATGTTTTTTTGGAAAAAATGCTGTATTTTGACATCAAGATTTCAAAAGCTTGTGACTTGAAAGGGCTTAAAGATAGAGATCTACTGTGAATTAGAAAAATGTTGGGCATGACTGAAAGTTTATGTGGGGTGTCATCTAATTTGCATATTATGATGTCATCAGGGGACGGCCATCTCGAATTTCATAATATTCAGGAAATAGTAGATATTGAATGGATGTTTGAACTTATTTGCATCTTTTTTTGTGTGTGTGTGTGTGTGTGTGTGTGTCTTTTTACCCTCATTCCAAATGATCAGAAAAGAGGAAGCCAACAATAAACAAGGAGAAAGTACTAAATTATTACTATATTATTACACTATATAGTAGTAAAACTCATGTGAACAGTAGCCTACTTTTTGATCATTCCTCAGTAATATTCAGGAAATAATAGATATTGAATGGATGTTTGAACTTATTTGCAAGGTTTGTTTTTGCTTGTTTGTTTTTTTTAATTCTCATTCCAAATGATCAGAAAAAAAAAAAGAAAAAGAAAACAGGAAAAAGTAGTAAGTTATTACTATGCCATAGTAAAATGCATGTGCCTATTTTTTGATAAGTTGACCAGCTATCTGCACAATCAGATATCTAGGTGACACAGTTTGGAAAAAGTAGTAAGTTATTACTATGCCATAGTAAAATGCATGCAGCGTGGTCCGCCTACTCCACACTGACTGCACCTGTACTGTCTGCCGGCGGCCTACAGAGCATGCGTGATCAGCAACAACTCTCCTATGGACACTATGACCACGTTTACCCCTGCCACCCCCATCTCTGTTGGGCGAAGGGTCAAAATGATCACTTGTTTGTGCTTCGTGAACACTCTCGCCTTGCACGGCGGCACCATTGCACTGCAAAGATGTACCGGGAGAAGCGCGACTATTAGACGACTGATCGTCATTTCCAAAAGGCAAATATTCCCCTTCAGAGTCAGAATCGACAAATAACATTTGCAACACATCCTCACGGTACAACTTTTTATTAGTCATTTGGTGATTTTCTCTCACAAATCTCACCATTTACTCGCATGCTATGAACTGAACTGCTTCCACATCAATGACACGAGAGCTCACTTGCTATGCTATTTGCTTGAACACTTTGAATAGGAACATGACGTAATGTTGGTCTAGAATCGAAGTACTACATATCTGACATCTAGTATTAGGGAATACAAATGAGATATTACACCATATTAGGAGCTACAGTCCATTTTATTAAGTATGACGTCTTGTCGCAATTTTGTGACTTTGGCGCTTAGAGGGTTAATGATCTGGGTTACACTCTCCCCTCTTGAAATGTATGCAGGTCGCTCTGCATGCTTGAATCCAGACGGTCTCAACAGGAGAGTAATTTCTTGAGGGATTCAGGTCTTCCAAAGAGGTAGTAACTGGAGTACTCAGACTGTAGAACAGGGACTGAATAACTAAACCGAGAGGATTACCCAGTTGCGGGTAATTAAATCTTTTTGGAGGTTCACATTGTCTTCTTGAACATCTGAGACCTTCAGTTTCAGTTGCTTCACTCTGGTTCTCATGAGACTCTCTGGATATGCTACTTTCGCTTTGGTTGGAATGGTTACTTCCTTCATCTTTCCTGCTTGAGTTTTCAGAGGATTCACTATCAGTATCTGGTTTCCCTTGGTCTGTCATCTGAGCAATTTCATTTTCAGATTCATCAATTGACCTTTCATCAAGAACTTCAACTTCAGGCAGATCTGATAGGCTACTCTCTACCGGGTGCTCTAAGGTATGATGATCGGCCTCCTGTGCATTAAAGGATTCTTCATCAGGTAAGTTTCCTTTATCAATAGGTTCTGTCAAGATAGGACATCCTTCATCCTTTCCCATCACAGGTTCAGCAACAGGTAAGTGATTCTAAGTAGACAGAATTCTGGTTTCAATCTCAAAGAACTTTCCAGGGTCATAATAGTCCACTGGATCATGGTCTGACTCTGAATGTTCACTCAAGCTTTCAGATTCTTCAGTTTCCTCAGTACACTGGGCTCTAGTTCTAGGTTTCCGCATCACTTTTCTTTTAACAACTTCATCAGGTGCACTTGTCGACAGGAATCCAAAAGGCAGCAGCAGATCCCTGTGCAGAGTTCTCAGAGGTCCATCCTTTCTTCTGGGTTTAACCGTGTAAACCGGTAAGTCACCTGCTTTCTTTGTCACCACATAACCTTCAGTTTTCCACTTATGCGCAAGCTTGTGTTTGCCTTTCAGAAGAAACATTTTTCACTAGTACAAGATCACCAACTTCAAGAGTGGAGGTAACAACATGTTTGTCATATCCCTTCTTTTTTTGTTCCACTACCTTTGCAGCATTTTTCATTGCAACCCTGTAGCTTTCTTCCAATCGGTTCTTGAGACCTTGGACGTACTTGGAGTGGGATTCAGATTGTCCATCCATAGTTAAACCAAATGCAAGGTCAATCGGTAGTACCGGTTGTCTCCCGAACATTAGTTCGGATGAAGAGAATCCTGTCACATCACTCTTTGTGCAACTGTATGCATGCACTAGAGGTTTGACATAACCTTCCATCTGGATTTTTCCTTGATGTTCAAGGTTCCTAGCATTTGTAGAAGTTTCTGATTAACCCTTTGAGTGGTACGGTCCCACATATGGGATTTTTATTTCTGTGCCCCTGGGAGTATGGTCCCACATGTGGGATTTATAACGGTCGGTGACATCGCATAACTGTCAAATTCAAACGGCGGTTTCGCGCATTGGCTGGCGCTGAGCCAGAGAGAGACGGGCACTGCTCTTGTCATATTATCACAACTATGCAGTGTTATTAACCACATAATGCATATTTTAGGTTTCTGACATTTAAATACACATAAATACTAGTAAAACAATACATTTAGAGTTTGAAAAATACACACATATGTCTATGGAATCAACAATAACAATCCATTCAAATTTAATTTGCAGATGTGTTTTGTTTATATCAGATACACATAGTGTAAGTAACTATAAAGTTCACTCTATTCTTTACCCAGTTTACCGGACACTTATTACTTGTATTTCGGAGAGATTGATGAATTCATGTGCTGTAAATCCGACTGACAGGACTCTCTGAACTGTAGTGCGAAAAAACATGGCAGCGCGCTTCACATATTACAGATCACGATCAAGATCATTTAGAAAGGTTTTTATATGACAAAACACACTCATTTACACATATGTATGAATCGGAATATCAGATTGTTCATGACATGGTATGCAAGTTTGTGAATATTTAACCCTCTGGAGTCTAAGGGTATTTTTGGGGCCTGGAGAAGTTTTGTCATGCCCTGACATTTGTGCTTTTTTCAGTTTCTTATAAACATCTAATGGCTAAAGTCTAACAACACTGTAATCAGCACAAACTGGGCTATAATAATATGTGAGCAGCATGTATGTACATGATTGTGTTTTTGAGAAAAAAAAATGTTATACGTGGTTAGTGTGAAACTAAAAATGTTAAATCACTTGAATAAGGCCATAAAACACATACAGAACATTGGTTCCCGGGAATTTTGAGAACTGGAGCTTGTAGCCTAGAATTTATTTATTTTTTTAAATTATGTGAAAATCATCTTGTTTACTCACTTACAGAAAACAATATATTGATTTAAATTTTCTAAGACACTTTTTGTTGGTAAAAGTCATATGCGAGTAGGTGTCAACTATCATGAATATCATTGTGATTTACACCTGAGAAGACAAAGGCCTGCATAATGAGCCATTCAGTCAGCTGTGTGACTAAGAGGGAAGAGTTACAAGAAAGAATGTAAGGACAAAATAAATGTATATAATTTTATGTTTGTAGTTTATTTAGAATATATTTAATTATCCCACAACATAATTTAATATTCACATGCGAGTGCAGATAAACAGTTTATTAGGAACAATCAAAGCTGACTTTCAAAGCTGAATTTTTAGCATCATTACTCCAGTCACACAATCCTTCAGAAATCCTTTTAACAATCTCATTTTCTAAAAAAAAAAAAAATAAAAAAAAAATTCTTATTATTATTATTATTATTATTAATGTTGAAAAGAGCTGAGAATATTTTTTCAGGTTTTTTGGGGGGGATAAATTGAAAGAACACCATTGTTTGTTACATCTGTTTCATTTACATTTATTTGTTACATTTATATTACTTACATCAAGCTTTTGAATGGTATAGTAGTGTATATTGTTATTGATTATACATTTAGTCAGGAATTATAGTTTGGAAAAAGTCTAACTAGTAAAATGTTTACACATTATGTGAAACTTAATACAAGTATATAAATAAATAAAAAGAGACTTATTCATGTTCATGATCTCTGCTGAATAAAGCACTTCATTCTTTTTTTTTTTTTCTGAGGAAATCCAAATCTCAAATCATGAGGTAATCCACATCACATCTTTTTGGGGTGAATTATGTCTTATTCCTCTCATCGCAAAGCAAACAGTAAAATAACTTCAACAGTCTCGCTGCGTTGTCTTCTGTTGTGTGGGCGATTTCAATCCGCGCGCTTCAGTGAAACATTATCATCTCAAAAGCGCGTTCAGCATGTGGGCGTGGTCACATTAGAAGATAATGAAGGGGGACGTGAAAGACGGACATCGCATTGTTTTCATATTGATTACTTTATCACAGAATATTTGTTTTCGGCAGCACTTTAGTTTTAGTTTAAATGTAGACATGTCAAGCTTTCTATAGATATCTCTCTCATGTCTCTTTGTTGAGTATTCACTGAGTTACAGCACCGTACTCATTCTTGTCTGCTCGTGCACTACCAACCCGAACCAGGCACAGCTAACCTTTCAACCTACCCATTAAGATCATTCAGGAACTGTTTTTCTTTTTACTTACCCTGCGGGTCTCAGTGTTCATACTATCCATCCTAAATGTATGTGAGATGAGAATAATGTGTCCCAAGCATAGTATTTTGAAAAGAGTATGCCAAAAAGTCCCCGGATGGGTCTACTATTTTCAGCGTCGAGGGGGATTTTTGGAAGTTGTGGAATCTGTGCACACTCTAATCGAACTTAAAATTGCCCACAATCCATTGCGTCTGGCGAAGGATTCGGTCCTGAACTAACACGAACACGAATAAAACGCATTAGAAAAAACTACAAAATGTGCGCGTAGAGAGGTTTACAAAAAGGGGATTGAGTTACTAATAATCAACATTAATACCTGGTAAAAAAATATATATTAATTTATTGTTATCCTGTCGTTATATTTCATCTGCAACAGGAATGTGAACTTTTATAAACATCCATTTGGTCTTTACCTTTTAAATGACTCATGGTGCAGAAAATAAGCAGAGTTCTCTCTCTCCGCATGAAAGGACCCACGAACTGGCAGATCAATTAGCTACTTCTTGTTCGCATCCAGCTTACTGTTAGGAAGTTAAATGAAATGACAATGTGAATGCTGTTAAAACTGTTGCAAGATGATTTGACAGGGGCCATTTTTACCAGTGTTCACGGGTGCGTGTAACAGGTGCGACAGACAGGAGCGGTCCTTTAAAGACCGCAATTGTTATGACGTTACAGTATGTCTCAAAGTTTGCCTACTCTCTACTACACACTCAAAAGTGTGTTCTTTTTTCTTCACCAAAGAGTACATTACTTTTAAGAGTGTAATATAAGTAGGCACATTGAGACGCAGGGTTATATTCGAGTAATAGTTTCTGCAGATATGTTTTTCCTTTTTCCGCTGTAATATTTATAGCAATGATAATAAGATAAAAATTTCAATCAAATTATTAGTGACCTAGATTATATATTTAGCTACCTTAACTGCGTTTATTCTGTCATTGGTATAAGTGGCAGTGGGTGGTAATAGACTAGAAATGTACAGTTTTATGCCATCGTGCTAATAACATTTCTTTAGTCATTCGGCAATCCTGCAGCTTGAACCACTGTAGGGAAACCATCCTTACATCTGGATTTAATTATTGTTGGGGATATATATTTAATTGTGGTTAATTTATTGTTGGTTAGGGATATATGTTTGATGGAAATTACTCTCGCTCTGCGGTTGGTTTTTTTTGTGTTTTTTGTTAGTTTTGTCTGTCTTTAGTTATATTCCTGCATCCAGTTTACAACACAGGGACAAATTGCTGGACATTCGGCACCACACATCTCCGATATATTACCTGTTTCTGATGTTTTGCTGGACATTTTTCGTCGGGTGGAGCAGCTGCTGCTGAGTCCACATGCTCAGGACGCGAAAGTCCGGGGAGAAGAGAGCTGGGGGTGCTTGTGACCTCAGAAAAATGTGGATTTTGAATGGCCGGTTACCTAACCTCCATCTGGCAAATCTCCACTCTCTACCCAACAAAAACGGCACAAACTCCTTCTGCTCTCCCCAGACAAATAAGGATTTCTCACACTCTGGCTGCTCTGTGTTTCACAGAAAACACTTGGCTCAACGACATTCATTCCAGGACAGTGTGCTCGATCTGCGGACTTTAGCCTGTTTCAATGCGGAACCGCGAAATCAACAGGGAAATCGTGCGAACGCTGGTGCAAGCCAACATGCTTTACCATCAACGAAAATGTGGAGTGGTCCAGCTTTAACATTGTATAAGAAGATGGGCTGCTCAGATCTGAGAAACACTCTTCATTAACATGACAAGCCATTCTATTCGCTGCGGGAGTTTCACTCGTTAATTCTTGGTGAGTGTTTACATTCCTCCGCTAGCGCATGTGAGTCCTGGCTTTACAGAAACCTCGCTTGATTCCGCATCTCAGAGACATCACAACGAACACCCGGACTATGTTTTAATCATTCTCGCGGTGGACTTTAATCTAAAGCAAATCTCTCCCTTGAACTGCCAAAAATACAGTACAGCCAACACATGTCCCACCAGAACAGTAATATATTGGATCACTGTTACACCACAATAAGATGCATTATCCTCTGTTCCATGAGTCAGCTTTGGGTTGCTCTGATCACTGTTTGAAACTGTAAATCAGCCTAAAACCTGTATTAAGGGGGTACTGTTAAAAAGATGTTATAATGAAGCAGAGCAGGATTTTACAATATTGTATTTGACCGTCACTGATTGGAGTTGTTTTTTTGCTGCTGGCTGACCTACTGATCTTGACGAGCTCACAGAGTACTGTAACATCTTATAATAATCAATTTTATTTGAGGATATCTGTAATAGCCCTACCATACGTCATCTGATTTACAACAAAAACAACCGTGGTTCACATTGCAACAACTCAGGACAATGCTCCGTCATGCCAAAAGAAGATGTCTACCAGGGAAACGGGGGACAAATGTCTTGTATAAACAGGGTAAATACACACGGGAAAAGAGGATCAGATTGGCAAAGAGGAATTATTCTGAAAAAAAACATACGGACTCATTTCACCTTACCAGCGACTCCAGCATCAGTGTTGAACAAAAGTTGATGGAGATGTCACCAATTAACAGGACAACCCATCCCCCAGGACTGTGGAAAATCAACAACTGCAAGACAATCTGAATAAGTTTTTTACTGAAGGTTTGAAAGAACACCCATCACTACACTGGCCCCTGAACCACCTCTCCAAACAAACCGCTCACACCATGTCACACCTCCGGGCAACCCCACTTTCCTCCACCACACGGTGGGTGGGGCAAATTCAGATCAGTGAAGAGGAGGGGTCGCCAGGTTCTTCCCGGAAGTATAAAAGGAAAACAACGCAGCACCAGTCCCAGATTGTGTTACATCAATCTATCTGAAATCCTGTGCTGACCAGCTGGCCCCCCGATCTTCACACAGATCTTCACAACAGATCACGAGCTGTGCGAAGTCCCTTCATAGCTTCAAACGCTCCACCCCATCCACATCCCAAAAAAAAATCCAAAATTACAGGATTAATGACTACAGGCCTGTGGCTCTAAATATCTGGGGTCATTTGGGAATTATTTTGAAAAGCTGTTGCTGGCCCACCTGAAGGTACATTACTGTGGACCCTTTAACCTGGATCCTCTTCAGTTTGCCTTACAGAGCAAACAGGTCTGTGGCATGCTGCAGGGAACATTGGACTGCATTATGGTTCTGCAACATCTAGACAGACCATGGCTTATGTGAGAATCCTGTTTGTGACTTTCAGCCTCGGCCTTCATAACACTAATCCCAACCTTCTCTCACTGCCCAAACTAACTCAGCTCTCGCGTTGGGGGGGGGGCCCACCTCCCTCTGTCGTGGATCACAGCGTCCGAGACAGACAGGCAGCACTAGTAGGGCTGGGAGAAAAATCCACAATTCCCAGCCACCTGTATAACCAGGACTGGAGCTCCTCAGTGCTTGCGTTCTCTCCCCTCAACCCGCTCCACCGCTCATCTCCCTGTACACCTAGTATGCCATCTAATAACCCCCTCGGTCAAGCTCCTGAAGTTTGCAGACGACATTACCTCACTCATGGGGGGGTGGGTGGGGTGGCGCCCGTGTCTTCAGGATGGGTGGATGAGGCTGCTTACAGACAGGAGTTTTAAAGAGCTGGCCTGTCCTGGTGCCCAGTCTCCAACAACCAGGAGCTCAACACACTCACAAAACAGTGGAGATGATAGTGGACTTCAGGAGAAAACCCCCTGCACTCCCCCCATTTACCATCATGAACAGCACTGTGACGCAGTGGAGTCTGGAGTCATTCATAGGTTCCGGGAACCACCATCTCTCAGGACCCTGAAGTGTGGACATTCACATTGGACTTCCATTGTGAAAAACGGCCTCAGCAGAGGTTGTACTTCCTTCACCAGGAATTGCATACTACCACAGAGGTGCTGAAAACAGGGTTCTACTTCGCCATTATTTGAACTTCGTCTCCACTTCATTTCGCGGTAACTGTTCCCTGGTTCAGCTCAACTACCAAATATGACCCTCAGAAGACCTACAGAGGGTAGTACGGACTGCTGCGTGAATCATCGCGTTACAAAACTCCTCCCTTCTAGTCAAGAAACTTACCTATTGCCAGAGTGAGCAAACGGGCTGGCAAATGACTCGGGGATACCTCACATCCAGCACACTGTTCCTTTTTGAAAAACTGTGTGCCATCTGGTCGACACTACATAGCACTGAGCACCAGAAACGACCAGGACATAGTAACATTTCTTCCTTCCCCCCTTTCAATTTGTATATTTTATTGTTGATTCCTTACCTACTTATTTGTATTTTTTTTATTCTTTTATGTTTTATTGTTCTGCTGCTTTCGCTGTCATTCTGTTGCACTGCGGGAAGTTTCTTTCATGAAAACAATTTCCTCCTATGTGTAAATATACCTGGCAATACAGCCTCATTCTGATTTCTGATTCTGATAAACAACTATACCAAAACATTTCACTGATTATTTTAGTAGTCATTTGTATTCCCATTGAGATTTATTTGATAAAGGTGCAACATCTGGTGGGTTTTTTGTGTAAGGAAGCGGCAGCTAAAACAGCAAGCAACCAAGAAACAGCAGTGTTCACAGGAAAACCTGGCTGGCCAATGTTATTATTATTTGGTTTGTTGTTGTTGTTTGTTTTTTGGTAAACATAGACCTTCAAAAGTTAAAAATGTCATAGCCAGGTGACACAAACTTAATGTAACAACTGTCTGTCAATTTGATGTGAAGTGCATGCGAAGATGATAGATTTGATTGGAGTTATATTGTAATATTAACTCAAAGCTCACTTCTTCAAACAGGCCACAACAAAAACATTTACAGAGTTGATTTAAATGTATCAGTTTTGTAAAACTGTTAAAGTAAAAAAGCACTGAATGACCAAAATGATACTCAGCTCATAACCGATTAACATCTGAATGTCCTTTATAATGCCAAATACATGCTTGCTGTTTGATCAGTAGTTTTTATAATTCTCCAGGAGTCCTGTGGTTTTCTGGGTTGTTCGAGCTGGAGGTCATGAGGATCATCAGTCTGATTGTTTCAGCTTCAGGTCTGGTCTCTTGACATTTCTCTTTACACACTGATCATACTGTTAAACACAGGAATTTTACTCTGATCTTTTAGTGATTTCAGTGATGAGAATGTCATTAAAAAAATACCCCAAAGTTTTAAATCATCTGGGTATTTTACTACAATCAGAACCTAAAGTAACAGATTCTCCCTCCCGTTCACTGACTTTCCTCTTGATTTTTTCCTTGTTCAGCAGCAGGGAACACCTGAAACACAAGACCAACAGAGATGCAGGAGGAATGTTTTGGGGGAAAACATCACAGAAGACTGAAGAACTGGGGATATGAAAGTAATAAACCATGACCTCTTTATTTGCCTGCCTGGAAACGCAACTATATTCTCATTGTTTGCTGTTTAACCCAAATTTACAAACCAAACACTTTGCACATTGGGTTCCTAGTGGGTGGGGGCAAAACGTGACGGTGAGAAATGACTGTGGAAATGACTGTGGAATATTAGAAGGGGACTGATTGAAACTAAAGAACCAATAAAAACATTTGTATATCATTCTGAACTACAAATATATATTTTAAGGTCTACAAATTCCACTTTGACAACGCAATATGTTGGATTTAAGTATTTGTTTGTTTGAATGTGTATGATGGTAATAAATAAAAATGAAATCTTGATGTTTTAACAGCAAATGTGTTTTTGATTAAGTCATCTATGTAAGTGAATATACAGGTAAGAATAAAAATCACCTCTATGTACAATAACACTGAAGCTCTTTTCACTGTCAGTGTTTGATGCTGCTTAACAGCAAAAAAAAGTCAGTTTATAGACTCCAGAGTCATTGGTTGTGATGTTCATGATGGTCAGAGATCCAGTCTGATGATCCAGCTTCAGTCTGTCTCTGAATCTCTCAGGACCTTCATTACACTGAACATCTGTACAGATCTTACTGAGATCTCCACTGATTTGAGCGATGCGAGTGTAATTGAAATACCATCTTATTCTGTCTTGTTTGTTTGTTTCAACACCAGTGTGTAGAGTGACTGAATCTCCCTCCATTAAAATCACTCTGTCTATATCAACACCAGAGGCACCTGAAGAAGAAATATATCACAATTTTTAATCAATTCACCATTTCTTCCCAATGAATGCAGATTATATAAAATAAAACTGCTCTTTTCCTCTGCATTAATGTCAACACAATTGCATTTGAGATGTCACATTCCCCTTAAAGAGAACACTACCCCTTAAAGAAAGTACCATAATAATACACAGATGAACCAGTTCAAAAGTTGAAATCCCCTCGATTTTGTCACCTTTTAAATGATCAAAATCTTTTATGTTTGTGATAATTATTCATAAGGTCCTTGTTTGTCCAGAACAGTTAAACACAGTTTTCTAGCATCTGCTGCATATTTGAACGCTTTCCAGTGACTGTATAATTTTGAGATCCATCTTCATACTGAAGACAACTGAAGGACTCTGAGGGAATCGCAGACAAATATTAAACATTGAAAATAAATTTAATAATAAATTAAGTAATTAAATAAGTTAATTTGGATGATTTGGATGATAGTTATTTTGTTTTTTTTGTATTATGTAAGTATATTATGTAGCTTCTATACTAAAAAGGTCAGGTATATGATCTTTAAACAAACTGAGATGTTCAAACGTTTACACCCCTGGCTCTTAATGCATGATTTGTTTTTCAATTTTATAGCTGTGCTGTAATTGCACACTATTCACCATAATTTTACAATTTCTATACGATTTTCTACTATTTATATTACTTAATACTATTATACTGCATTTATTTTTTTATTAAAAAACAATATATTACATATACAATATATAATTAACATCTCTAGTATACATAGTAAATAATGTACAGTATTAAAGCATGTCAAACAATGTTTTCACTAGATGGAGAAAAAAAAAAAATAGGAATAGATTAGGGCAGGGGCGTAAAATCCGATATCCAGCGACTGCCAAACTGTGCCTAGCAATAATTTTGATCAAAAAAATTTAAATATATGTAGGCTATATTTTTTTGTAATTTCGCATCTGATGACGCATCTGAAACATCATAACGTTGATATCAGCCTACCTAAGAAGTTAAAGTAAATAGGCTATGTTAGCGCTTTCAATGACGCGCATTTAATTTTTTAAATGGGCAGAATAGTCACACACCGGACGAGAAGCGCAGCGCCACATTTAGAGCAACTCACAGGTATCACACCCAATTCAAGACAGCAGTCCAAAACAGTTAATATAGAAATTCACTTAAGGAATTAACAAAGTTGCATCGATGAGTTTGACAAAACGGAGCAAACGGAAAGAGAAATCTATGGCTATTATTAGCTCCCCATATAAAACATACGGACACTAAAAGGTTGTGCGGAAAGATACACAATCTTCCAGCCTAGGATAAAGTCATTATGAACATTAACAATAATTTGGGACAAATATAATGTGACTTTATGGTAAAAAATAAAAAATAAAAAAAATATGTAAGTGGCACTCTGTGGTGCAACAGGATTTGGAACAGCATCACCGTGGACAATCTTTAACTTTAACTTCAATTTGTTCAACTGAATGTTAAAAACCTGTTAAAAATCTAATTGTTAGCTGAAATATCCACAAAAAAAAAAAACAACAACAACACTGAAATAAGGGAGTGAGGATTTATGTGTTTATGTTGATCATGTGTGATTTGTTTGTTCGTTAATAGAGGAGTATTGTTTTATTGTTTATGATATTGTGTTCTTTTGTAAGATTATTAGAATGTTGTGATGCGTGATAAAGACACCCAGCACTCTGATGCTGATGTTGTTGGTTCACAAAATAAAAAAAAAATAATTGTCTGTTAAACATGCTAAAAAAAAAAAAAAAAAAAAAAAAAAAAAAAAATTACATTATTTGCTATTTATTAAAACACAGACCAGAAAAAAAGGCATTTACAAATTGTCTGAAACTGACCCAAACTGAAAAAGGAAAATAGTGCTTGTTTTAAACAACACAAAGCCTTTAAAGAATTGGTTCAATTATTACAACAATCTCATTATTAATTTAACCTGATGCTATTCCCTTTCTTCAGTAGAACACAACCAGTTTTAGAAAGGAATTTGAGATCTGTAGATGCATACCATGCAAATGAATGACTGCAATAATTTGGAGAGTCCAAACATCATGCATGCACGTCCTGATCAAATAATGTCTTATAGCAAAATGATAGGTTTGTACAATAGATGAAATAAATCCATAAACAGGGGCGGACTGGCCATCGGGAGCACCGGGACATTTCTGCGAATTAATTGACGGATTTATGAATCTACGAATCAGGCGATCGCGGAGTGAAAATGACACCACCACATGACCCAACATCAGTGAAGCACTGCCTAATTGGCTATATCCAGAGGCAGGCTTCATCTTAGAAAACCGTGCAAAAAACGGAGCGTAAAAGCAAAGGAGGAGCAGAGCAGGAACGTATAAAAAAGAGAAAAGGCCTGGCCACAGACGGATTAAGTTGATGCAAAATCCCAGCCATGTTCACCAGTAAGGGAGCAGGTCGGTCAGCATTACATTTACATTATATTTACTAGGGGTGGGACGGTTCACTGAAAAAATCGAACTGTTCGGTTTCTCCACACACGGTGCGGCACGCGCTGGAAACGCTGTTCAACTTAAATCTGACAAAGCATCTGTAATATGGTTTACTATAAATAACACGTAAACAAACAGGGTTCAGTTAAAATATGTTTCTGTTGATGGATGAACATTCTGGCTTCCCAGACATTACAACAACAGCGATGAGAAAAAAATAAAAACCGTGGCCAAACCATTCACTTTTGTTCAATACGAATACGAACACTGGATCACTGCATTCTTTTATAGTGACAGTCTTTATATTATTCGAACAGCAACAACAAAGAAATCGCTCACTGCTCTTGATTGAAAAGCTTTTGTAACTTTAATAAAGATTTATCTTTCATTTGTAGTCCAAAATGCAATGCTATTTTACATTTGATTACTTTATTCAATTTCTGTACCTAAAAACTATGCTATACCTACCTAAAAAACCCTGAAAGTCAGTTTTTTTATTTGTAGCTTTACTCTCTTGTATTTATTTGTGCTGTTGCTTGTAGTTAGAATATTCTTAATAATATGATAAAATATATATTTTTTGAAAGTATCGTTTTTCCATAAACATAGCACATACAACGGTAGCGAAACAGTGACTCTAAAACCGTGAAACAAACCGAACCGTGAAAAAGTTGAACTGTTCCACCTCTTATATTTACGTAATCATTTGGCAGACGGACGCTTTCATCCAAAGCTACTTACAATAGATACAAACTATTCTAAAAAAAAAATTACAAATATATATAATGATAGAAGTTTTTAAAATAGCATTCTTTATGACAACACTAGCACACTGTTTTTACATATGGGGACACAGTATTTTTTTTTAGTGCCAAATTTTGACCAGAAATTTTGATTTTCCATTTCTAGCCTACAATATGTAGTCTAGTCTACAATGTTTTATTTATTTATTTTGAAGGTGACGAAGGAAGCAACAGTAGCACTAGTGCTCCAAGTGCTCCTGCTGTTAAACAAAAGGGGTGGGAGAGTTCAGCTTTTGAGTCAGAGCAGGAACCTTCCGGTAAAGTTTAAGCTATAAGCAAAACTAAACATGCTGGCTATACTCTTAGAACAATATGTGCTTTTATGATTTATAAGATCATCAGTAGACTGTGATCATGGGGACATACAATTGATGGCTGCACAATTAATATAGATTATTGAAAGTGCTTATTTCATATTGCAGAGAAACTAGATGTGCAGAGTGAGAGAGGGATTCAGGGAAATATGATATAGATGGTGGATTCCTAGTGAGTTTTTGAGGGTTTATTTATTCATCTATTCATATTATGTATGGTAGTCTACCTGTTACATCAACTAATAGGGTTTAGCCTACAAGTTTAGCAGTCTGGTGGACACATGAATTGGGTGGTGGTGACTGCACCAACAGAGGTGGCCTGGGGTGGAGTCAAATTCCCGGCCTGATTTACTGTCCCAGTCCGCCCCTGTCCACAAATACAGCTTGCACTAAAAATTATCTTCCTTTCAGCACTCAATTTATTACTTATTTGTGCAATGCATGTTAGCGTGTTCTTATGTGAAGAATAAAGATGATGCTTTGACTGCGAGAGATAATGAAAGTCATGTGAAAGTTTTTCAAACAGTATCAGAGCCCTGGTCAGAAACACTAATTTCAAGTTGAGATTGTTTTACTTGCTGATTTGTTTCTTACCCAAATCACAGAAGTGCATTCATTGTATCCTTAAGATCTTGAGTTTCATCTGTTTCATAAAAAATAGGCATTTATGTTCTGATGAAATTAACCTTGGATGGTATCAATGTAGGTGATAATCAATCATGAACAATGAGAATCTTTATTTTCGAAACTACTGTACTATTAAAAAAAAAAAAGCCCACAAATCAAACCAGCTCTGGATAAATCTAGAAATAAGTGAAACTTGTAAACACATCAAGAAGACAAGACTGATGAAAACTACCCAGGTCTGAGAGAAAAACATTAAGAAAATGTTAGTGTCTATATTTAGCACATGGCAAAATACAGTGATCATATACTTGTAACCGAAACAGAAAATGAAGTATTTAGTATAGATTAATGCAAGCAGAAACTTTTCAAGTAGCCTAAATAAATTAGGCTTTATGTTCGCTACAGCAGAGAGATAAACGACTAGCTCTAAAATAATGTTTTGGAATTAACAAACAGAGGCTTGGGATGAGACATGTTAGAAATATTAACACTTAAGAACATTTTAAGGACAAAAACATGAAATAAAACATCTGAGCAATGTCTTGGGGTGTGGTGACTGTGGAAGAATAACTGAATTTGCCGTTATAATCGGAGATCACTGACTAGCGAAATGCCTCACTCACTGAGAACTGTCTGTCTGAAACACGATTCACAGCAAGTAATACAGTCAAAAATATATCCATAAATGCCATAGAAAACACGTTTTAACCTCAAATTTCGGCTAGCACAAATCGATAGAACACCGAAAAAAAAGATATTAAGACTAAATGTCTTACCATGGTCGAGTAAACACCAGAACAATAAGGGCGAAATAAAGAGCAGCTTCATTTCCATGAGGTTTTCTAAAAAATAAATTTTGATGCATAGTGCTGTGTTCTTTCTCTTCAGTAAACCCGAAGCCATTGCTTCTTCTTCCTATTATTATTGTTTTTTTTTTTTGCTTTTTTTTTTTTTTTTTTACAGCGGTTGGTATCCAGCTTACTGGTGCATTAAGAACCCGTTGTGTCACGAATGAAAGTGAAAGTATAACTTGGGAGGATCCCTGCACACTGCAGCAGATGAATGAGACGTGTCGTCATGTTCTTTAATCTGCGTTAGTGCTGGTTGTAAAGTGCTGTGTGAATGCTGTTTGATAGTGTTAGTACATAATAATTGGTTTTGTCTAAAAATTTGAAGGCATTTAAGCAAAACAGATCTTAATGTAGTAGTTTACTATATATGTTTTTTTTTTCTCTCTCTCTCTTCTGGTGGCTACTATAGCCTATTTCTTAAATTAATACTTATATCATAGTAGCCTGTAATTTGTGTTTTATTATATTTGGATATATACATTATTTATCTGGATGAATTAAAACATTATTAAGTTTTCACAGACATAAAAGAGTAAGAGACCACTGCATAACGTGATTATTTAGCCAGTAATATTGTCTGTTTATTTATGTTATATATTCACAATAATTTATTGTGTAGCTGAGGTTTTGATTTTGTTAATATTGTGATTATTATTTTGTTATTATCAAGCAAAGCATGCTGGGAACTACAGTAAATTCACTACCATTTACTGACGCCAACAAAAAATGATAAATGTAGCCTAACTTAAGATTAAATATTAACCTTACATTGCAGAAATGTAGGTGGGTGGAATGAATGGGAAGTGCAAATATATATCCATTGTCAATAAATAAATAAATAAGAAAATAAATCCGGCATAAATCTGAAAAGTTTAACACAGAAATGAACGCCTGGTACATGCTCTCTCTCTCTCTCACACACACACACACACACACACACACACACACACACACACACACACACACACACACACACACACACACAGGTATGACTGCCACAGAGGGCATTTGTATAGAATTTGGCAAATAAAATCAGCCACAAAAGCAGAACAAAGTTATAAAGGCATTAGACCTCATGCATACTCTCTCTCTCTCTCTCTCTCTCACACACACACACACACACACACAGACACAGGTATGATTGCCACATAATGTGATAGTAAAAAATGTTATTGTTATTTGATGTTCACTCTTCACTACTGTTGATTTCTACATATTGCTGTTGGCTTTTATTACATATTATTTATTTAATTTCTTCTACATTCTTAAGTTAATTATTGTTTTTTACACTTGGTTCATTACCGTAAAATCATTAATATGCAACTAAAATCTGACTCTAAGTCTACTCTAAATCTACTATTTGAAGGAATATTTATTTTTAATGTCTTTTCTAGTGTTTATATACACATACATTCACAAAATGTATCACAAAAGTTGTGATACAAGCATTCGGCCACATCTAGTAAAATGAATGGCTCTCTGTGGCCCTCTGCTGTTCAAACAATTTATTTCTTAAACTGTAATAATTTTAGGTTTATCTCTGATCAACAGATGGCAGAATTATACAGTTAAGATTTATAATGATAAGAATGGTGATAATTGGTAACTGGGTAAATATAGAAACAGACAGTCCAGAATCCTGATGAAACAATGAACAATTATATATATATATATATATATATATATATATATATATATATGTATATTTCACATGCAAGCTTATAGTGTAGTTGCGGAATTCTGTGGTAAATAGGTACAAAAGTACTTCACATCTCCCAAAACACTGTATTAACAGATGAGAAGTAAACAAACAAACAAACAAACATGGTGAAGACGACTTGCTGAAGTTCAAACCGAGCATCAGAATGGGGAAGAAAGGGGATTTAAGTGACTTTGAACGTGGAATTGTTGTTGGCGCCAGACGAGCTGGTCTGAGTATTTGAAAAACTGCTGATCTGCTGGAATTTTCACACACAACCATCTCTAGGGTTTACAGAGAACGGTCCGAAAAAGAGAAAATATCCAGTGAGCAGCAGTTGTGTGGACGAAAATGCCTTGTTAATGTCAGAGGTCAGAGGAGAATGGGCAGACTGGTTAGAGATGATAGAAAGGCAACAGTAACTCAAATAACCACTTGGTACAACCAAGGTACCAGATTAACATCTCTGAACGCACAACACGTCGAACCCTGAAGCAGATGGGCTACAGCAGCAGAAGACCACACTGGGTGCCGCTCCTGTCAGCTAAGAACAGGAAACGGAGGCTATAATTCGCACAGGCTCACCAAAATTGGACAATAAAAGATTTGAAAAACGTTGCCTGGTCTGATGAGTCTTGATTTCTGCTGCAACATTCAGATGGTAGGGTCAGAATTTTGCGTAAAGAACATGAAAGCATGGATCCATCCTGCCTTGTCTCAATGGTTCAGGCTGGTGGTGGTGTAATGGTGTGGGGGATATTTTCTTGGTACACTTTGGGCCCCTTAGTAATTGAGCATTGTTTAAATGCCACAGCCTACCTGAGAATCGTTGCTGACCATGTCCATCCCTTTATGACTACAGTGTACCCATCTTCTGATGGCTACTTCCAGGAGGATAATGCACCATGTCACAAAGCTCAAATCATCTCAGACTGGTTTCTTGAACATGACAATGAGTTCACTTTACTCAGATGGCCTCCACAGTTACCAGATCTCAATCCAAAAGAGCAGCTTTGGGATGTGGTGGAACGGGAGATTTGCATCATGGATGTGTAGCCGACAAATCTGCAGCAACTGTGTGATGCTATCATGTCAATATGGACCAAAATCTCTGAGGAATGTTTCAAACACCTTGTTGAATCAATGCCACGAAGAATTTAGGCAGTTCTGAAGGCAAAAGGGGTCCAACCCGGTACTATCAAGGTGTACCTAATAAAGTGGCCAGTGAGTGTGTGTGTGTACAGTATATATATATATATATATATATATATATATATTATTTGTATGATTATATATTTATATATATTTTTTGTTTGATTTTTTATTTTTTTTGTAGTTTTTTTAAAATAGGAATGAAGTTTAAATTTTAAACTTGGAAAATTTGTTGGTTATTGTGATGCTCATTTTATCAAACACATTTTTAGTTTCAGAGTAGTGTTGCGTTTAGCTGTCAATCTGTGTGGTTTATCAGTGATGCATGATGAGTAAAAATACAGTTTGACCAATGACTCTTCTTTGTTTTTAGGTTTGATGGACTGATTCAGTAGCAGCTTCATTTCACTGTAAATCAGTTTTATCTAGACAGGAAGTCAGACGGTGAGTTCATAACACAACAACTGAACACAAATGGTTTGTTTAAAATTCTATGTGAACAGGTACAAATTCACACCATACTTCAGTCATCATTTGTATGATATTTATTTAAATCTGTTTTTTTTATTTATTTTTATTTTTTTTTTGGAAACAGCAGCTGAAACAGCATCATGGCTCTCATGTGCATTTCTTGGATTTGAAAGCAATGGGGCTAATATATTTAACTGGATGAGAAGATAAAGTTGAACTATTTAATGCCAATTAACAACATTTCAAAGACAGTGATGCTGGTCTAAGGCCGGAAAGCTCTGGGACGCTTTAGGACACTGGCTGCACAAGACAGCAGCAGTAACCTGAAGCTCTGTACACTCACTGAAGCTAAGCAGGGCTGATTAGTGTGGTTAGTTGGTTGGTGGGTGTTGTGGTGGAAGAGGATTTTTGTTGTGGGAGATGTTTTTGTGGGGAGAGGAGGGGGATCTTATTGTGTTCTGTGTGGCTCCTAATACACCATACTGTAAAAAGGCACCTGGTGGTGTGGTTAATATGAACCCCAGAGTCTTTCTCAGAAAGATTAGAGGTGTAACCCTGGTCCCTAGATCACCCACCACCCAAATCACTGCAGGAAGTTAGTTAAACATCACAAGTGACATAGTACTTTAATTCTTACAACTTAAATTAAAGTAAACCCAACATTCCATTTTTCAAGTGCAACAATATTGTGAGAAAAAGGGGGGAAAAATAAGGTCATTCACAAGTGCACAGTTGGAATCAGTCGGTGCCTTCCACACAAAAATATGATTGATTGGTTCAGTAATTACAAAACATTAAAATCATTGTGTTCAGTTATACTGCATAAACAATAGCACATCTGTGAGTGAGGTTTCTAGTGTCTTTTCAGTGACCTCCTGCAACAACGGTCAAACAGTCTTAATAAATTACATAACACATGCATATTTTTTACACAAGCTCATTAAAATCAGTTCATATGCGTAAAACTTGAGTAAGTTCAGCTAATGTGTCCTTACACCACACTAGAGGTGAATTGGTTAAAACAAATGAACACTTAGCTTTCGGTTTAGAGGCAAAGTGTCATGGACATGCATGTGCAACTTCATGATCACCACAAAACCTGCATCCTTTACTCACTCCTACTCAAAGCATATGCAGGTGCGTTCATGCAACCAAGTGATCACAGCATATTTTCATAGACTCTAGTCCCTCCTGAATATTATCTTTTCAAGCCTGGAAAACTGATTCATCACTAAAAGATTTAGAAGTTATCTTATGTTCTTTCTTTCTTTCTTTCTTTCTTTCTTTCTTCTTTCTTTTTTCTTTCTTTCTTTCTACTATATATATATCTATATATATATATATATATATATATATATATATATATATATATATATATTTTTTTTTTTTTTTTTTTTTTTTTTTTTTTTTTTTTTTGTTGAACACTGAGTGTATATATTGTTGTTGTTACATTATAAAGAAAAAAATATAGCCTATATCTCTCTTTATAAAATCTTTTTGGCATAAAGATAGTGTAAAAATTAGTCTGGAACCCTAAGGTTCTGTATAAACTGAACTTCTGCATGAATGTTTGCATGAATGCACCTGCATATGCTTTGAGGAGGAATATGATAATTCAGTTTCTCATCTTGGTGTGTTGTTACCACAGACTTAAGCAGGACAGGAAGAAGCCCCTCTCCTACAAACTAAACTCATACGCTCTCAATGCCCAATCTCATGCACCAGATGCTTTCTGAGCCAAAAGATCAAACCACATTTCTTAAGAAAACCAACCGCAGCAGGTTTCAGTTTGATTCAGAGGCTGAGCTGTGAGTGCCGGTGTATATTTCAGTAAACCTGCTCATGTGAGATGAGAGACATTGTAAACTGTAAAAAGTGGCAACCTGCAATTGTTACTTAAAAGAGCTATTTTCACCTGATTTAACCCTGATTTAAAATTAGGTTGTTTGTATAAATGAATGTATCTGTGTTGGTTCAGTGATTGAAACTTGAATAAACTTGGTAATACATGTGTTGCCATTTTTAGTTTACCATTTTTCAGTGTACTCCACACACAAAATCTGAGAAAAAATATATAAACACACACACACACACACACACACACACACACACACACACACACACTCAAAATCACTAGAGTTTTTAAAATCATTAGAGTTAGGCTCTATTTGACCATGAAATGTAGTTCATTTAAAAAACAAACAATACTCTAATGCATTCAGCTACTTAACATTGCCAGACAACAAATATAAAATGAAAATAAATATAAAATTTAACATTCAAAATGATGAAAATTAAGGATGTTTTTTCACTAATATAAACATGTAAAGTCTTAAGAACATTTATATGTAACTATAACATGTGTTCAGTCTGTGTGTGTGTGTGTGTGTGTGTGTGTGTGTGTGAACTAGTGGGGTTAAACTGTCGTGGGAGGATTCACACACCGTTCTGCTGTTTTTCGGCAGACAGACATTAGATCAGACTCTGAACTGTTGAATAAAATGTTTCACATGTTTATTTTGTTCTGTATGTGCTGGTGGAGCCTGATTGGTAAGTTTTAAACCTACATTTATGGCTTTATTTTTTTTTTTTCTTTTTTTTTATTTTTTTAGCTTTCTCTACTGTTGGCATATTGTTAAATTAGAGTATTTTCATCTGCTGTGTTCAAATCTTGTGTTGTTCTAAATATCTTAAATTTCTGTCTTGATGCTGTTCTTCAATTCACATTTAAAACCACTACAAACTGATTTCAGGCTTTGTAAACTATCATGAGACCTAATCTGTGACAAAAACCTTGTTTATCAGGTGTGTTTGGTGAGACAGTATCATTAATGGAGGGAGATTCTGTCACTCTAAACACTGACAATATTAAAATATATGAGGACGACGAAATACTGTGGAATTTTGGAGCAGAAAAGTTTATTTTAGCGAAAATAAATAGAGAGGCTGGAGTTTTCTCCATATTTGATGATGTTCCTGATGGGAGATTCAGAGACAGACTGAAGCTGAACAAACAAACTGGATCTCTGACCATCACAGACATCACAACTGTACACGCTGGAGACTATCAACTACAGATAAGTGGAGCAAAATTGTCATCAAAAACATTCAGTGTTTCTGTCTATGGTGAGTGGAGATCTTTTTTTCAAGCATTCACGTATTATTGTTTTATTAAAGTAATATCTAGGTTCAATACAAGTTAAGCTCAGCTGATAGCATTTTTGGCATAATGTTGATTACTGCACTAATGAATTTCAACTTAAATAAATAAATAAATACAATCTAGATGCTTACAGTGGAAATCAATGAGATCAATGTTTGGGGGATTTAAAAGAGGAAATGTGAAGCTTACCATTTAATAAAAACACTCATATTAATTGTTCTCTTAAAATGTGTATTTGAACTGTGAAGCTGTCTAAATTATATATTTTTTTACAGTCAGGGTTTTACAGTTCCAAAAATTATCAAAGTGACAAAGTTGTAAAATTAGATATAACTTTACACAGAAAAGGTTATTAAGTGATTTTTCATGCTAAAATCATGTTAACATATATTGTTCATGTCTTGTGGCTTTCGTATTAAAACAAAGAATATTTTATGTTTACGGATCTGCCTCATTCACTGCCATTGTAAGCACCTTAGTGTAAACCAGAGTTTGTTCATTGTTATTTATGTATTGACTGATTGACTGAAATGAGGAATAAGTGGAAATCCATTTTTTTCTTCTCGTTCTCTCATGCTTTGCAGCTCGTCTGCCTGTTCCTAACATTACCAGAGACTGTTCTTCATCATCATCATCATCGTCAGGATCATCATATTGTTCATTGTTGTGTTCAGTGGTGAATGTGGGTCATGTGACTCTCTCCTGGTACAAAGGAAACAGTTTATTGTCCAGCATCAGTGTGTCTGATCTCAGCATCAGTCTCTCTCTACCTCTGGAGGTGGAATATCAGGATAAAAACAGCTACAGCTGTGTGCTCAAAAATCCCATCAGCAACCAGACCACACATCTCAACATAAGTGAACTCTGTCACACATGTTCAGGTGGGCTGATGTTGACATTAACATTCATTTACTTTACACTATATCTCACAGTTATATAGTGCTGGTGTTTGATAGTGTTTGTTGTAGATCAGACAGACAGATTCAGTCACACTAACAGCTCATTCTGTCCATTACAGATCAGGGTCTACCTTTATCTTATTTAGTGTTGATCTCTGTTCCTGTTGCTGTATCTCTGTTGATTGTCGCTGCAGTCGTGATCTTCTGGATCTACAAGAAATATAGAAAAACTGATCAAGAAGGCAAGTGCTACAAAGAAAACAATACTCTAAAATGATTCTCTAAATATTTTGATTAATTGATAGCTTTAAATACCATTTAATTACAATTATTCTAATAATTATTGTAGCTAACATTTTCTAGTTCCTTTTTATAAGAAGATGTAGTTATTGGTTTGGCGGTTTCTGTGGATTACACTCATGTCAGAATACATATCTATATCTATATCTATATAATTGCACTGGGCAGCTATCTTTACTCGTCTCATTAGCACAAAAACAGATTCTGCGCTTCACAAACTGTATCAAAACGCTGGAAACACAGGAATGAAAATTTGCATTAATTTAATAATACAACTTTCCCCACACTTTACAAACATAATCTTAATAATATTTCATAATATCTTCATAATCTTACCTGTGTAAAGATGCACCGTTCATCTCTATGAATAATGATGTTCCAGATGTTCCACTTAATACATTTCAACCTCACAAAAAATGCAAAGGACTTCACTTGTGTTAAGCTTCTGGGTTTGATATACATTTTTTTTGTAAGTAATGTCTCTTCACGTTTAATCGTAAACATGTAGCCTACTTATTGGGACTTTGTGAGAGAAAAAAAGTTAAAATGTTAAATTCAATTTGTAAATGCCGTTTTTAAAAAGTGCAGCATTAAACATTTTACCAACTTTACATTAACACTAGCTTTGACAAACCCTAATAACATGTTATAAAGAAGCAGCTCTAGTTAAGACGTTTTGTTGTTTTAATCCATCTATTATTGCTGTTAAAACAGTTCAGACTCGTGATGACGAGATTACTTACACCGAGGCAGTGTTCTACAAAAGAAATGCACATAAATCGGTAAGATCATTTATTCATGTCATGTGTCTCTGTATGATTTCACCAGTTAATCAAATTTAGATCAGTTTGCACACACCAGCACCATATCCGATAATTATAAAAGCCTCCTTTTTATTTTTATTGATAGGCCAAATGTTATTTCATAATTTAATCTATAAAACATTCCAGTACAATGTAATATATTTGAAGAGTTTGGTTCCAAAACGCGATAAATAACAATTTAAAAAAATAAAAAAAATGGTTTAATCTATAAAACATTCCACGCGATATACAACAATAAATAAAGTATTGTAATCGTTTTCTGCCAGTATGATAACCGCCAGTATCAGTATTGTATCGTTCGGTATTGAAAAGTCCATTTTTTATTTTACGCGGAGTTTTTGTGTATTGGCTTTTCTCCCTTTTTTTCCAAACCGCGACAAACGCCAGTCTCCTTTCTTTGCAGTATGTAATATATCCGCTCAACCAATCACAGCGCAACATTCCATGCACTCTAGACTGTAATGGTGGCGCTCTGAATACACCCGGCATCCTAGTTTTCCTCATCTACTTTGTACTTTGTGATCAACAAACAAGGGCTTCATGATATATCACATGTTATTGTCAATTTGTCATGCGCATCTCGTCAGTAAAGCCGGTTCTTTGATAAATCTCCATCGTGTGCTTTCAGATGGAGCGGCATTTAATACACAGAGCCGTACGTCACTGACAAGTTATGCAATATCGTGTTCATAATCACAGATGAATCGCATTTGATTATGAATGCGATATTGCGCAGCTTGTCAGTGTAAATGTTTTTATTAATGTGATTAATGTTTTTGTTTTTACAGCATATAGCCCTAGTCAATAAAATGAATGTAACATGGCAAAGATTAATGCACATTTGGTTGCTAGTTGAATGTAAGGGAAATATCATTTTAGAATTTATGTGGTTTGATGTGATGTTGTTGTTCATGTATGTTCATGATGAAATGTTATTTTATCGTTGTAATTAATTTATAGCATTAACAAGATGACCCGTTGGATTTATTTTGGGAGCGATGACTGATGAATGTATTTTTAGTCCAGTGCCTGTTTATAAGATTAGTATTGACCAAGTTCAGAGGCTGTCATATGTGGATAAACTATGTTGTGTATTTTCAACAGTTTCAATATGAAAAATAACTTTCATATAGATTCATTGAAAAAAATGATGCTATGTGAAAGTTTGAAACAGAAAATATCGGTTTTCATTTTTCCACTTTCTTGGTAAAAAAAACAAACAAACAAACAAACAACAACAACAACAACAACAAAACTTTTTACTCAAATTGATCAAAATGGATTTATTGCGTTTTGGAACCAAACTCTTCATTTGTTGAGTGTTGCATATATGACTAACATGCCTATATCCTGTGGACACAAAGTCCACTTCAAACTTCCCAGAACTGGAGATAGGAGCATTTTGAGGAAAAATCAATGTTTATTGAACTTCTTCCGATGATCATTTTAACTGACAGATGAAGGCTGCATTACCAATGCCGTCCACTAGGATAATAAATACTTCTAGTCTTGTGTTTTCTATTCGTTTACCAATTGAAATTTTCAATTCAATATTTGAGGAAAAAAAAATTTGTAGTTTCTATCCCTGGATATTATCGTCAATCGCTTAACATTTTATTTGTAAAACAGTTGTCAAATATGAAATGTTTTGCTCTTTCCATCTTACCTCACTATTTTTAAACATCAAAAATGACGATTTGCGCTGGATTTGCACGCTCTACTTCTGTGAGAAGTAAACCCCGCCCACTTTGATTTGATTGGCCGTCTCAATCATTTTGACATTGATGAGCGCTTTTAAACCATTTTGTCATCCTAAAACAACAAACAGAGCTAATGGAGTGCAGCAGAGCAGTGCAAGAATTTCAAGTACAGGAGGGACAATTTGGTCATCACCGGTTGTATACATCACAAATAAGTTTATTTGATGTGGGCACTTTCATCTGCAAGATGTAATATTTAAGTTTTTGCAGTTGCTCAACTGCAATATGTCTCTAAGACATTTTCTGTCAGATGCTATAGGCGCCGATTTACAAAAGTAGGTATGGACCTTTCCCTTTATAGGCTTTATCACATTTATATATATATTCACAAATTTTATATACATCACTTACTATCATAAAAATGACACATCATACATATCAAATGCTATTACACATTTTTGGAGCCACATTTTTGGAGCCTTTTTGTATCTTGTCATTTTACGGAATAGAGCTTTATGGAATTGTGAAACTGAAACCCACATGGGTTTGGAATGATGTAAGGGTGAGTAAATGGTAGAGAACTGATCAGACCTGATCTCTGTTTGCATTATTGTTAAGCTGCTTTGAAACAATCCGTACAGCATAAAGCACAATAATAAGAAAGGTGACTTGACTTGAATTAACCCTTTAAACTGGCTGCTTCCTGTTTTCTATTTTAAAATGTAATTTATTTCTGATGCAAATTTGTTTGCTGATTTGATGCTCATTTCTCATCATCAATGTTGAAAACAGTTGTGCTGCTTATTTTTGTGGATATGCAAAAGGATCATGTGACACTGAAGACTAGAGAAATAATGCTGTAAACTCAGCTTTTTGTCACAAGAATAAATTACATTTTATAATATATTCAAGCAGAATACAAATATTTAAAATTGTACTATTATGTCACAATTGCACTGTTTTTTAATGTTTGATCATCAAATAAATGCAGCCCCGTTCAGTTTCTTTCAAAAACATGATAAAGAATCTTAATTATTCTTAATTGTTATTTTTCACACACATACAGACACATATTTTTGAAGTATTTTATTAATACAATTGTTTTTTGTTTTTTTTACAGAAAAAGAACGAGGAAGAGCATGTGGACTACACATGTTGCCTTGAGAAGTGAGGAAACCCATATAAAACCCTCCGAGTCTGTGGTTGAGTTTTAAGATTTGTAAACGTAACAAAATGATTTCTGAAGGTTCATGTGACACTTAAGACTTAAGGAATTTTTTTTTTTTTTTTTTGGTAATTTTTAATAGTTGTCTTTTTTAATTACAGTTTTTTTTTTTATAATTAAAGTTGAACTCAATAAAAAGGACAAATGTTGCTTTGGCAAATATTTTCTTTCTTTTTTTTTAGTTTCATTTTATTTCAGTTAACATTTGTTTTATTTAAAACAATGAAATAGTTTTAGTTTCAGTTTTAGTTTACTGTAACAACCCTAGTGCTTTCAAAAGCCTGGACTGGGAGAGCAGCAAATTCAGGGTATCTGCATGATTTTTTTAAATAAAATTTAAGCTTTTTAAGACCTGCATAAATAAAATTAATACCAAGCGCACATGGTTAGGGCAATGACTATGGGAACAAGGGGAAGTCGTGGCCTAATGGTCAAAGAATTTGAATATTGATGAGGTTGTGGTTTGGTTTTTGGTTCTGGTATTGGGACGGCTGTGGTGCAATTGAGCAAGGCACCGAACCCCCAACTGCTCCCCGGGCGCCGCAGCATAAATGGCTGCCCACTGCTCCGGGTGTGTGTTCACGGTGTGTGTGTGTGTTTACTGCTGTGTGTGTGTTCACTGCTGTGTGTGTGCACTTTGGATGGGTTAAATGCAGAGCACCAATTCTAAATATGGGTCACCATACTTGGCTGTATGTCACTTTCACTTTCACATATTCAACCACAAAATGACTATAAATAGCAAGACTTACAGTTCAGATACAGGTTTTTATAAAAAACAAAAAGTTTTATAAAATGATACATTTCACATTTCATCCTTTAAAACATTTTGATTTAGTGTCTTCATTTTTAGATTTTTATAATGCATTAGCATTAGCTAATGTTGATCCACTGGTTTACATTTACAGCTGTGTGTACAGACACCAGAAGGGCTTAAAGAAACCATCAGAAATATAGTGGTTTCCCAGGCTCTACACTAAGTAGCGCTGCACACATAAACACTACTTTTTCAGGCATTATACGGAGGAAAGATGAAAATGCTATCAATTCATTTCCAAAGACACCAGTTCCATTCAGAAATACATTCATATAAATTCTGAAACATACAGCAAACGTCCAATTTATTCAATGAAATAGCCTTTTGAAGTTTACTTGTTGGATGTTTTTCATATCTGATGACACTTGAATTTTGAATTTTGTTGTTTCTTTTTAGCTTTTTTGGTTTTTTAGGGCCTACACGGCCCTAAAATGATTTGAACTACACGAGAAACCCTGCTGATGGCAAATCTCCATCTCACAGTGATTAAAACAGTTTTACAGTGTACAGGTTAGACCCTGACTCTAAAGCATGGTCATATCATCCTGCTGATATAAAAATGTTTTAACCCCACTGTTAATTTACAAAGGAATTTTACATAGTATATTTCACAATACATCAGGTTTCTTCTGACGGTCCCTCCTGCAGCAACAGGACTTTACACAAACCACCACAGTGACCAGCACACCAACAACACCAACAGCAACAGCAGCACATATTCCTGCTATAACTCCTAAAGGCAGACTTGAATCTGTAGTGATAAAGACAGACAGTCATTATTACAAGAGATCAACTGATAATCAATGATATCATCATATTTTTCTAATGATTGCATATATCTACTTTAGTCATCGGTTGCATGACGTTGATATTGAACTGATAAATGGTGCCATCTGGTGGGTGTTTGAGGAACAACAGCTATAAAAAAATCATAGAAAGTGATGGGTGATCATGATGAAGAGGAGTTTTTTAGAGGACAACTGATTATTATTAAAAAGTGGTGGGAGGAAATGATGAAAAATTATTCTCACCATAGTAAGTAGTGATGATTATTTTTTTTATTAAGATGCTGATGCTGTGACGAAGGCGGATGCTGTAGATGATCTTTAACTGATAGAATCCAGAGTCTGTGGTTCTGGTGTTTGTGATGGTCAGAGATCCAGTCTGATGATCCAGCTTCAGTCTGTCTCTGAATCTCTGTTTACACTGAGCATCTGTACAGATCTTACTCTGATCTCCAGTGATTTCAGTGATGAGAATCTCATTAAAATACCACGTCATCAAATCATTCTGTTTTTTAATTACACGAGAGTCTAAAGTAACAGCTTCTCCCTCTTTCACTGACTTTCTCTTCATTTCATCTTGTTCAGCAGCAGGAACATCTGAAACAAACCAACAGCTGATTGTAACTCAATTTTGGTTAAGTATTTGATTGTACCTCTTTCATCAGTCTGAAAAGCAATATTTGTCCAATCTGAATTTGTATATTAGTCCACAGATTCCAGTTTTTAAGAAATGACATGCCTGCATGTGAGATAAAATAGGAGAAAAAATAGAAACATAGCTGCATGCAGCGATTACGGGGCCAATCCAAAAACAGCAGAAATAGAATGTTCATTAAAAAACAGATAGGTTAAGAAGCCCAGAAGTTCAAAAATGAACAGAATTTCAGATGAGAATGACCAAAAACATATTTCTGATTCAATACGAACACACATGGAAAACCCAACGTCAGGAACAGAAGCAACTTTAACACCACTTCTGGCCACAGTACCTCTTGCGGTCTGGGCATGTGCCTCCCTGGATTTGAACCCACGACCTGAAAGGTTCGGGCCAGTGGCTTAGCTAAGTGTGCCTCTCTGTTGACAATAGTGGCTTAGCTAAGTGTGCCTCTCTGTTATTTCGGTATTTTCTGGCCAGTTTGCGATATATCTCGGTATTTGGATTTGGATTTAAAAAATCTGTTTTATATATATTATATATATATATATATATATAATATATACTATATATATATATATATATATTATATAAAGGCTATGAAAACAAATAAAGTGAATGTAACCATTACATTATATTATATGTATATATGTAGCCTTTATATTATGTGCCAAAAGGGTTTAAATCACATTTAATTCTAACATTGTAATGTTTTTAAAGTGGAAGTTAAATTCACAAAAAAAAAAATTTTTAAAGTGGAATGAGAACAAAAGCACAGGGTTGTGTTAGGCTATTTTGATTACCCCATTACAGTCACTTTACAGTCAGTCCTATCATAAAAATTAGACTTGCTTGTAGGTTTAAAATTCTAATTGTCACATTTACTGTGCAACTACAAATATTTCAGCAAAATTTATATTTTGGTCAGAATTATAGCGCACCTAATTAATTGAGCTCTCTCTGTTTGGCGCACATGTGCGCGGCGGTGCACGTTCACTGAAGTTGGTGAAGTTTAGCAGAGAATCCCAAAGCAGAAGGAAAAATTGAAATATTTCCATGGCTTTCTAGCATTTACAGACGTAGAATATACTTGTGAAATGTAAGTTATGCATTCAGGAAGACAGCACATCTCAAAACACATTAAACAGCGCGAGTAGCTATTTACAGATGTAGAATATACTTGTGAAATGTAAGTTATGCATTCAGGAAGACAGCACTAATATGCGAAACGAAACTAGAAACTATGTCTTACTGCTTTTTAAAGGCCTTAATATGAAGCTTGTCACATGTTTAGAACAAACTGGATTATGGGTTAATATATCCAGATTCGGTATGACCCGAGGAATCCATAGACACAAAGGGCATGATTTTCTGACTAACTGTTCACTTTTGGTATCTCATAACCCGTAGGTGGCGATGTTCTGAACTTTGGCATGGACCCTCAGATCATGGTGTTGATGAAGTGTACCAAGTTTCATTTCGATTGATCAAAGTTTGACCCGAGATACAGCCTCTGAAGCAATATTGGGTCGACCTTGTTAATTCATCAAGATGATTAAAAAAAATCTGTTCAGTCATTTCTGTGCAGCTCAGTCCTAAGATCATCTAAGCCAATTTTGGGAATAATTGGATCAATTTTGAAGGAGGAGTAGCAAAAAAAAAACTGAATACTGCACTTTTCAAAATGGCTGCTACTGTAATGGGTGGAGTCTTAATAGATGTAGAATATACTTGTGAAATGTAAGTTATGCATTCAGGAAGGATAACAGTTTTGAATGTAACTACTATAATAAACACATTAATAATGTTGTGATCCATGCTTATTTAGCCTGCTGTTAAATGACTCACCATTAACAACAACATGGAAGATCTTTTGAATAATTTTTCTCCTGATGGTCTGTAGTTTATAATCTCCGGAGTCTGTGGTTGTGATGTTTGTGATAGTGAGATCACCCGTATGATGATCCAGCTTCAGTCTGTCTCTGAATCTCTCAGTGCCTTCATTTTTGATTGATTTCAGCAATGAGAATCTTAGGTTTTTTATTACGTGAGTGTCTAAAGTGACAGAGTTTCCCTCCTTCACTGACTTTGTCTTCATTTTATCAGTCTTTGCACCAGAAACATCTGCAACACAAATCAACAGCTCCTGAAGGATCTTTTTGGGAAAAGCAAAACAACTAAACTATAAAACAGTGGACGTGCCGGAGTAGCAGTGCACACTTGGGATCAAATTTGGGGTCTCTGCAATTTACAGTTTCTGATGCCCATACACATTTAGGGCAGAAAAATAATGAAGAAGAAATAGAAAATAAAAAAATAAACACAAATAGGGTTTTAGAACTTTGGGTGCTTGGACCACTTAAAAAACAACAACAATGAAAAAAACACATGAATGTGATTTAAGCATATGTAACATGCTTTAAAATGTTATGACTCACCATGAACAGCAACACTGAAAATCTTTTGAATCATTCTTCTGCTGATAGTTTGTAGTTGATAAACTCCAGCATCTGTAGTTCTGATGTTTGTGATGGTGAGATCACCTGTCTGATTGTTCAGCTTCAGTCTGCCTTTGAATCTTTCCTTACAATGATCATCTCTACAGATCTTACTGTGATTTCCAGTGATTTGAGCGATGCGGGTGTCATCAAAATACCATGTTACCCTGTCTTGTTGGTTTGTTTTAACACCAGTGTGTAGAGTGACTGAATCTCCCTCCATCACTGACACATCGTTTTTATCATCATCATCATCATCACCTGAAAAAGAAATTAACAAATAATTATGAATCACTTCAAGAGGAGTGGTATAAGAATATACAAAAGAGAAGTGCTGTGATTTTAGGTAGATAAATATTTCTGGTTTCATATGTACATAGGCAGTAACACGCAAACAAATGACAGAAGAACAGAACTGATTCACACATTCACTCATCCGACAATCACGAGTTTCATGACCTTATACATCCCACATGACTCATAACAATCGTGATTCATAAACTATGTCAGACCTCAGCTACTTCAAACGAAAATAACTAAGAAAATAATACATTTCTGTTTAGTTAAGACCTGATACAAAATGAAACTAAGCCAGATTAGCTATTAACGTTTACGGATAGACAGTTTGTAACAAACGACTTACCAGGAATGAAAAGTAGACACAAAATGAACAAAACAAAGATCTTCATTTTCAACACTTTTTCCACTGAAAAATGAGTGCCGATTTTGTGCCCATTATATAACGCGTCCGAATCAAGAATGAAAACGAAAGTTCTTTCGACCCCAAATAACCAAGGTTTGTGTGAAAAACAACAAATCACAACTGATTGTTTTGCTTTCGATTGCCAACTCCACTCGCCTAACGTTAGTCTTGAAGTTTGTATTGTATAATAGAATGTATGGAATGAGGTGTTGAGTGAAATGCTCGTGCTACATTCGTGACGTCACTTACAGTCGACACCGCCTGCTCGTGGATCAAGTAGGCTATTCAGTTTCACTAATTCGGAGTTAAAAAACCATAGCTATGCAATTTTTCCCCCAGTATAAAATTATATATGCTATGTTTCGGATTTTATTCGCTGATATAACTACATTTTTTACTGATTTAAACACTGCTGCTCTTATTGTTCAGACGCTTATGGTTGTGGTGTCTAAGGATACTATTCCGTTATTAATCGTATTTGTATTAGGTTTATTTTATAGCGTGTATAGTGTAGTGCAGTGGTTTTCAAACCTGTCCTGGGGGCTGTTTCATAAAACAGTTTACCAAATAAGCCAGGCTTATTTCAATTAGTCTGACTTATTTTCACTTGATTTGGTTTCATAAAGCAAAATTATCTCAGGCTCAGTCACTCTGGCAACTTATGCTGGGAAACTAACCTGGTCCAGAGCAGGCTAACTGTCAGGCTAAGCTGAGTTCATCTAACACTGACCAATAGGAACACACTGATATTACCCTTGACTCTCTCACATACAATTATTTGAAGTTATCTGTCCAAAAAATTGTATACAGTATACAGAAGTATAAGAATACAGAAAATAATACTTAAATAAATCAAATAAATAAAAATATAAACTATAACTGACTGTTTTTAATGGATTGTGCCCAACATTTAAAGTCTTTGTTTTAAATATTTGAAAATATTTTAACATGCTGCTACATGCGTATTCAGTTGATCAGCAGTTTCTAGCCATACAGCCTTTCTCTCTGGTTCTATGACAGCTGTACTTTATGGTTATTAGTAGAACATTACAAGTTAAAATCACTAATTAAAAATGAAAATAAATAACATAAAACAGACTATATTTTATATGATGAGGAATACACATGAATGCATTTGAGCTAGTAATTAGGGCTGTATTAGCTTACATTTGATTTACAGTTACTGCTATCATAAAAAATACACTTAAGTGCTCCGAAATTTCTTGGAAAACAGGTGCAGTGACTTTGGTTTTCAAAAAACACAGTGGACCAACACCAGCAGATGACATTGCACCCCAAATCATCACAGACTGTAACACTGGACTTCAAGCAACTTGGACTATGAGCTTCTCCACCTTTCCTCCAGACTCTAGGACCTTGGATTCCAAATGAAAAACAAAACTTGATCTCATCTGAAAAGAGGACTTTGGACCACAGGGCAATTGTCCAGTTCTTCTTCTCCTTAGCCAAGGTAAGGCACCTCTGACGTTGTCTGTGGTTCATGAGTGGCTTAACAAGAGGAATACACTGCAAAAAATGATTGTGATTTTAACAGTAAAAGACTGTAAAAATGCTACAGTAAAAACCTGTTAATTGGTTATTAGTAAGTTTCCATACTATATACGGTGAATAACTGTAATTACATTTAATGTCATTTTACAGTAAAACACTGTTAAAATTACGGTTTTTAGAAGTGAAAAAGAAAAAGTCATTGTACAATTTATAGTGAAAAACTTTTAAATGACACTGCCAGAATTCCCTGCATGACACTTCATATTTTATGTTTTTTTTTTTTTTTTTTTTTTTTTAATTTTTTTTCGTTGAAATAACATGTTTCATCTTAGTTTTTTCTTATCAGCTGTGTACATTGGGGTTTTATCTTATATCTAATGTTGTTGAATTGTTTTTTTTTGATTTGTTTTAGTATTTTTTTGTTTAGTGTTTGTGTGAATGACACTGTGCACCTTCTATATATATATATATATATATATATTTATATATATATATATATATATATATATATATAGTATATATCCACCACCTATTTTGGTGGTTATCAGTATTTAATTATTTATTTATTAGTATATCCCTTCTCAGCTGGTGGAAGAACTGTTTGTGATGATGCATACGTTTGACTTTATTGTGAATTTAAGTTAAGTCTGTAAAGCCTAAAATGTTGCTACCATTTTTTTTTTTTTTTTTTTTTACGGTGAAATTCTGGCAACCACAGCTGCCGGTATTTTACAGTAAATGTCACAGATTTTTTTTTTACAGTGTACGACAACTGTAGCCAAATACCTTGAAACGTCTGTGTGTGGTGGCTCTTGATGCCTTGACTCCAGCTTCAGTCCATTCCTTGTATTTTTCAGTATCTTGAATCGATTTTGCTTGACACTCCTCCTAAGGCTGCGGTTCTCTCGGTTGGTTGTGCATCTTTTTCTTCCACACTTTTTCTTTCCACTCAAATTTTTGTTAACATGCTTGGATACAGCACTCTGTGAACAGCCAGCTTCTTTGGCAATGAATGTTTGTGGCTTACGCTCCTTGTGAAGGGTGTCAATGATTGTCTTCTGGACAACTGTCAGATCAGCAGTCTTCCCCATGATTGTGTAGCCTAGTGAACCCAACTGAGAGACCATTTTGAAGGCTCAGGAAACTTTGCAGGTGTTTTGAGTTGATTAGCTAATTGGCATGTCACCATATTCTAATTTGTTGAGATAGTGAATTGGTGGGTTTTTGTTAAATGTGAGCAAAAATCATCACAATTAAAAGAACCAAAGACTTAAACTACTTCAGTCTACGTGCATTGGATTTATTTAATACACAAGTTTCACAATTTGAGTTGAATTACTGAAATAAATGAACTTTTCCATGACATTCTAATTTATTGAGATGCACCTATACCTAGGATGCTTCGAGGGTGAGTAAAACACAGTGTAATTTTAATTTTGGAGTGAACTAACCCTTTAAGGGTTGCTTAAGTATAAAAAATATCCTGACTCTTTGAACCTGGATCGAATTAGTGAGATTGCGTGAACTTAAATTGTTGTTTATGAAACTGCTTTAGTCCCGATTGATTTGTTCGATTATATCAAATCAAGTTTTGGACTTTAATCCCTGCTTTTCTCAGTGTCTTTTATGAAACAGACCCCAGGTGAAGTGTACAGTTCGGGTTTTGCTTTATTTTCTTTAATTCTAAAATGATTTGTCATCCTGTGGCTCCATCTACTGGACATCATTAGTATTAGGACTTTCAAGAATGTGCTGTAAAGTTGTTTTTATATATTCATTAGACATTCACTCTTAAGACATTTCTTCAACATTATGTGATGTGCCATCGCAAAATAGTGTCAGTTTATGCAGTGTCACCATGTTAGATCATAAACTAGGGGTGTCAAACTGATGGCCAGAGCCCTGAAGAGTTTAGATTCAACCCTAATTAAACACACCTGATTGAACTAATCAAGTCCTTCAGGCTTATTTGAAAACTACATGGTATATGTGTTGGAGCAAAACTCTGCAGGGCTCCGGCCCTCCAGGAATTGAGTTTGACACCCCTGTCATAAATCAACCCGAATCAAACAAAGCTGAACAAGCTATTCAAGATCTTAAAGAACACTATAAAGCCACAGGCAGGTGAGTTTGTTAAGGGTTGGAGCTGAACTCTGCAGGACAGTGGCCCTCCATGACAGAAGCTGCCCATCCCTGACCTAAATCATGAATTTACAAGTAATATGTTAGTCTATATGTGGAGGGGACACACTGTTCAGACAATACAGATCCTGGCAATGAAACCACAGCTCCATCCCCTGTGTCTTTAATTTACACTTCGCATATAATATGGTAGAGAAATTAGTAGCATATTTGGCGTGCTGTCCGGGGGGACCGCTCTGAACTCAGGAGAGAGCCCGAACCCAGACAACCCCCAAAAATATGCGTGTCATGAAGAAAAGTGGAGTGTGCGTGAAGGGCCAAATGAGGAACATGAGGGGAGGGCAGGTGAGGGACTCTCACTGCGACCGAAGGGAGCTGCGGCTCTGCTGCACCGGAAGGGAGAGCCCCTCTTGAAATTGAATACGTGGTGTGGTTTAAAGTGTCTGATGGAGGGCTCTAAGTGAGTGTGAATGTTGTTGTGGATATGTTGCATCGGAAGGGAGAGCCCCTCTTGAAACTGAATACGTGGCGTGGTTTAAAGCGTTAAATGAAGGGCTCTTGTTGCGTCTGAAGGGAGCCGCGGCTCTGCTGCACCGGAAGGGAGATCCCCTCTTGAGCTTGAATATGAATACGTGTTTTGATTTGTAGGATGGAGTGCTGTGGTTTCGATGGAAGAGAGCCGCGGCTCTGCTGCACCAGAAGGGAGAGCCCTGTCCCTGTTTTTTCTCCAGTCTTCGGTTCATTAATTCCCAGCCCCATAGGCTATAACACTATGCATTCCCGAGACAGAATTGATTAGTTCATCTCTCGAGTCTGGGGTTCGAGTTGTTCGTTCTTTCTTTGCTTTGTCAGAGTGATCTTTCCTCACCTTACAGATAAAGTTTTCATTCATTGTTAACCATCATGACAAATATTGCTTTTGGTCTGTTACTGGTTTTATTAATCATAACAAAACTAGAACGTGCTAGATGTAAAGTAGATTTGTAGTTTTTGAACTGTTCAAGAAAGTTTGGTTACGAACAGGGAGCCCAGTTTTTTTTATAAAGATGCTCAAGCTGTCAACCGGAGCTCTTATGGATACGGAGTTCGGTGTCAGGGCTAGGCAAGGGAGGACCCAGATGCAGAATTAACAGGGAGAACAGTTTATTAACAAGAATGAGAACACAAACAGATGAGGCAGGAAGACAGTCCACACAACAGGGCAGGGCACACAACAGGAGAACAGGCTGGTCGGAAGGAGGTAGCTCCAGACTCTGTGCCAAAAGGGGACCTGGTAGCAACTCAAGGAACCACAGGCTTGACCCTGTTGATGGGAACTCTTGAAGCATCAAAATGTCTGTCAGGTCAGAAGAACCAGCGACCAGGGAGGACTCAGGAAGCAGGGCAGGAACCAACACAACAGACACACAAAGACAATACAACAGGAGAGATGAGAGATAGACAGATCAAAAGTAAACTTGCAAACCTATGCCTAGGGAGAAAAGAAAACTAAAAAAAAGGAAAAACAAAAGTAATAAAATACTAGAAAAAACTGCAACTGATGAAAACAAAAGGATAACGATTGGAAAAAGCTAGGATTAAATAACTAGAACTACAAACAAAAATAAATAAAAAGACAAGACATCAACCTTGCTGAAAACTAGAAAGAAAATAAGAGGGGGAAAAAAATCAAAAGGTTCAAGAACTAAAATAAAAACTAAACCACAAAGAGTAGAACTAGACTATAGACTACACACGGGAACAAACAAAAACTAGAAAAACAAGAGGGAACTAGACAAGATGCAATATACTGAATAAAGAGTTCTAGCAAGACTAAATATGCAAGCAAAGAGACTGTACACAAGGCACACACAAAATGAACCAGCAAAGACCAGAGGGAAATGAGCACAATATAAAGGGAGCAGAGCACACAAGGATCAGGTGAAGACAATTGGACAAACAAGGACTAAACAAAGGGGCGTGGTGATTGAAAACGAGGAGGCAGGATAAGAGGAGCACATGGCCAACATAAACAAAGACACAACCATGTGCTGAGGCACAAAATAAACAGAGACACATTAAACAAATATAGGACAGACAAGACTGCCAGGGCAGGGTCTTGACATTAGGGGATAAACCAGGGAGAAGTGTCACTGGAAGAAACAATTCTATTCTTAACAGGATCATGCACAGATGAAATATCAGATAATATAAGAGTGAAATTTTGAAAGAATCAGTGAAGGAGAAGATAAATCAAAAACGTCAGAAAGATTAGAGGAAGCAATAGAGGAACAGAATGATGAGATGTCAACATAATTAAAATTACGATAAAATATAATCTTAGCAGATTTCTTATGTATAGGCAAAATAAAATTAAAGTCTGTGAGTTTATGATCAGAGATACCAGTGTCAGAGGAAGAGATTGAGCAAATACCATCCCCTGAGGTACAGATCAAATCAAGGATATGACCATGTGAATTAGTAGGAAAATGAACATGATGATCAGACAGATTAAAACAATCAAAAATTGGCAGTAATTGAGTGGTGTTAGGGCAAACAACATAAAAATTTATATTACAGTCACCAAGCAGGAGAACAGGAGAAGACATGGAACAGGCGAGGGTTAACAGTTCACTGAGTTGAGAAAAAAAGTTTGAAATTGATTTAGGAGAAGGATAGAGTAGGTTGATAATAAGAGAGTCAACCATCAGTACAATATATTCAGATGTATCGTGTTGTGGAAATCGAGTTGTGAGATTTGGAGGTTATCACAGTAGATGACAGCGAGACCACCCCCTTTGCCATGCAGTCTTGGCTTGGACAAATGCTTATATCCATATGGTGCGAGTATGTTTGTACGAGGCAGATGAATTTGATGACGAGGTTAGATGACAGTTAAAGATGTTTCACAATATCAAAGTTTATATTTTATGAGTATTTCTTTTTTTTATTTACATTTTTTGATTATTATTTATACAGGACAGTAAGGAGAGCGCACAAGTGGGAGAGAGAGGAGGGGATGGCATCAGAAAGTACCTAAAGCTGGGACTCTTTCAAGGATCACCTGAAGCACAAACATGCTAAATGCACAAGGCTGTTGGTTCTAACATTTTATCAGAATTTAAAGAAATATTTCTTCTTAAAATGTTACACACATTTCATTCAAAGCAGGGTTTTCCTGCGTAACGAATTTCAAGGCGAATGTCTCTTGTCAAATTTAGTGCCGCCTCTGGCAGTCAACAAAAATCAAGACAGGTGGTCACACACTTTACCACCGACACAGTTTCTGTTGCAGGTTCCATTCTCAAACTGTTCAACACATTTTCACTGCACAAATGTACAAATCTCTTGTAATGAGACACATTACTAAAACATGCTTTCAAGTAAACTATAGATTATTTTCATGTGTTTTATAAAGTCTGTTTCCAAAATAAAACTCCTGTTTTGTTGCTGGAAGAGTTGTTAGTGAGGGCAGCAGGGGGAGCTCATCCTGTGCTCTGAATGGGGAGGATTCACATTGAAAGTTCTGCTGTGTTTTCAACAGTAGCATTTTTAGATATGCTTTTAGATAAGCTATTGAAGAAAATGTCTGTTTTGTTCTTTTTGTGCTGGTGGAATCTGATTGGTAAGCTATACTTTTTGTTTAATTATATGGTTGATTATTTTTTTCAAATGTCAGAGTAATAAAGTAGCTGCTACACTAACAAAAAGGGTACAAAAACTGTCACTGAGGCGGTATACTTTAGGTATTAAATAATAATAATAATATACTATTTTAAATGTTTTTAAACATTTTTTTAACAATTCAGTCTGTAATAATGCATTTGTTTAGTAAATGTTGCACTTTGATTTTCCTCTACAACAGATAACTTAAAGCAAATTAAATATTAAGGATGTGTTGCACCATAAGGATTAAGCTTAAATCTAGATGGGTTGTTACAGCTGCAGGGAAAGATACCTTTAAAAGGAATCCATTTCAATATTGTGTTTCTCCATAAAAAAAGTAAATTTTGTGTTAATTTTTTCACCTGGGCTGGTGAAAAACACAAAAGTTATATTTTGGGCAATTGTAAAAGCCCTTTCATACCATAAGTTATATCAACACAGGGGCAGGAGAGCCGTCAGTGAATAAATGTTAAAACAAAGTTACTTGCTTTCCTTATTTGAAAAAGTAAAACTTCACTGTAAATTTAAAAGTAATGTGTAACTTTAATTACTCAATTAAAGTGATATTATTATGTGTCCTATGGGGCCTGGTTATCTGTCCTTTTTGTTAAATTATGCTGCTAAATATATTCATAGGTAATCTGTAAGTGCTGCTGCAATGTTTTCTCTGCCTGCTTGATACTAATAGTCTCTCTTTAATGGTTAGCCATTGTATTGTATTTTTCTTTATCTGCAAGAGTTACAGTACTTATATCAGACAAAAAGTTTCTGCTTGTCAGTCAATAAATAAATAAATAAAACAAGGAAATGGAATATGTGTTGCTTTTTAATTATAGTGGCCTACCTTTGTAATTGTCTGTGTAAAATCTGTTTTTATTTCCCAAGTGTGTTTGGTGAGTCAGTGTCAGTGATGGAGGGAGATTCTATCACTCTAAACACTGATGTTATTGAAATACTTGAAGACGATGACATACTGTGGAAATTTGGAGCTGAAAAGTCTCTCATAGCTGAAATCAGTCGAGAGAAACAAATCTTTTTCAAATATGATAATGTTCATGATGGGATATTCAGAGACAGGCTGAAGCTGGACAATCAAACTGGATATCTGACCATCACAGACATCACAACTGAACACGCTGGACTCTATGAACTACAGATAAGTGGAGCAAAACTGACATCAAAAACATTCAGTGTTTCTGTCTATGGTGAGCAGAGATCATTAGTTCTGCCTGTTACATATTCTTGTTTTACAGTCTGAGATGGTATCATATAAACACTCACTCAACACTGAAATGAAAATAAAGTTGTGTAGATTTATCCACATTTCAATGTATTCTCTCATGTTTTGCAGCACATCTGCCTGTTCCTAACATTACCAGAGACTGTTCTTCTTCATCATCATCATCATCATTGTCAGGATCATCATATTGTTCATTGTTGTGTTCAGTGGTGAATGTGAGTCATGTGACTCTCTCCTGGTACAAAGGAAACAGTTTATTGTCCAGCATCAGTGTGTCTGATCTCATCATCAGTCTCTCTCTACCTCTGGAGGTGGAATATCAGGATAAAAACAGCTACAGCTGTGTGCTCAACAATCCCATCAGCAACCAAACTCAACATCTGGACATCAGTCAATTCTGTCACACATGTTATGTGTTATTTTAGACACAATGCAACCAAAATATAAAGACAAATCAGAACTGTTGATCCCCGAGCAACCTACAGCGGCATTTAATTTCTTAATCCACATTTTAAACCAATTTGGTGAGCCATTTGGCACGTTGAACCATTGGCCATAGTCGCGTTAGATTTGAAGTGGCGCTGCACAGACATCGTTGTATGACATCAAAATACCACAAGAGCGATTCAAAAGCACAAGGAGTCAACTGCTCTCTAAGCTCTTGCGGTTCTTTGATGTCACACACTGGTCGGTCTAATGGTGATGATCAGCTTCAAGTCGAACAAGCCTAATGATTCAATGAACCATTCATAAAGAACCCTTTACTTCACTCCTAAATGAATCAGCCATAAATAACTCGATGACTCAATCATTAAGACATTTACCACCACCTACTGGCAGTTTTAGTTTATTATTTAGAGTATAATTTCATTAAAGAAATAATTTCATATTTTCATAATACTATTGAAGTAATTTTTTAATATTTTCATAATTCTGGTAAATCAAAAATGACAATTCTGTCATCATTTACTCACATGGTCCAAAAGAGTATATGTAATAAATGTTATCAAACAAAATATTTCTTGCTGAACCTAATTTTTGTAATCTCTGTTTGATGCTTTGCACAACAATGACTTTAAATGATCTTTTCAGAGTAATTTCTCCAAATTTGATGTGCGATTAATTAGATGAATCACCACATCATGTAATTAATTAGATTTAAAAAAAAATGTATCGCTTACCATCCCTAGTAAGGGGAAGTCATGGCCTAACGGTTAGAGAGTCTGACTCCTAACCCCAAGGTTGTGGGTTCAAGTCTCGGGCCGGCAATACATAAGTTGTAAGAGGAAGTCATGGCCCACCAAACCCCCAACTGCTCCCCGGGGGCCGCAGCATAAATGGCTGCCCACTGCTCCGGGTGTGTGTTCATGGTTCATTAGATTAATCACCACATCATGTAATGGTGTGTGTGTGTTCATGGTGTGTGTGTGTTCACTGGGTTAAATACAGAGCATGAATTCTGAGGATGGCTCACCATACTTGGCTGCATGTCACGTCACTTTTTTCACTTAATTATTTATGTCCTGTTACACATTTGTACTTACACAAACCATTCGGAGGGTTGTTACATGTGTGTATTTACAGAAATATTACAGCTGTAGATACTATGTGACAATGTGTACTTACACTGTGGTTACATACTACGTACACATGTAGTTACTTTGTAAGTACACAGGTATTAGGGACACTTAATATAAAGTACGATCCTTGGGCTGGGCATATTTGCTTTTCATAAGAAAAAAAAATAACTAAAAGCTATATTTCGGGCAACTGTAAAGGCCCTTTTACACCAAAAGTGAAATGAATAGGCCTCAGACTGAAGGAAATGTCTCTTCCTCTGCACTTACTCCCAATTCCTCTCAACACGGGGACAGGAGAGCAACCGGGCCTGGCTATCTGTCCTTTTTCATAAATTATGCTGCCATTGTACTCCATTATTCGACACTATAAATATATTTTCTGGCAATCTGAAAGTGCTGCTGCAGTGTTTTATCTCTCTGCTTCATACTAATAGTCTGTCTTTAGTGGTAGCAGTTTAGAAAAGCTTATGTTTATTTATCTGCAAGAGCTAAAGTACATATACAGTATCAGACAGAAAGTATATGCTTGTCAGTAAAAAAATATGGAATATGTGTTGCTTTTTAAATACAGTGGCCTACCCTTATAACTACCTTAATCTGTGTAAAGATGAAATATGTGTTGCTTTTTATTTATTTTTTCATAAGGTTTTTTTTAGGTTTATTTGTTTAAGGTATATTCTGTCACTCTGAACACTGATGCTACTGAAATAAATGAGTAGAGTGAAATAATTTTTATATTTGTATTTTGTTCCTGATGGGATATTCAGAGACAGACTGAAGCGGGACAATCAGACTGGATCTCTGACCACAGACATCACAACTGAACATGCTGGACTCTGTGAACTACAAATCTGTAGAATTTTTTTTAAATCTGAAGCTTTAAGTTTTTATTTGTTTTGTGAGCAGAGATCATTTGTTCTGCCTGTTACATATTCTTTATTTTATAGTTTGAGGTGACATCATATAAACACTCACTCAACACACTGAATTGAAAATTAAATTACTGTGTAAATGTGTCCTGTTTTAGTTTAATCTCTCATATTTTCAGGTAGTCTGCCTTATCCTAACATTACCAGAGACTGTTCTTCATCATCATCAGGATCATTATCATCATCATCATCATCATCATCATATTGTTCATTGTGCTCAGTGATGAATGTGAGTCATGTGACTCTCTCCTGGTACAAAGGAAACAGTTTATTGTCCAGCATCAGTGTGTCTGATCTCAGCATCAGTCTCTCTCTACCTCTGGAGGTGGAATATCAGGATAAAAACAGCTACAGCTGTGTGCTCAACAATCTCATCAGCAACCAGACCAGACATCTGGACATCAACAAACTCTGTCAGCCATGTTCAGGTAGGACAGTAGTGATACTAACATGTGTACAACAGTTATTTCTAGTACTCAAATCTGATTGGCTGCAAGACTTTTCCAGCAATCCGATATTCTAGTGATAACAGAACTCCAGCCGTTTCAACATTTATTTAACTCCACTTGCAGTATTTCTCACAGCAAGTGTCATGGCAGATCCCCAAATCCACTATAATTTCATAAATAATGCTGTTTCAAAATTTCTATTTGAATACGTCTATATGAAAATTTGTTTCAGCAGTTTGGGATATGTGAGCTCCAGGGCATCAGCGGCCGTTCAGCACTCATGTAGCTGCCGAGAGCATCCTTAGCTCAGCCAGATCTTCTGGAATTCGCAGATGACTATGATGTCTCTATAGGGGTTAAACATGAGATATAATTTGTTTTGGGTAAATCTAACGAGTGTTCTCATTAATCCGTTATTTGTTGCAGAGCAAATAGTTTTGTCCGAGGGCAAAGACTCATAAGATTATATTTTTGTATAACTTTAATGCTGTATACCAGAGCGCTGCCTTTGTACTCTTGACTAAATTGCCTAGCATCTTTTATGATGGCTGTTGTTGCCTATTAAATGTTATTATTCAATAAATATTATTTAATATGTTTGAAGAATTAATTATAGTATTTTGTATTGAGAACCAGTGTTTGTTCATGATGGTGATTTTAGTGAAATTAAGAGAGTTTTTATGAGTGAGTCAGCAGTAATGACTTTTATATCAAAAAGAGACTGAAACAGGGTTGTAAACAAGGTCATTTTTTACTTTCAACAACACCTTGTAAGACACAGTTAACAAATGCACTGAGCAGTGTTGTCTTTGGAAATCACCCTTAACAAATGAAAGGATAGTACAACAAAGATATTGCTTTCCTCAGCAGACATTCAAACTAATGTTTATTGTGAATATGAGATTGAGATGAAGAATGACTGCTGTGTCAGATGCAGGTATTCACACTCATTCAGTCTATCTTTCTCTTATAATACTCCACATAATACAGTGAGCTTTTAACACACTAATACAATAAGCTTTCAATGAAGCAACTCAACGTTTCTTCGTTACTAGTTCTAAAGTGATGTTTTAGAAATAGTAACAGAGGCTTGGGCTCAGCTGTTAAACTGTCTAACTGAGATTTGAATCTGTGGCGGAAGGAAGTAGTTCTGCACAAAAGATTTTATGTTTTATTTACAAAGTTTTATTTACACACGTGTGCCATCGAACTGTGGTATAAATGTACTGTCACACTCATAGCAGTGCAACATGGTTGTACAGTATATCATCACGCTATGATTACTACGGCCAAATCAGAGCCGTGCTGATATACTGTACAGCCATATCGCAACTGCTACAAAAGTGATATTGCTCATTTATTCATTGAGCTGATTTCTGTCTATTGTTGTAGCTCAGACTCAATAACTTACATGAATATCTCTCTTTTCCTCTCTTTCACATTCTCCAGACTCAGATTCTTTGACAGTGTTGATCTCTGTTGCTGCTGTTGAATCTCTGTTGATTGTCGCTGGATCTGGGATCTTCTGCATCTGCTGGAAATGTAGAAAAACTGATGAAGAAGGCAAGTGTTACCCACTGATTTTAATCAACTGATAGCTTATATTGTAATTTAATATAATTCATGAATGTAACACCATTTAGTTCCCAAATAATGTGTGAGGTCAGTGGTTTTTGCAATGATCTGCCATGAGTAGCTATCTTTATTCATGTCACATGCAAAAAACTCATTCTGTTTTTATTGTTTTACTCTGATAGATAGATTTGTGGGTGAAAAGTAACTATGTGATGAATATATTAATGCATTTTTTTAAAATTGCAGCATTTAAAAAAATGTATTTAATTAATTGTGTCCATAAAAGATTCAACTTTGGAAGCCCTAAAATAACACATTGTAAATAACACATTGTAAATTACTGTTGTTCAAACAGTTCAGATTTGTGAAGATGAGATCACTCATGTCATTATGATACACGAGCCAGTGTTCTACGAAGGAAATGCACATACACTGGTAAGATTATTTATTTCAAACTATGTTATGTGTCTCTATCATTTCAGCAGTTTGTTAGATGTATGAGTTTGATGTTGTGTTTTTGTGTTTTTGTTTGTTTATTGATTTGTATTATAATGTAGTATTATATATTTTTTTTATTTATTTTTTTTATTAGATGGTTTTTTACTGTAAGTTGTGTATTGCTGGCTTAAAAGACCTCTGAGTAAGTCATTTAGTTGATGTTGGCGCTGTTTTTTTTTTTTTTAATGTGGTTTTCAGAGTCTATAGATAAAAGGAGTCAGATTAAGTTACTTTCATATTTTGAACTAGAGTGCATTTGTAAAGCTACTGTGAAAACACTAGAATATTGGAATAACGGAATAAAATGTTATAAAGCAGAAAAAAAAATAATACATTAAGAAATTACAATAAATAAATATTTAAAGGGATAAGAAACTGAATCAAACTACTGTATGGCACACATTCATTCAGAACATTATTCACTTCAGTCTCATTCTTGATATATTATTGGCCATATTTCTGTTATGTAGGCTGGACATTTTTTTTTTATTCATCTTTATTATTAATATTTATTATTACTATATTTCAGTGTTTATTATTATTTTATTTTTTTTGTTATACTTTTTTTTTCAGACATTTGAAGAGGAGGATCAAGTAGTAGACTATGTTTCTGTTAGCATGAGAAGAACCTCCTGTGATGAACTTTGAATTCGGGTCTGTTGTATTAATATTAACATTTATTTTTATGGGAAAATGCATGTCTATATATTTTCACAACCTTATACACTCATGCCTTGATACCAGTGCAAGTTTCAGTACTTATTTCCATCATTAGCGGCGCTAGTAGAACAGCTATTCTTGTCGATATCACATCCTCTTTTCATAAAGATCCCTTTTCTTTGTCTGACAATGCCTTGGAATCATTTAAAGAATAAATTCAATGTTTGTTGATTCACTGTTTTCACTATTTATTTTATCACGCAAATGTGCAGTGGTTAATAACTAAGTTTTCATCAGTTTTGGGGAGTTACTAACAAAAGGAGAAATGCTGCTCAGACTTCATTTCCTCAGTATTTATATGACTTTCTTTTTTTTTTTTTTTTTTTTTTTTTCAGACGAATACAGCCATAATCATATTAAAAATGTCCTGGCTCTTTATAATGGCAGTGAATTGGGGTTGAGATTTTGAAGCCCAAAAAAAGTATGTTCATCAATCATAAAAGGAGCTCTACACAGCTCCGGAAGGTTAATAAAGGCCTTCTGAAACAAACTGATGTGTTAGTGTAAGAGGAATACCATATTTAAAACTTTATGAACCATAATCTCTAGCTTTCGCTAATAATAGTACGCACGGACATGAAAGAGCAGCTTTCTAGTGGATAACGTAGGATGTATGTGTAGCATAAGCGCCATTGAGAAGTGAAGAACGTGGAAGTGCAGTAGAAAGAGCAAAACAAAACACCGGTCATGAATAAGAAGTACAAAACGAGGATTTGTAAAGATAAATGGTGGAGGATTTCAATATAACCCAAGAGGAGGCTGGTTTTCCTTTTCCTAAACTAAACTTGGTTCTCACAAGACTAGCATATTCTCGCCAGAGCTTACGCTATTCCTGCATCCTACGTCATCCACTGGAACACCACTCTCAACATGTTTAAATATATCTCTGATTGTATTCTTCTGAATGAAGAAAGTCATATACACCTAGGATGGCTTGATGGTGAGTAAATCATTGGGTAATTTTAATTTTTAGGTGAACTATCCCTTTAAACTCTCTCTGATCTTCCAGTGACTAGTGACTTGCTGCTGGATGATAAACAGGTGGAAAAAAATCCTACAAGTCCCTGCTTTTTCACTTGTTTATGATATAGCAAGTGACAATGGTGCGTCTGAGATTTATTTTCCCTTAAGTGAAGTGAAAGTGAAAGTGACGTGACATACAGCCAAGTATGGTAACCCATACTCGGAATTTGTGCTCTGCTTTTTAACCCATCCAAAGTGCACACACACCGTGAACACAGACCCGGAGCAGTGGGCAGCCATTTATGCTGCGGCGCCCGGGGAGCAGTTGGGGGATCATTGCCTTGCTCAAGGACACCTCAGGCATGGTATTGAAGGTGGAGAGAGCGCTGTGCATTCACTCCCCCCACCTACAATTCCTGCCGGCCTGAGACTCGAACTCGCAACCCTTGGGTTGCAAGTCCAACACTCTGACCGTTAGGCCACAACTTCCCCCGACTTAAGCATTTTCACCAATATGGGCTCATCTTTAGACCATGCTGGTAAAAATCTATTGAACGATTTTAACAGACCAAATGTTCTTGTAAAAGCACATTAACAAATTTAATGAAAACTGTGCCAAAATGAACATGAGGCTATATTTCTGCAATGCTTTAATGTATTTAGACCAAATTGGGTCTGTGTTATACCAATCATGGCCTGAGGATATATGAGCAGTTTCAGCACAGTGCCACCTATTGGTCAAAAATATAAAAAATATACATTTTTGTTTGTAACTCTTGAACAGCTTGGCTAAAAAAAATCATAAGATTGTTCTCAGTAGGTAATTTTGTGCATCAGACATTTTGAAATGTGCATAAAGTCATCAGCAAATGTTTTTGAGTAATCAAAGACAGCTCCAACATATAATTTTTTGGAGCAGAATTCGTGGCCAATAAATTTCACTTTAGACTTAGGCTTAAATAGAAACATAGCAAGCAACATCCGGTCGCAAATTGTGCAAGTTAAAACAAAAACCCAGATTTGCACAAGAGACATTTATTTGCTTGTTGTATTATTACGTTATGTTTGGAGAGGATGCAGTGTCTCAACTGGAGATAAAGTACTTACCCTAACTTTGAACAATTTTTTTTTTTTTTTATAGTATAGAGAACCTAATTAAGTGTTACACTTTTGCAAAGTTTGGGCAGTAGCTGCTGGTAACTAGTCTCAAAGAAGCCTTCAAATTGTCTTCAGTGATGGCAGACTGGTGTTCTATACGGAAATGATAACTGCACTGTACAACTGAATTAACTTCCGATAAATGCAGGTGACAGCCATGTTTGTATGGAATCTTAAGAATCTTAATGTATTTCTTTCTTATTTTTAATTTACAATTTGAATCTCCCTGTACGATGGGAAACAATCCAGGGTCTTTGGTTCATGCATTTAGTGGACTCACTAACACACAACACATTTTAAAGGTTTCTCACTCTACCCGCTGTGTCTGAGTCAGACACAGTTCCTCATCACATTTTTTTTTCACATTTAAACAGTTTTAAAAAGCTTTTTGCAGCTTTCAGTTTGACTCAGAAACTGAACCTCAGTAAAACCAGTAGTGTGAGAGGGCACAGGTTTAAATATAACCTTTTTTTTTTCTTATACTTCTGGCCATTTAACACAGACAGGCAATTACCTTACAAAAAAATGTGTTAAATATAGAATTAAAATATAGAATATTTTACCCATTAAAAACAGTTAAAATACAAGGATTGGATGAAATAAAACATTATATAATATGCAAATACAGTGTGTAAACAAGGAGTATCAAATTCTGTCAGGGGAGGAGTCACATCAGGTTGAGTGTTTTTAGCAGAGGTTTTATTAGATCACACACTGAACCACTGAAGAAAATGTTTCACATGTTTGTGTTGTTCTGTTTGTGCTGCTGGACTCTGACTAGTAAGTTATAAAAACGTTTTATTGTTATTTTTTTGTTGCTAAGAATTAGACATTTTTTTTATCTGCTATTATCTGTACCAAATAAATCATCACTATGAGAAATCTCATGGGAAATCTCGAGATGTCTTGTAGATGTCTTTGTTTATGTTCTGCATGGTGATTCAGAAAGCCATAACCTTCCACAGAGTTGCTTTTAAATATCAGGCCATTTTTGTTTTAAATGTAAATTCTATTTCAAAAGAATTTCATGTTTTAAAAAATTTAAATGCAGTTATCATGATACATTTCTACAAAAGTCTTGTAAAGTCATTTGTCCAAATGTACAGGAGCCCTGAGAGAATGAAAGATGGTAATGAAACAGCGAGTTGGTTTTATACTGTGCTAAGTGTCTCATTTACTAACTATTGAAAATGTTTTGCACAATTAAACTATGTAACTTTAAACACTGATTTTGCCCCACAACTGATAACTTTAAAACAAATCCCTGTTCATTTTGTGTCTCTGCTGCTGTTGTGAATGTTCTTCAGTTTACATGCGAATGATTAAAACTATAGCTGAGTTCATTCATCTGTGACAAAACCTCTTCATGTTCATCAGGTGTGTTTGGTGCAGAAACAAATGAAATACAGTCAGTGTCAGTGATGGAGGGAGATTCTGTCACTTTAAAAACTAATGTTACTGAATTACATGGAGATGATGACATAGCATGGAAATATGGAGCTGAAAAGTCTCTCATAGTTAAAATCAGCAATGAGGAACAAATCTTTTCAACATTTGATGTTCCTGATGAGAGATTCAGAGACAGACTGAAGGTGGATCATCAAACTGGATCTCTGACCATCACAAACATCACAACTCAACACGCTGGAGTCTATGAACAACAGAGAAGGGGAGCGAAATTGTCATCAAAAACATTCAGTGTTTCTGTTTATCGTGAGTAGAGATCATTTGTTCTGCCATACACATATTCTTGTTTTATAGATTGAGGTGACAGATCGTACAAAAACTCACTCAACACTAAACACTGTTTATTCTTTCATGTTTTCAGCTCATCTGCCTGTTCCTAACATTACCAGAGACTGTTCTTCATCATCATCATCATCATCATCATCATCATGTTTATTTTTTTTTTTTTTTAGTGGTGAATGTGAGTCATGTGACTCTCTCCTGGTACAAAGGAAACAGTTTATTGTCCAGCATCAGTGTGTCTGATCTCAGCATCAGTCTCTCTCTACCTCTGGAGGTGGAATATCAGGATAACAACAGCTACAGCTGTGTGCTCAACAATCCCATCAAAAATCAAACCCAACATTTAGACATAAGTCAGCTCTGTCACACAGGTTCAGGTATGGCAGCGCTATATATGTGTTTATTAATTGACATGATATTTTCTTATAGATCAGACTGAGACATTCACTTCTCTATGATTGCAGCATTGGATGTACTCTTTACTTCACAAATAGTCTTTCTGATAGTGCTGGTTTCTGCTCTTGCTGGATCTCTGTTGATCGTAGCTGCAGTCGGGATCTTCTGCATCTGCAGGAAACACAGAAAAACTGATCAAGAAGGCAAGAGTTTCCTAAATGACGTAGCTTTTTAGTTTAAAAGTAAACTTGTTAATGTTGTCAAAAATAATCTGGCATTAAAACTTCAGTTGCATACATTAATGCTTTACTTTTAACATGTTGCACAGAAACAAATCTAGTTAAGCTTGTGTTTTGTTGTTTTAATGCATCTATCATTATTGTCAAAACAGTTCAGACTCATACAGCAGATATCACCTACTCTGATCCGACATTTCACAGAAGAAACGAACAGAAATTGGTAAGACAAATTATTTTTAATTTCATGTTACTCTGTCAACTAAGAAACAATATACTGTATACTAATTAAAAAAAAAAAAAACTGTGTGTGTGTGTGTGTGTATATATAAATATATATATATATATATATATACGGACTCCAATATCAATATATATATATAGTTTGTTCAGGTTTATAACAAAATATGAAACAGAAACAAGTCCAGGTTTATGTGTCAGCTGACTACTACAGTATCACATATTAGTAAAAAAAAAAAAAAAAAAAAAAAACACCTTGGAATGGAGCACCATTATTTCTCACTGTAATAATTGTGCACTGCATTTATTCATTTTGCAGACGATTTTATCAAAAGCGACTTACAATGGGGAAATGCATCAAGTGATTCATCTTAAAGAGGCAAATAGACACAAGAAGTGCTCATGATACCAAGTTTCAAGCATTGTTCAAATAAGTACAAACTTTTTTTTTTTTTTTTACTTAGGATGAAGTCAAATAGTGACGAAAGTTTTCAAAGATGAAAGATGAGTTTTCAGCTGTCGCTTGAAAATTGTCAGGGAATCAGCATTTTGGATAGGGGAGGGAATATCATTCCACCAGCCAGGAACTACGAGTTCTTGCGCTCAAGACTACAAGTTTCTTTCTTGAGAGAGTGGGTGTTACTGTTGTACCATTTATGCGGTATTCTCTCTCGAAGTAGCAGTGATTGACATAGTGATAACAATAGTAATAGACGGGACAAAATATGTGAAAATGTGCATTAAGACACCCTCACAAATTTCTGAAGCACATTCGATTATTTCTGGAACCTGGTTGATAAGCTTTTATTGCAAAACTATATACAAATCAACAAAACACAAATGCACTAAATAAAATAATTGAATAAATGCATATTTACAATTTAAGCACTTACCTAAAATAAGGCTATTAATAAAATAAATAACTAGAGAAGGCTGACTATAATCAGCTTGCTTCCATTTGGTGAGACAAGCATACTCTTCAGCTTAATTTTAAGAATGTATTTTATAGTAATTTATTCTAGTACAACGTTTGAGCATGTAAATGTAATATCTAAGCGAGAGCAGAGACCATACATAAAAGAACAATGTATATTTAAAAGCACACATCCAGTTTTGTATGAGTGAAGGAAATCCGCTTGCTAGTGGAGCATTACATGGTTTTTGCTATGAATGAAAGGAGAGAGACAGGTCTGTAGCTATCAATAAGTGAAGTGTTTAAAGGGGTCATATGACATTGCTAAAAAGAACATATTTTGTGTATTTGGTGTAATGCAGTGTTTATGCAGTTTAAGGTTCAAAAAACACATTATTTTCCACATAATGTACATTATTGTTGCTCCTCTATGCCCTGCCTTCTGAAACACGTTGATTTATACAAAGTTTAAAAGCGTTCTGAAAAGTGAGGTGTGCGCTGATTCGCCAGCTATCCAGTGCGCTGTGATTGGTTGAATGCCTCAAGCTAGCGTGTGATGGAAATGTTACTCCCCTTATCATACTGTGATGCCATGTCCTGGCACGATGAGACAAAACCAATTAAACCCATCATAAACAAAGCATTTGTTGCATCCAGTGAGGACATAATTACTGATTATAATGACTATAATGATGTGTGTGAGTGCTGGTAAGAGTGTAGGAGAGATTGCTTGGAGAATATGTGAGGGGATTGGGTCTAGAGGACAAGTTGTAGGATGGCTGGAGAGGAGAAATTTGGATACTTCTGCCTCAGTGAGGGGACAGAAGGAGAAGAGGGGTGTTTTAGCCATGGATGTAGTTGGTAGTGGACTGAACCTTGCGTTTGCTAACTTTAGCAGCAACTAACTGTTAAACCCTCCAAAAGCTAAATCACACATCAGACCAGATTTTAAGTGTCCAATTCATGCAAATAGTATTCATGCGAATCAGTGAAGCCAGAAGGTTACATGGAAATTATGTGACATAACATTATATATTATACGTTATGTCACAACCAAAGGAATTTGTCTGTCCAAAATGTCTTTCTAGGAGAGTGACACTTCTCTTTGTTTTTAAGTGTTATCATCTCTTGTGTAATGTGTATTTTTTGTTTGTTTGTTTTTTTTTTTTTTTTAGCATGTTAAAGAGGACGATCATGTGGAGTATGCACCTATTGCCACGAGAAAATGATCTTCAGTCTTGAGTGTTTTTTCGTCAGATCAGTGTCACTGCTTTTACTAGGAATCTCCTGCAACAACCTCAAACTCTGAGTCTTGGGATGAGTTTAAAGATTGGTGAGAATCACCACGTGTAATACTTAAGGACCGCTTATTGAAAGGATCACCTAAAAATATACCTTTGTCATATTTAAGTCACTTTCACTTTTTTCACTTTCACTTTCACTTTTATTTATGTACACGTGTACGGAACTGTTGTTTGATCTGTTGTGTGGACAAACAAAATCTAGTTTAGACATAGTAGATATTTTGCACAAATATTTATAATTCCAGATCAACAGATAATATCTTACTTAAGATGCCGATTTTTCATTCAGAGATAGGTCGTTCTGCTTTTTTTAAAATTATGCTCTGTATGAGCTTCAAGGTACATTACATATGGAATCTGTATCATCTCTCGCTAAGTTTAATAATATTTTAAAGTCTGTTTACATAGATCAGTGTACATGTTTTAATAACTGACTAGGATTTGTATTCTGTTTTAGAAAATTCTGTTTTATGTTTGTTCATTGTGTGGTGATATGTATTTCTTTGTAACTTTGTCTTTTGCCCCCTATCTTGACCAGGACTCCCTGGTAGAAGAGATTTTGTATCTCAATGGGACCTTCTTGGTTAAACAAGTAAATAAAATAAATAAATAAATAAACTTTTGCATGAGAATGTGTCTACTGCTGGATGATTGTGTTCGATGTATTATTTGTTATTATGATGTATTAGTCTTATTTTGACATGACAAAGTGATTAAGTGTGTGAGCTGTTTAGTTACTTTTTTAATTAGTCTTCCCATTAACACCATTTTTTTTGGTTGATTCAGACTGATTTGCTAATGTGCAACGTGCTCGAACACAAAAGGCAGGATTTATCGCATGAACCAATCACAGCCGAACATAACCAGTCATATCCAAACACGTGACTTTCCCCCATTCATTCTCAGTAACCCCCCACTAAACCTACTACTTGTTTAGGACGGTCTCAGATGGGCTCAGATGGGGCTAGAGAGACTCAAACTCCTGCTGAAACTTTACCTGCTGGTGTCACTGTAGGACAACGTTTATTTAGAAAATTAGGGATTTGTACATTTTTAAATGATATATTTTGAAATATTGGCATTGTTTTATTGTTCTAAATTTTTTTTTTTTTTTTTCTCATCCAATATTTTGAGGAGATAATGCCTCCCTTGCCTCCGCGGAGGAAACGCCTCTGATTAAAGCCTGTAATAGGTCAAATTCCACCGTGTGATGGGTCTTTCCAGATTGCATCACATAAAATTTAAATACAGAAATAAAATATGTAACCATTTTTTAACAATTCCAAATTATTTTTCACCATTTCTAGAATTTGTACAGGCTTTGCATTTTATGATTTCAAGAGAATAACAATTAGCAATTCAATTTAATTTTGAAGTGGATTTGTATATGACAGCATTAATTAAAGTTTCTTAATCCTTGACTCAGACACACACAAATATGTCTGTTTATAAAATGGTTAGTTTCAGTCCTCGATTCTGATTGGTCAGCAGCTGTGTTTTATCAAAGACTGTAGAATACCCAAGACGTGTCACTCGTATAGTTTTGAATGGGGAAAAAGGCAACGCTCAATATGGCCACTCTATCCAGTGAAGATTTTACTTCTGAGTAAAAGAGCCTATCGCTAAACGGTAAAGTCATTGCGTCACTGCAGCTGCCGTTAGAAGTTCCGGTTGCTATAGAAGGGCTGTTTCTCAATTCCAAGAATGCAAAGAACGGACTTGTGTTCTCGTGGAGACCGGTCTTGGCAAGCTTCCTTGGAAGAACTCTGAGAGATGCAAGAACATAGAACACACCATTATGAGTACTGAGATGTGCTTTGAACATATCCGGGCACTTCCATGTGTCCTCTGTACTTGCGTTCTTGAGAATTGGAACTGAACTTCGATGGTTAATGATGACGTATAGCGAGAACACGAGGACGCAAGATCGCTAAAGAACGCATATTGAGAAATAGTCAAGATCTCAGCGTTCTGAGAGGTGAGCTCAGGACTCCACATGTACACTGTCCTGTCTAGCCTGAAAAATAAGCTTTTTAAATGCTATTCGAGCAAAAGAAAGAACATTTATGAGACAGTTGTTGTCAGATTTTATTGGTGATTTGAAATTTAATCTTAAACTTGGCGGACAGTTTTGGAGAATTTGATGTTTCCCTATTCAAAGAGATAGGAGCTGCACTTGCAGGCACGAGAGGCATTTCAAAGACGGCCACTGAGTGACATGACTTGCCTTAAAGCAGTGGTTCTCAAACCTCTCCATGAAGTACCCCTAGTCCTGCACATTTTGTATGTCTCCCTCACCAATCACATCTGATTCAACTCATCAGCTCATTGGTGAAGACTGCAAGTCTGAAGTGGGTGTGTCATTAAAGAGAGACATAAGCTGTGTCCCAAACTTAAGTGCATGGACTCCAAAGTGTGCATTTGAAGTGTGAATGCATCACAAAAGCACGATGAAGGCTGTCCCAATCTGAAGTGTGCAACTCCGGAGGTTGGATTTGAAGTGCAATTAAGTTAGGTTTTTAAGTGGAATTATGTGTCAAAGTATGAATGCGCAATCTGTAGAAAGGTTTGAATGGCGATTGCGTCACCGCGGTGCGACGAAGGCCAACGTATTCTGAAAGCGACGCCAAATGCGTCTCTGTTTCCTGGGAAAATGAAGTGTACATCTGATGGACACTTTGCACCCTACCATATCCCAGAATTACTTGTGCGCAGATGGAGACGGTGTTTCTATTCAAAGAACACGGCGTGTGAGATTTCTGGAGGAATTCACATTGAAATGTAAGTAGGCCTACTGTGTTTTCATTTACTCAAATACCTAGCGAAGGTGTTAAAAGCATTTTTTTTAAACACAAAGCCCACAAACAATAAGACAACCACTGTATAAGGCAATATTCTTTCCCCTTGTTGTGCTTTTGTAGTGCAGTCATTTAAGACAGGTCTACAAATGTTTTAACCAAACTTTAGCACTTCAGTGTTTTGACGGCATGTCATGCTGTGTTGTATTTTCTAACGTTAAGATTGCAAATCTGTCTTTATATTTTACATACGTGTTTCCATTTTCTCTTGTTTTAGTATTATTCTGGAGAAAAACGAATTCTGGAGAAAATGTGCCTGCTGTACAAAGTAAGTTAATACAAACATTTTTGCTGAAATTCATTGTGCTGTTGTTGTTAACAGGCATGGTTTATTTGCTCTGCCTTAGGATTGCAAGGGTCCTGGGACAGATGAGGGAGTGAGTGGAAGCTGGTGGAGCTGCTCAGGGAGGACATCAAACTCCAGAGAGAGACAGATGGGAGAAGAGCACAGGAGGGAGAGACAGAGAAGAGGAGAGCACAGGAGAGCAGGGAGAGAATGGAAAGACTGTTTTCTCTTCTTGACAGAATGCTTTACAAATACATTATTTATTAGCATTCTCTATTAGGCAAGAGAAAGCAGGTGAGACATTGTCAATGAAACAGCCTAATTTCTGAAGTTTATTTGTGTGATGTAAGTTAAAAATGAAATTTAATAAGCTGTATATATTATTCATATTTGTAAATGAACCTGAGTACTTTTTGTACATTTTGTTTTTTTGTTTGGCATATTTACCTGTGTTAATAAAAGAGAAGTAATTATGTACATTGCTATTTTTATTTTTTTTATTTTTTTTTTTTAATGCAGCTTATAATTTTTTTTCACTGGATTGTGGCACCCTTCCGTGTTGACATTCTCTTCTCAGAAGATCCAGCAGCACTGTCAGGGCCTCCCTGTCCAGCGCTGGCACATTCAGCTTTATCTTGCAGTACAGGGGTCTGGTCTGATTTAGAGAAGGAAGGAAAAGAGAAACTGTTTAGAGCTATTACAAAGTAATTAGTAGAAGAAATACTGAGGTACTTTAGTAAACTACTTTTAGTAACTACTAATACCACATTTGAAAAAAAAAAAAAAAATACTAGTAACATTTAAAATCTTAGCTAAAGGGATAGTTTACCCAAAAATGAAAATTCCAAACCTGGAACAACTTGAGGGTGAGTAAATGATTACAGAATTGTCATTTTTGGCTGAACTATCCTTTAAGTAAAAGTATTATCTTGCATACTCTAATATACTTAAGGTATTGAGAGTAAACTTAGTACTTCATATTTGTACGAGTATACTTCACGAATGTACTTCCTGACAGTCCACCTCTGATTTTTTTGAAAATGAAAGTATTAAAATTTTTTCTGAATATTAATACATTTTGCTAACTATATCAAGACTGCATCGGAAGGACTCGGACCGGTCAAACAGAGCACTGTTCAGCTGTGACAGCTGCCACTGAACATTGAGCTGTACAATGCTCTATTTTTTTTTTTTTTTTTTTTTTTTTCACAGTTTTATTTTTGCTAACCTGTCTACATATGATCACCATGGTCAAGACAAAAAACTATATAAAACAGACTTTGGTTTTATTCACAATAAAACACTGCTATGACTGCTTTATCCAATGGTTCTGTGTATCACTGCCCAATTAACCCTTTTAGCAACCACCCTTAGCAACATAAACAACCAATAAAATAGTGTCAAACTGTTGCATGTGTTGTGTATTTTGGCAAAGTTTACTTTGTTATTTATTTAATGAAGTATGACTGACCCCTGCTGTCGTTGTGTTGCATCATTCACCTTTAAATTCGAGACCACGCTCTTCCCTTATCAAATGAACTCTTCTCATGCGTAGATAGAGAATGTTGATGTGTGTGTGCATCAGCGTGGAAGCCCACAGTTTCTAAAGTGAGGAGAGAATATTACTATATTTATTAGTTTTCTGTTTCAGGAATGAATCTGTGTGTCAATATGTCCATTAGTTTACACTGTAATGACGCTTGCAAACTTGTGCTGTCAGGAACTTTTTTTCCCCCTTGTTTTTCTTTTTTTAGCGGAAGGACCGCACAGCATTATTCTCAAGCTTGTGGTCATCCCTCTTGATTGTGCACCTTTTCCTACCCAATTTCTTCCTTCCAGTCAACTTTGGATTTAATATGCTTTGATACAGCACTCTGTGAACAGCCACCACTTTGAGTAATTTCCTTCTGTGACTTACCCTCTTTGTGGAGGGTGTCAATGATTGTCTTCTGGACCATTGTTAAGTCAGCAGTCTACCCATTATTATGGTTTCAAAGAACAAGATATACCCAGAATTTTATACTGTAGGGATGGTCATTTAATAAAACTCAAATATAAATATTCTAATATTTTGAGATGCTGGATTTTTGACTTATATGAGCTGAAAACTCTAATTATCAATCTTAAAAACAACAACAACAACAACAAAAACCTTTAGAAATGTTTTACTTTACATGTAATGAATCTAAAATATATGAAAGTTTCAGTCTTCTAGCAATTTGCGTCAATTCACAAATTTCAAAAATGTATTTTCTAATTGATATAATAACAATAATAATATGATTGTCACACTAAGGTGAAGGAACACACAAATAATATGAAGGCAAATGCATTTAATAAATCCACAATAGGGTAATACCACAGACAAACACACAGAATGCACACGTAGAGATGTAGTAGACTTGACCACAAACAGTGAAATGAACACAACGTATACATGCAAATGAGGGTTGATAACAAGACACACCTGAACCAAATGACATAATAAGTGGGAGATAAAAACTAGGTCACAGTTTTCATGTGTAGCACATGTCGAATGAAAACACAACAAAAACAGTCCATGGGTGTGACAATGATGTTATCAGAAAAAAAAAACATAACTCAACTGCAAGAGTGCACCTCATGCTCAGTAACAGCAATAGTGGAGACAAAACATCCTGCACAATTTTCAGCGAAGGCAAGTGTTTGGAAAAATATTATATTAATTATTTTGATCTTTTGTTAGTAGGGATGTGCCCGAATAGTGAATCTGTATTCAAACAGGCATGGTTATCATTCTTAGCCGCTTGCTAGTGGTTGCTGTTACATTACAGTAGCTACATAAAATTTCACTTACCACATAAACAGAGTAAAGAGAGATAACGGATAGGATGATGGCGAATGATCTGCATTTCCTGAGCAACACTGACAAACATCTATTCTTGTAAAATATGTGTAAGTACTGCAGCTCCGTAGTATACACAGAGTATCCCTGTTGAAAAAAAACAAAAAAACAAAACAGCATATGTTGGTTAGGTATGTTTTGACGCAGGGATACTGGTTTATGTTGGTCCTTTGCTGGTTTAACCTGGTCCTTTGCTGGTTTATGCTGGTTCTTTGCTGGCAAAGACCAGCTGTGGGGCAGATGTGGCCCAATGGTTAGAGAGTTGGACTTGTAATCTGAAGGTCGCAGGTTCGAGTCTCGGTGCTGGCAGGAGTTGTAGGTGGGGGGAAGTGAATAACACCCTTAATACCCATGGTTGAAGTGCCCTTGAGTAAGGCACTGAAGCCCCAATTGCTCCCCGGGCACTGGATATAACTGCCCACTGCTCCGGGTGTGTGTTCACTTCTCACTGCTGTGTGTGTGTGTGTGCACTTGGATGGGTTAAATGCACAACACCAATTCCGAGTATGGGTTACCATACTTGGCAAATGTCACGACTTTCACTTTCACTTTTAAACCATCAACAGGACCAGCATAAACCAGCTTCCCAGCATCAAAACATACCTATCCAGCAAATGCTGATTTTTTCAGCAGGGATGTGTGACCGAATGTGAAAGTAAAAAGCAAACGCGCTTTCAAAAGCACGTTGCTTTTGAAATATTAATATTTCATATTTATAACAGCTCCATGATGCCCGCAATTTATATACAGGATAATTACCCAACAATATAATTGGGAGAGAAAGCATTAATATATATATATATATTTTTTTTTTTTTACATGTCATTTCCTTTCTGAACACGGTATTCAGATTTGGTCACATCCCAAATGGGAAGTGTAAAATATATTATATTAGGATATATTCGGAAGTTAATAGGTAATAGGAAACACTGATTTCTTGAGTCAGGACCACCTATACTATAGACTGGTGTGTTATGTATCAAAATACTGGTGTGTTTGATGTCTAGTGTGCACAAAAAAATCTTGGTGAAAATTTATGAATCATGATTACAAAATCAAAAAATCGTGAATCGATTTTTATTTGAATCATGACCCCAGGAATTGATATGAATCAAACCGTGATGTACCGAAAGATTCCACCCCAACACACACACACACACACACACACATATTCAAAATATTAGATTCAAAATATATTTTTTCACCCGGCCCCTCCTCCTCAGACTTGACACACACACAGGTTGCCAGATTGACGACACAAACAAGAACGAGCACACTTGATGATGAATGCAATGAAATATGCTGTTTTCCGCCAACTGGCCACGCGGGGTGCCGAAATACAATTGGGTAAACTGGCAGTGGGCGGCTTTCACAAACCAAAACAAAGGTTGGCCTTCCCACCCGGAACACATATTTTGGAGAATAACTGACTGTATCATTGTTTTTCCGATAAACAAGTATGTTAACTTAGCATGTTTCTTAAATATCTGCAAACATATTATGGTATTTTTATGCTTTAGTAGAGTCAAAATCTTAAATACAATCTTAAATACTTTTTTTTAAGGCGACCATTATTTTAGAATGTATCGCCTTATTTTTTCCATGTGACACAACACAGCCACAATAGCTCTGTATGACACATGGATCGCTTTTATTTTGTTTTTCCTGTTTTATTCAAAATATTCATAAACATGCTCACTATATAATGAAATATCTGATATTCCGATTCTGAAATACGTGCAAGTAAATATATTTGGTTGTTTAATCACTTTTATATCGACCGTCTTAGTTGATCTATACGGGTTAATGGACGCCGCCATGTTAGTTCTCGCTAAATCCGAGCTGTGAGATTTACAACATGCAAATTCATCCTCTCCTCCCGAAACACCTTAAAGTAGGTCTCCCGTAAACTGGGAGAAGAGCAGAGTAAAGTATTCTCGCTAAATCCGAGCTGTGAGATTTACAACATGCAAACTGCTGTGTGTGGGGGGGGAGGGATTTTGAGGAATAGGGGGTTGAGTTAAATAATTGTTGCACCTGACCATTGATGAGCGTGGAGTTGTAGAGAGAACGATAAATAGAGTGGCCAGCGAAGTGTGCGGCGCGCTGGGAAGCAGTAACTTTGCTAAACGCCGAGCTGCACTCAAAGTGGGGGGGTGTGTTGCCGTTCGCATGCTGTTTAGGGCTGCCGGCGGCGAAGATAGCTAGTAGGCTAACCTGTAGATAAGGCCGGGTATAGGAGTGCGTTGGGCGGCCCGCTTCTCAGAAACGGGGTGCTCCGTTTCCGCTCTAGTCGGAGGCCTCGCGAGCGCTGGACTGGTGTCTGTTTTTCTCCCCTCTACCAACCAGCGCCAAAGCTTAGACCCTGGGGGAGGGTCTCGCATCACGGGGGAGTTAAGTTTTTAATCCTTTGTGTGTGTGTGTGTGTGTGTGTGTGTGTGTGTGTAATTTTAAATCTAGCAGTCTAGCCTTTCATGAGGGGGGTGGGAGGGTTACGATGAATTGAATTCTTATGTGGCAGTCTGATGGTGTCTTTGGTGTGAGGGTTACGTGCTGTGTGAACGTGTGTCGTGTCCTGCGGGGGTGATATGTTTTTTTCATAGCTTTGGCCTATTTATTGTAGGTGTGCTAGTTTGGTTATAGAGTTTAATTATTTCGGTTCTCTGTGTAGCATGTTCCATGGTGGGGTTGTTCGCCCAGATTGTTTAACATTAGTGCTTGGGACTTCTAGAACCTGACCCATTCTGACATGTTTTGGTAACTGCCTGAAGGATATTTAATAAAGATTATTGTTTGTTTCTACCCCTGTGGTGCTGCTTGCTCTGTAGAGTAGATTCCTTTAGCCACAACACTAAATCCTCCTGGTTTAGTTTATTACAGTATGTACAAACTGGGAGAAGAGCAGAGTAAAGTATGTACTTAGTTAGTTAGGACTTCATGGTACGGCAGATAATTCACCATGGTTGAGAAAATGCTTTCAAAAGACCTCCGGATAAAACATGCCAAAGGCTTTAGCTATCACCCGGAGTACTGTTCAGAGCATCATTAAGAAGTGGAAAGCATATGGCACCACCAGCATATTGCCTAGATTAGACTGTCTGTCCAAAGTTGATGACAAAACCAAGAGGATATTGGTAAGAGAAGCTAACTAGGAGGCCAAAGGCAACTTTGAAGGCTTTATGGCTGGGTCTGGTCTGTCTGTGCATGTGACAACTATCACCAAAGCTTTACACACAGCTGGCCTGTATGGCAAGGTTGATGGGAAGAAAATTGACCTTGAACTCCAAGCGCTATGTTTGGTAAAAAGCAAAAACAGCACACCATCCAAAACACATACAACAGAATTGTTGGTACCCTTGGTAAATATGATCAAAAAAGACTGTGAAAATAAACCTGCATCTTTTTGATCTTTTAATAAAAAAAAATAAAATAAAGAAAAATCACAAATCTTACTATTCATTAAACTAAAACAATTGAAAATGGGGTAAATCTCATTATGAAACAAAGGTTTTTTTTTGTTTTTTAAATATAAATATTTTTTTTTTTGTTTTCATTTTTTTATATTATTTATGATTGGAATATATTTGTGGTATATTTAGATTTTTTTTTGAGTTTTTTATCTATGAAGTGTGATCATGTACATGAAATTATCCAGCCATGACTTCCTGTTTCACAGGTATTAAATAGGAGGGAAAACAAAGTCAAAATTCCCTTAATCATCCATCACAATGAGAAAAACCAAAGAATATATTTCTGATGTGCAGCAAAAGATAATTGAGCTTCACAAATTAGAAAGTCACTTTAAGAAAAGAACTAGAGCAGTGAAAATTCCCATTTCCACCATCAGGGCAATAATTAAGAATTTCCGATCAAAAGAAAATATTACAAATCTGCCTGGAAGAGGACGTGTGTTTATATCTTCCTAATGCATTGTGAGGAGGAGAGTTTGAGTGGCCAAAGATTCTCCACAGGTCACAGCTGGAGAACTGCAGAAAATAGTATTGGGGTCAGAAACCTTAAAAAAGATTATCAAATAGCACCTACATCACATGTTGTTTGGGAGGGTTTCAAGAAAAAAAAAAAAAAAAAAATTAAAAAAAATTAAATTAAAGAAAATGGTATATTCTCTCATATTAATTTGTTGTACAGGATTGTGATTTAAGACTGGAATTTCTGGCTTGTATGGTTGGATTCAAAAAAAAAAAAGTAAAAAATTTGTACATTTGTACAATGTGATGTGTTGTTGTTTTTGTGGGCCTATATTTCTGCTGGAGGTCCTGGACATCTTTTTTTAGATACATGGCATCATGGATTTTATCAAATACCAACAGATAAAAAAAAAAAAAATCTAAACCTGACTAAATCTTATAATGGGCCATGTTTGGCTAACCATTAGGCCACAGCTGCCCCCAGGTCATCAGTCATTATAGGAGAAAAATCAGAGCTGTTATTTTAGCAAATGGAGGTTTCAAAAAGTATTGAATAAAACCGTCAATTGTGGCCAATGTGTATTAGAGAAAAACATTTATTTCATAATGAGATTTCCCTCCATTTTATTTTTTTTTTATTCTCCAATGAAAGGTTAGATTTAAAAAAATAAAAAAATAAATAAAAAATCAAAAGGATTAACAATGCAGATTTATTTTCACAGCCCTCTTTGGTCATATTTACCAAGGGTACCAATAATTCTGGCCTTGGTGTACCTACTGTGAAGCATGGTGATGATAGCATTATGTTGTGGGGGTGTTTCTCTTCAGCTGGGACTGGCCCGATTAGTCAGGATTGAAGGGAAAATGGATGCTGCCAAGTACATCCAAATTCTTGAGGAAAACCTGCGTCCCTCTGCTAGACAGCTGAAGATGGGCAGGTCATTCACCTTCCAACACGACCCTAAACATACTGCCAAAACAACAACAAAATGGCTTAAGGATAAGAAGGTGATTTCCTTGAGTGGCCAAGTCAAAGCCCTGACTTAAATCCAATGGAAAATCTGTGGATGGATTTGAAGAGAGCAGTCCATTGTCACTCAACACAGAATTTGACTGAACTTGAGCAAAGCTGCAAGGAAGAATGGGCAAATATTCCCCCAATCAAAGTGTGCAAAGCTAGTACAGACATATCTTAAAAGACTGATGGCTGTAATTAAAGCAAAAGGTGGCTCTACGAAGTATTAAATCAAGGGACTGATGACTTTTCCAACCCTGATATTCTATTATTATTATTATTATTATTATTATTATTATTATTATTATTATTAATTTGCTTTAATTATTATTATTATTATTAATAACCTTTCATTGGTTGATGTTGTAACTATTTCAAAGGGGTATGATGATTTTCTATAGGCACTGTATGTGCACACACACACACACACACACACACACACACACACACACACACACACACACACAATGTATACAATTATGTGATAATTATATCATTATAGATTAAGCAGCATTTTAAGTATATAAAAAAAGTAAATCCTGGTTTAATGAGGTACACTTGAAAGAAAAGAGCGATGGCTGGGGCAGACTTTCAGTATTACCTTCACTTAAAATGATACAATCTAATTCTGTTTATGTAAAATAAGCCTGCTCCCGAGCAGGTTTGAGCTAACGGACCTGTTGCTATGACAGCAACTCCAAGATGAGCTTCAAAGAACCTATCAATCCTGGATCAAGTCAAATCATCAACAATAAAACCCTGGGTAATCTCATACAAAGAATGGCCCACATGCAGGAGCAGAGTTGGAAATCCCTGATTTATTTGGAAATGACAAATGAGTCATTGAGGGGTCCTTTGCAGCCCTCTAGTGAACTTATAAAAAATAAATGAATGACTTTTGCTATATTCTTAGTAATATTTATATATTTTTAAAGTTACATTCAGAGGTGGGTAGAGTACCCAAAAACTGTACTCAAGTAAAAGTAAAAGTACTTACAGAAATATTTACTCAAGTAAAAGACACAAAATGTCACAAGTTCCAAAAAATATTAAGCAGCAAAACTGTTTCCAGCACTGGTAATAAATCAATATATTTTTTGAAGGATCATGACTCTGAAAACTAGAGTAACAGCTAATGAAAATTCTGATTTGCATCACTGAAATATTTTAAAGTATGTATTATATATGTATAAATAACCTCTGACACAGAGAAGAGTGAAAACTCCTCACACGACAGCTACTGTAAGTTACTGTGTATGTTAATATGAGAAAATTTGAAAATGAACCAAGTGCACATTGACGGATCTTCTTCTGTCTGTTCTGCAAAGTGTATAAATATACTATATATTATAACTTTATATATATTTTTTTTAAGAAAATTACAGATAGGTTTGCTAGATAAGACCCTTTTTCCTCAGCTGGGATTGTTTAGAGCCCTTTGAAGCTTCACTGAAACTGCATTTTTAACCTTTAATCTGCTGGCCACCATAAAAGTCCACTGTATGGAGAAAAATTCTGGAATGTTTTCCTAAAAAATTTATAATTTGGGATTGTTTTTAAAATAACACCACTAAACTACACGTGATTGTAACATACTTTGATTAAAATAAATTAATAAATTATATTATTATATATTTTTTTTTTTGATGTGTCAACACACAACACATATCTGAGTAGTGGATGTCCCTCATTCCTCTTGCGGCTTCCCCGACTGAGAAACTGATATCCTTCCAGTTTCATCCAGATTGAATCCTTCTCCACCATCGCCCTGAAAAAATGAACAAAAAAAGATTAAAGGTTGGTAGTTGAGTTGTTTGATTGATTGATAAAGAGAGGAGAGACAGAGCGATCCAGTTACACAAACACAAAAGTTTTTTTCCCTCAGATAATTGCTGAATGTAAAGATCTCACAGAAATTTCTAACAAATTTAGTACATACCAACAAATAAGGCCCCACTGTACTTATGATGAAGTTCTTTTCCTTGCTAAATTTAGGAGTAACGATAAGTTTGAAATACGTGACCAGCAATATATTGTTTGTGGACATCCCATTTCTGCAGAGGGTGCATTTAGATTAATATGTAAATATGTGCTGTGCATTTTCCTCTCAATAGCAAAATAAACAAACAACAAAAATAACAGCGCTGAGAAAACAGCAGTTAAGAAAGCATTGTACTGTAGCAATGTGGATATGTTTGCACGAGCAGCAATTTCTCACTCCAGTCATTACATTTTTATTTATATAGCACTTTATACAATACAGATTTAAAGCAAACAGCTTTAAACACCAAAAACAACCCCTGTAGGTGTTGCTTTCAGTTAGATTAAGATTTTCTGTTTCTATAAAGCAGCACTCCAGAGTAGTCCTGTTTTCACTTTGATCTTGACTTGACTAAACTGAATAAATCAACTGTAGAAGATTACCCATCTATTGCCTGATCACCACAGAACAATAATAGTTCAAAGCAAGCTGTTTTAAACTTCTAAAAGAAACATGCAACAACTAAAAAAATAAATAAAATAATAATAATAATAATAAATGAATAAATTATCTTGGCTTAATTTGGTTTAAAATGATACATGATACAAGTATATTGAGGAATTAATAGTTCTCAAAGGAAAAAAAACAAATACATAGCACTTGCATATTATTGCTCTTTTGTTGGTTTTTGATTGCTTCTGTTGTCAGCAAAGTCACTTTGGATAAAACCATCTGCTAAATGTAAATGTAAATCATGCTGTTGTCATAGGTTTTTTTACAGACAATGTGAGAAACAAGACCAGGATCCACTGCGGATGAACGAATTAAAGAGTTATTAGATCTGAGGATAATCAGTAGGATAACGAAACCGCCAGCACTCCGTCAGGGAGACCAGCAGGAAGACTTCACCGGCAACAGCCAGACAGAGGGCGAGTGAAAGTGACGAGCCCGCAGTGGAGTCCAGCGTCCAAGCCGAGAGAGGTGAGTCGAGTCGGCTGCTTAGTTGGTGCTGGCCTCAGCAAGAGAGAGAACAGGGCAGACAAAACTCCCCAGAGTCCTAGAGTTATCAGGCAGACCGAGAGGGCAAAAACAGGGACACCAGACCGACAAGACAGGGAAAAAATCGAATAAATAAAGCAGGGTCAAAAACCCCAGAAAGCAAGGTGAAGGTTAGCGCTTCTAACAATGCTTACGGACCGACACAAGACAGCAAACACCAGGGCATGATAAAGGGAAGATAATAAGCGTAAAGATGGGGTGCAGGTGAGGGAGAATACGTTAACAGGGATAACAAGAGGGGCGGAGAAACATAACGGTGATTGTGAAACACCTGGCGAGCCACCAAAACAAAACCCATGTGCTCCAAGACAGCAAAAGCCTCAGACCCCACTGAGATCGTGACAGTACCCCCTCCCCCAAGGAGCGCCACCAGGCGACTTAAGGGAGGGGCTTTACCACGTTTACGGCGGAAGTCATGCGATCGATCAGCGACCGATCCAGAATATCCCGAGCCGGAACCCAACTCCTCTCCTCCGGACCGTAGCCCTCCCAGTCCCACCAGGTATTGGAAACCCCTGCCACGACGACGAACATCTAGTAATCTCCTAACAGAATAGGCAGGAGAACCATCCACTAGACGAGGGGGAGGGGGGGCAGGGGATGAAATGTTTGGTATTAAGGGAGGACCTGAAAACAGGCTTAACCCTGGATACATGGAAAACAGGGTGAACCCGACCAAGAGAGGAGGGCAACTTGAGCCGAACCGCAACCGGATTAAGGATCTTTGTGATCTGGTATGGCCAATGAACCTGGGTGCCAATTTGAGAGAGACAGCCTTGAGAGGCAGGTCCTTGGTAGACAGCCATACCTTCTGACCACAGACATAACGGGACGCCGGAATCCGGTGGCGATCAGCCGCTGCCTTAGTCTGTCTGGAGGCCTGGACCAGGGCCTTCCTAGCCTTCCTCCAGACACTACGACATCTCCGAACAAAGGCTAGGGCAGACGGAACTGCAGCATCGGGTTCCTGAGAGGGAAACAAAGGAGGAAGGTAACCAACAGAACATTCAAAGGGTGACATGCCTGTGGATGCTACTGGAAGAGTATTATGGGAATACTCAATCCAAGTGAGCTGTTGGCTCCAAGAGGCAGGATTGCGGAATGCCAGGCAGCGGAGAACTCGCTCGAGATCCTGATTGGCTCGCTCACACTGACCGTTGGTCTGAGGATGAAAACCTGACGACAGACTTGTAGAGGCCCCAATCTGTCGACAAAATTCTTGCCAGAAGCGGGAGACAAACTGGGGACCCCTGTCAGAGACCACGTCCAACGGAAGGCCATGGATACGGAAGACGTGGTCTATTACCAGTTGGGCTGTCTCCTTGGCAGATGGAAGTTTGGGTAGGGGTACAAAATGGACCGCCTTAGAGAAGCTATCCACCACCGTGAGAATAACGGTGTAACCATTCGAAAGAGGTAAGCCAGAGTTAGAATCTAAGGCAATGTGTGACCAGGGACGAGAGGGAATGGGCAGGGGTTGAAGTTGACCAATGGAGGGACGGTTAGAGACTTTGTTTTGGGCACAAACGGAGCAAGCCAATACAAACTGCCTGACCTCCTGACCCATAGAGGGCCACCAAAATCGCTGGCGGATGGCAGCCAGAGATCTCCTGACTCCTGGATGGCAGGTGATCCTAGATTCATGACCCCACCGAAGGACCTCAGGGCGTAGCGCTGCCGGCACGAACAACCGACCCGCCGGACACTCAACTGGTACTTCCACCCCTCGTCCGGCCTCCTCCACCCGCCGCTCGATGCTCCAGGAGAGAGCCCCCACCACCACTCCCTCAGGGAGTATAGTCTCCGTAGGAGCCTCCTCTTCCGATCACTCGAACTGACGGGATAGAGTATCGGGCTTAATGTTCTTAGCCCCAGGCCGGTACGAAAGGGTGAAATTAAAGCGGTCAAAGAAGAGTGCCCAGCGGGCCTGGCGCGGACTCAGCCTCTTGGCCGAACGGATATATTCCAGTTCTTATGATCCGTCCAGACCAAGAAGGGCAGCGCCGACCCCTCCAACCAGTGGCGCCACTCACCCAGGGCCAACCTCACTGCCAGCAGCTCACGATTGCCAATGTCGTAATTTCGTTCTGCAGGGTTAAGGCGATGGGAAAAATATGCACAGGGGGGGCACCTTCCCATCCTTACAGGAACGCTGGGACAAGACTTCGCATGCCCCAACTTCAGACGCATCTACCTCAACAATGAACTGCCGTTCAGGATCTGGAACGGAGAGAACAGGAGCAGAGATAAATCGGGACTTTAAATTATCAAAGGCCTCCTGAGCCGGAGCACTCCAGGTGAACGGTATCTTGATGGAGGTGAGCGCCGTCAAGGGTGCAGCTACCTGGCCAAAATTCCTGATGAATCGCCGGTAAAAGTTGGCGAAGCCCAAGAAACGCTGTAGAGCCTTCCTGGAGTTGGGGACTGGCCACTTGGCGACAGCCTCGACCTTGGCCTGATCTGGCTTAATCTCCCCTGCTGAGACTACAAAGCCCAGGAACGAGACTGACTTGGCGTGGAACTCGCACTTCTCCGCTTTGACATAAAGCTGGTTCTCCAGCAGCCGTTGGAGGACCTGGCGCACATGCGGAGTGTGTACCTGAAGGGATGGAGAAAAGATGAGAATATCATCGAGGTACACAAAGACAAATCTGTTAATCATGTCTCCCAACACGCTATTGACCATGCCCTGGAAGACAGCCGGAGCATTGGTAAGTCCAAACGGAAGGACCAGGTATTCGTAGTGTCCCGTGGGGGTATTGAAGGCTGTCTTCCACTCATCGCCCTCACGAATACGGATGAGATGATAGGCGTTGCGGAGGTCTAACTTAGTAAAGACCTTGGCTCCCTGCAAAAGTTCAAAGGCAGAAGACATTAATGGCAAAGGGGTACCTGTTCTTTATAGTAATGTCATTTAACCCTCGATAATCAATGCAAGGACGCAGAGAGCCATCCTTCTTCTTAACGAAGAAGAACCCAGTGCCAGCGGGGGAAGACGAGTGGCGAATGAGACCGGCTTTTAAGGATTCTTGAATGTATGTGTCCATAGACTCTCATTCAGGACCTGACAGGGAAAATAGGCGACCCCCGGGGCGGAGAAGTGCCTGGGAGGAGGTCGATGGCACAATCGAACGGCCGGTGAGGAGGGTAGCGAGGTGGCCCGGGACTTGCTGAAAACCAGCCGCAGATCACAATACTCCGCTGGTACCCCAGTGAGGTCAGCAGCCTCAACCTGCAACACAGGAGACACAGACACGGAAGGAGAGGCAGAACCAAGGCAACATGCATGACACGACTGACTCCAGGACACAATCTGACTGCGGGACCAATCCACATGGGGGCTGTGCTGAACCAACCAAGGGTGCCCCAGAACAAGTCTGGCGTGAGGGGACTCCAGAAGGAACAGCACAACCGACTCATGGTGATTGCCCGAGACAACAAGACTTACACGAGGGGTGGTGTGGGTGATAGTGGCTATAGGCTGACCAGAGAGACCCCAGACAGTGACGGGAGAAGAAAGAGGAATGGCAGGAATGCCCCAGTCCTTGGCAGTGCTATAGTCCAGGAAGCTGGCCTCGGCGCCAGAATCAATAAGAGCCTTGCAGGAATGGGCGGAGCCTTGGTACATGATGGTGGTGGCCAACTGGGTACGCGACTGGGGGAGATGAGAGGAGAAACTCCCACTAGGACTCCCCGGTTGACTAGTGGGCCTTGGCTTTTAACGGGCACAATTGAGCAAAGTGACCTGGCCTCCCACAATAGAGGCAGAGACCCTGCACCAACCTCTGTTGTTTCTCATGAGCAGATAATCGAAGTCGCCCCAACTGCATGGGCTCAGGATCCGTCTGGAACAATTGAGGTGGTTGTTGAGCCTTGAAAGGCTGGGTCGCTTCTAACCCCAGAGATGGACGTGAGGCCAAGCGTTGTTGACGCAAAATGAAGGCGGCTCTCGACTCGAGTGGCCAGATCAATAAAGCCCTCCAGGTCCTTAGGTAACTCGTGTGTCGCGATCTCGTCCTGTATGCCAAAGTTCAGCCCCTCCCGAAACATAGCCCGCAACGCCCCCTCATTCCAATCGCAAGAGGCCGCTAGAGTCTTAAACTGGATTGCATATTCAGTCACAGAATGTTTACCTTGACGGAGCCGCGCTAGTTTAGATGCAACCTCGTCCCCCCTTAACAGAGCGATCAAACAGCTTCGTCATTTCACAGCGGAATTCCTCAAAGTTCGAACAGAAATGGGCTTTTGCATCCCAAACGGCCGTTCCCCACTCGCGAGATTTTCCCGTCAGCAGTGTGATGACATAAGCGACCTTCAAACGCTCTGCAGCGTAACGGCGTGGTTGCAGCGCGAATACCAGCGCACACTGAGATAGAAACGCCCGACATGAATTCGGATCTCCATCATACAAGGGCGGATTGTTAGCGTGCAGCTCGGGCTCGTGCTGAGTGAGAGGCCGGGGAACCCCCGAAGCGACGGACGACAGGGCATCTTGCAGTTCGCGGAAGCGACCACTTAATTCAGCCATTTGGGCAGTGAGGGTCTCCACCTCCTGAGCCGTGGACGAGAGCTGGCTGGCTTGGTGGCCGAGGAGAGCGCCTTGATGCGCGATAGCCGACCGAACAAACTCCTCACCCGCTGGATCCATCTCTTGGTCGGTCCGTACTGTGAGGAACAAGACCAGGATCCAACTGCGGATGAACGAATTAAGAGTTTATTAGATCTGAGGATAATCAGTAGGATAACGAAACCGCCAGCACTACGTCAGGGAGACCAGCAGGAAGACTTCACCGGCATCAGCCAGACAAAGGCGAGGGAAAGTGACGAGCCCGCAGTGGAGTCCAGCGTCTAAGCCGAGAGAGAGGTGAGTCGAGTCGGCTGCTTAGTTGGTGCTGGCCTCAGCAAGAGAGAGAACAGGGCAGACAAACTCCCCAGAGTCCTAGAGTTATCAGGCAGACCGAGAGGGCAAAAACAGGGACACCAGACCGACAAGACAGCAAAAAATCAGATGAATAAAGCAGGGTCAAAAAAAACTCAGAAAGCAAGGTGAAGGTTAGCGCTTCTAACAATGCTTACGGACCGACACAAGACAGCAAACACCAGGGCATGATAAAGGGAAGATAATCAGCGTAAAATGGGGTGCAGGTGAGGGAGAATACGTTAACAGGGATAACAAGAGGGGCGGAGAAACATAACGGTGATCGTGAAACACCTGGCGAGCCAACAAACAAAACCCATGTGCTCCAGGACAGCAAAAGCCTCAGACCCCACTGAGATCGTTTTTTACAGACAAATTTTGTGCACATAGTATCTCACCTGATCCTGATTAATGTATTATGTCCTTTCTTCTGTTTGAACAATAACAACAAAATGTTACTTTGGTTATTTAGAATAACAAATGCATACTTTAACATACTTTTAAAGATATTAAAACTTGTCGAATCAGCTGTATGCAATACTTGCCATTTTGATTTGCTTGTTTAGATCTCCTGCAGCAACAGCAAATCACACAAGCAGCTGCAACCAACAGAACAGCAGCACCAACAACACCAGCACTTATTACTGCTGTAGACAAACCTGAATCTGTAACAGCTAAAGACAGACAGTAATTCTTACTAGAGATGGACGGATAACAACTTTACCAATACTTCTGACTGACATTTCGTAGAAAGGTGAATGAGATTAATTTATTTGATAAAGGTGCAATCTGGTGGGTTTGTAAGAACCAGCAGCTAAAACAGCAAGAAAAACAACAGCAGTTTTTATTTTCTAACAACAGACTTCAAAAGTTTAAAATTCCTAAGGTGACAAAAACCCAATGTGACAACTCTTTCATTTTGATGTACATGTGAAGATGATACATGTGAAAGCTCACTTCTTCAAACAGGCCACAATGCAAACATTTACTGGGTTGATTTAAATATATCAGTTTTCTATTCAAATGTGCAATTGAAAAAGCACAGAATGACCAAAATAAAACTCACCAATGACATTAACACTGAATGTAATGATGCCATTGTTCATCTGTACTTTATAAATTCCAGAGTCAGTGGTTGTGATGTTCATGATGGTCAGAGATCCAGTCTGATGATCCAGCTTCAGTCTGTCTCTGAATCTCTCAGGACTCTGAACATCTGTACAGATCTTAATTAGATCTTTAGTGATTTGAGTGATGCGAGTGTCATTGAAATACCACCTGAATCTGTCTTCTTGGTTTGTTTTAACACCAGTCTGTAGAGTAACTGATTTTCCCTCCTTCACTGACACTTCAACTCTATCAACACCAAATGCACCTAAAGAAGAAATGAATCACAATGTTTAATCAATTTCTTCCAAATTAATGCAGATTTTATTCTGCTCTGTTCCTCTGCATTAATGAGGATACAATTTGAGATGTCAAACATTTTGCCTTGATGAGAGAACTACAATAATTCACAAATGAACCAATTTAAAAATGTATATAACCTCTTAATACTATGTTGTTACCTAAATGATTAAAATCTGTTATGTTTGTGATAATTCATCCCCTTGGAATTATAAGTTTCTATCTGCATTCAGAGTTGCTTTGAGATTTTGGGCTTCAAAGTTTTTGCATTCCATTGGACTGTGTAGACAGAACTTTTTTGTTTTTTACATAAAATGTCCCAAAATCTACTAAACATAAAAACAAAAATCAATCACATAATGTAAATAAGTTGTCACAAAATAAAAATATGTGAATAGCTCAATTTTGACAAAAATGTCAAATAGAACCTCATTTGTGGTGTTGAGGATGGAAAAGAGCTCTGGCCATTCACTCCCCCAGACACAGTTCCTGCTGGACCTGGGACTTAAACCCACAACCTTCTGGTTCAAAGTCTGACTCTCTTACCACTAGGTCATGAATGCATTTATATTACAGTTTCAACATTGTAGACTACTAAAATGGTTGTGAGGGCTCATGTGACACTGAAAACTGCAGTAGTGATGCTGAAAATTCAGCCTTCCATGACTGGAATAAATTACATTTTAAGACATATTAAAATTAAAATTAAAATGATGATAATTTGATCTACAAACATTTATTCTATTGTTTTATTATTATTATTATTATTATTATTATTATTATTATTTATTATTATTATTATTATTATTATTATTATTATTAATGTTACAACAATCAATACAAAAAGAATATTGCCAAGGGATTATACACAAGTACATAAAATAATGACCAATTTTACATAAATGAAACATAATTAACAAACACAAATGCATACACACATATACATCTTATAATACATTTAAAATAGTTACAAAAAAAAAATGCAATACAATGAGACAAAGGCCAAGAAAATAAGAAATAAATAAACATAACATAACATAACTTAACATAACATAACATAGCATAACATAACATAGATTTCAAATAAGATTACATAGACAATACAATACAACAACCATGCAAAGAAAGCATCTAAATGCATGATTTTTCTGTAAATATTTTTCTCTAATATTTCTGGAAACTTCATTTAAATAGATATATATATAAGGTTTAGAGATTTCAAAATGAGTTTAATTCAGTTTTAAAAATAGGATTGATGGAATACTATTTTCGAATGTTTGTTTGTGAATGAAAATGTTAACATATAATAATAATAATAATAATAATAATAATAATAATAATAATACATTAAAACAGTATGTTCCACTGTCAACAACTTAATAAATAAATAAATAAAAATCTATGTATCTATCTATCTATCTATCTATCTATCTATCTATCTATCTAAGGGGTGGGATTATTTTTTGTTGGTAAGAAGGATGGTTCTCTGCGACCTTGTATTGATTACCGAGAGCTGAACAACATCACGGTGAAGAATACTTATCCTTTGCCATTGATGTCTTCAGCCTTCGAGAGGTTGCAGGGAGCATGCATCTTCACAAAATTGGATTTACGAAACACTTATCATTTGGTCCGCATCAGGAAGGGGGATGAATGGAAAACCGCTTTCAACACCCCCAGAGGGCATGCGAACTTACCACAGTGTGGATTTCAGAAAGTGCGCAAAGGTTTCACGTGCACACTTACCATAACATGGATTTTAAATACTTCTATAGGTTCTAAGGAGGGGGCTCTCATGGCACTCTGACAGAGCAGCTCATAGATGGAATGGTGCATCCCAAAACAATATGTTTGAGAGTCATCAACTCGATCTCTGGAAATAATGCTGAAGCACTCTGGGGAAAAAACAGAGAACTCAATCTCACATGAGAGGAGAACTCCGAATTCAGAAAGAGAGTAGCACATTCATAGGCGACCCTTTTTGGTAAAGGGGAGCGCTGCTAAACTACCACGAGAACCGCCCAAATAGCATGTTGAGGGAAGTGATGCTTGAAGTGAATAAATAAAGACACACTGGCTGAGTGGAGCCTAAGGAACCAAGGTCTAACCATCTCAAGAAAGGGAACGAAGCTGAGCGCATAACGTACAGGATTTCAGAAAGTGTGCAGAGTCTTGCATAGAGTCTAGGTTTTTGGATCTCAAGGAAGGTATTGAAGTTGATGGAAAACGTGCACACTCACCACCATATGGTTTTCAGAAAGTACACAAAGTTTAGCGTGTGTACTTAAAGCTTCCTAAGCATCGCAGAGGTGCCAAACCGCACGGGAGAGGCAAGCTCAAATTTAAAAACCTCTAGTGAGGGGAGCATCACCTGAGGCAGCATATACAAGAAGATTTCCACAACTGCCACCTCCACTTCCCGCTTGATGCGTCAGCAACAAGGGATATCCAAGTGACCAGGAAGCCCCTCAGGGTGACCTGGCCACAGGATTTCAGAAAGTGTGCAGAGTCTTGAAATTCATGAAATGAATGAAAGGCTCCCGCAGAAACCTGTGTTTTGGCCGCCTGATACCGGAAGCATGAAGCCGGAATCATGGCTATCACACCTGCTGGACATAATGCCAATGATGAACTCACAGAGGATTAGTACACACATACCCACCAGCAATTTGATACATACATAAATATATACAGAATGGATCATATTGACCCACCCTGGTTCCTGTGCTGGAGCCCCGCTCAAGGGGCGACTCCCTTTTGGTCCAGAGCATCAGTAAGGTGGTTACTATGAACATTAGAACCAACCGAAACATCATAGGTCCAGCATAGGAGACTGTTATGCAAAAAGTTCCCACCTAACCTTGGTCAGGTGGAGAGCTGGTGGTTACAGGGAAATTAGGAAGGGGAGGATAAGGGCAGATGTAAAAACCCCCAAAGGGAACAAGTAGATACTTAAGTATCACTCTGATTCAGATGAAAACACAGATGCCTCGTCTGGATCACATTCCTTAGGTCTTGCCTACCTCCCCGTGACCCACGATTCCTTTTACCCCTACCTGCAGGTGGGGGAGGAGCGTAAGTCACGACACTAGTCTTCTGTGCCCGTCTCTGATCCTCAGATCGAGACGGACCAGGACCCCTATGCTGTTCGGGCTCAGACCTGGACCTTCGTGGAATGAAGGATTTGAAGGCAGCTGAGCGCGCCTTCGCCTCCCTGAACTTTTCGACTACTGTCTCAACGGAGGTACCGAAAAGTTCGGAAGGCAAAACCTGAGCATCGATAAGAAAGCCTTTTCTTTCTTCCCGATGTCTGCCAGGTTCACCCACAGATGTTTCTCCATTACCACCATGGCCGCCATAGACCTGCCCACGGCGGAGGCGGCCTGCTTGGTAGCACAGAGAGAGGGATCTGTGGTGTGGTGCAGCTCGGCTACCTGATCAGGAGAAAGGCCCTCGCCTTTATCCAGGTCTATTAGCAGATCAGCCTGATATGCTTGAAGCACCGCCATCTTGTGCAATGAAGTCACAGCCTGACCTGCTGCTGTGTATGCCTTGCCATTTAAGCGAGATGTATCCTGAATGGGCTTAGATAGCAAGGAGCGAGATAAAGAGAGGATGTCTCCCCCACAGAAAGATAGCTCTTCTACAGGGGGCATCCTCTTATAGCCTCTTTCGCGCATCGTCTCAATGTTGGCATAACTCTTAGGCGGAAACCGATGGATGCGAGAAGAAAATGGCCTATTCCATTCCTTTTTGATCTCTGCATGGAGATCAGGCAGAAATGGGAGGCTCACCTGAGCTGGAGTGCTAAGATAACACTCGTCGAGTCGACCTTGCGGCGTCACCTTGCTAGCGCGCTTCCATGGCAAGTCCAACTTTGCTGTGGTGCGATCCATAACCTCCAACAGCTCTACATACGCAGGGCAGGAGGATTGAGAAGGCTCAGCCTCTTCGCCATCCTCGGACATCTCCTGCTCTTCCTGGGTATAACCCAGCAGAGCACTAACCTCAGTATCGGAAAGTGTTAAAGATATAACATCATCCTCCCGAGGCTCTCTCTCGTTCACCGCCGACGAGCGCAAAAGGGAAAGTCCCTCTCTAAACTCCTCAGCCAGATCTACCTGTGATCCCCATGAGCTCATTCTCCTTTCGTGCCTCAGCAGCGGTAACTTGTAATCTGTAACCTATAACATTTCCAAAGTAACCTTTCCAACACTGCCTGTCCACCTTGTTAATCATCCTCAACTGTCTGTCCCTCATTAGAACCCGGCTTAAGTTCCTGTCTGTTCAGTTTGCCTTTGTCCAGTCTACTTTGTTCCTACTTGTGTCTCCTGCCTACCTGTTTATGGAGTTACTTTCTTGTGGATTAATTAAGGACTATTTTACTTGATCTTCTTCTTCTTTGTGCGTTTATTATTCACTGTAGTGTGATATATATATATATATATATATATGTGTGTGTGTGTGTGTGTGTGTGTGTGTGTGTGTGTGTGTGTGTGTGTGTGTGTGTGTGTGTGAGACTTATTTACAATACAGCATGGCCTCTCGTACCTTAAGTTATTGCTTATGTTAATTTTGTAATTATGTGTCTCTGCTGTTCTTAAAAAGAAAATGATCACAGGCTTTGTAAACCACCAGGAGGCTTAATCTGTTACAAAACCTCTTTATTTTCAGGTGTGTTTGGTTAGTCGGTGTCACCCTGCATCCCAATATGAGTAGAGTTCTGCGCATAAAGACCCACAACTGCAGTGGTGGAAAGAGTACTGAAAATTTAGTACTGAAGTACTGAATTACTGTTACATTGCTGAAATAATACTCAGTTACAAGTAAAAGTACTGGTGTCAAAACAGTACTTAAGTAAAAGTACAAAGTACTCCTCAGAGTAAAAACTACTCAGAGTACTTTTTAGCCGGCAATATTTAATTACCAAAAAAAAATATATATATATTCATATCAACGATCTCTGTCGATAATAGCTACTTTGAACAAAACCTACTTTTATCTTATTGACAAAGATAAAAGATAAAATATTAGTGTCTGACAAACATGGAGCCTGTAGTGTGCACAGCAAAATTTTAAATGCTTAGCTTAAATATGTAATATTTTATTAAATAGTCTTCATAAATGGCTGCTGAGATAGTATTCTCAAGTGAAGTGAGTAGAGGCTTGGACACAGAAACAGCAGTACTTATGTCATGACTTAACAAGAGGATTCTACCCATCCTCTGATGATGTCATCAGAGCGAGAATGCCATTCCAGAGCCGGAAGCAACTGCAGATTTTTTATTTTTTTTTTCAGTGTATTGACTTGCTTGGTTCTATTGTTCACCACAAGACTAGTAATGTGCACTAAAAACAGTAAGTAGGTTCATTTTTGATTTCATGACCACCAATCATTTTCAATTACCATTACAAAAATCTCAATCTTAAACATTTGCTCATTCCGTGTATCGGTGTGTTTATAGTATGGCAACTTTGTTGCAAATGCTTACAGCACAAGGAAGCTTGATTTCAAATTTGATTTCAAACTGAATTGAATTTACAAAAAAAAAAAAAAAAAAAAAGACAAGTTGATTTCATGACCACCAATCATTTTCAATTACCATTACAAAAATCTCAATCTTAAACATTTGCTACAAAGTCAGCAATAAAATTGTAGTGATTTTGGAGCCATATACAGTATGTTAGGGCTATTGATTTAGATAAATGGAACATCAGATGTCTTTGACCTGTAATGTCTGTATAATGTAGTGATGCAGTTAGGCAGACGAGGATATTTATATGTACAAATCAGACAAATATCCCATTCCAATATTCAGTTTTCTGATCAAATGTCCAATTGAAAAAGCACTAAATGACTAAAATAAAACTCACCAGTGACATTAACGCTGAATGTAATGATGCCATTGTTCATCTGTACTTTATAAACTCCAGAGTCAGTGGTTCTGGCGTTCATGATGGTCAGAGATCCAGTCTGATGATCCAGCTTCAGTCTGTCTCTGAATCTCTCAGTACCTTCATTACACTGAACATCTGTACAGATCTTACTGAGATCTCCACTGATTTGAGCGATGCGAATGTCACTGAAATACCATCTAATTCTGTCTTGTTGGTTTGTTTCAACATGAGTGTGTAGAGTGACTGATTCTCCCTCCATCACCGACACTTTAACTGTATCAACACCAGATGCACCTGAAGAAGAAATGAATCACAATGTTTAATCAATTCACGATTTCTTCCAAATGAATGCAGATTTTATTCTGCTCTGTTTCTCTGCATTGATGGGGACACAATTTGAGATGTCAAACATTTTGCCTTGATGAGAGTAAAACAATAATACACAAATGAACCAGTTTAAAAATTTACATAAAAAATTTACATAATTCTCAAGAAAAAAATAAATAAAACATAAATACCTTTAGTCCCTCTCTGAGGGGATATAGGGCCCTGACTATTCCCCTCTGATTCATACATACATATAGCCGCCAACTTGCTTCTGAGTGTTCAGAGACTGGCTTTGACAGTTTCAACATGGCTGATGGCTAACATATGGTGGCCCAAAGAAACAGCTGCTAATGAGACATCTATATCTATAGATGACAGTTTAAAGATTTACTATGATTTATATACTATGATTATTTTTTTCTTTTTTGTTTTTTTTATTATTATATAATATATTATTATATTGATTTTTTTTTTTATGTTGTTTTATTCATTGTTTTCTGAAATAAATACAGTGAGTGAGTCAGGAAGTGAAGTGAAGTGTGGCTAATTATGGTGACTCATACTCGGAATTTGTGCTCTGCATTTAAACCCATCCAAGGGATTCAGTGCCTTGTTCAATGGTATCACCTCATTTGTGGTGCTGAGGGTGGAAAAGATGGGTTGTTGTTTGTTGAGAAGAGTGCTGGTTTTTTGTTGGTCCTGAGAGTTGAACCCACAACCAAAGTCTGACTCTCTTACCATATAGGTCACGAATGCATTTATATTACAGTTTCAACATTTTTAGTAAAAAAAAAAAAAAAAAATTAATAATATATATATATATATTTATATATTTTTAGTAAAAAAAAAATATATATATATATAATATAATATATATAATATGACATATTAAAATTAAAATGATGATAATTTGAACTTGAATCATTTTCAAGGCCAGGAATCATTCACAAAATACTGTACAAACATGTTCTATTGTTTTATTATTATTATTATTATTATTATTATTATTATTATTATTATTATTAATGTTCCAACAATCAATACAAAAAGAATATTGCCAAGGGATTACACACAAGTACATAAAATAATGACCAATTTTACATAAATGAAACATAATTAACAAACACAAATGCATACACACATACACATCTTGTAATAAATTTAAAATGGTTACAATAATAAAGTAAAAAAAAAAAAAAAAAAAAAAACTGGCAATACAATGAGACAAAGGCCAACAAAATAATAATAAAAAATATAAATAAATAAATAAATAACTTAACATAGAATATGTTAACATACGATAAGAATCATATAAGAATCATACACAAAGAAAGCATCTAAATGCATGCATTTTCTGCAAATATTTCTCTGTAATATTTTAGGAATCTTAATATATATATATATATATATATATATATATATATATATATATATATATATATATATATATATATATATATATATATATAAAATTCTTTATAAGGTTTAGAGATTTCAAAAGTGAGTTTAATTCAATTTTAAAAATAGGATTGATGGAATACTATTTGCAAATATTGTTTGTGAATTAAAAGTTTACCATATATTACAGTTTAATAATAATAATAATACTATATAATAATAATAATAATATTATTATTATTAATTATTAAAGTTTTGTTATAATTTTTATACTATTTTTTTTTAAACCGTCAACTACTTAATAAAATAATAATAATACATTAAAAAAAGTATGTTCCACCTTCTCTCGTTTTATTTTCACCGTCAACTACTAAATACAAATAAAATAAAATAAAATAAAATAAAATAAAATAAATCTATCTATTTACATCTGACAGCTTCTGTTATGCCCACGAAGCATGTATGGTACTGTATTTACTGAAAATAGGACCGTTCTCTCAAATTGCTGTTAAATCGAAAGAACACCGGGAGAGAGAGATAAGCCTAAATGTCTTACCATAGTCGAGTAAACACCAGAACAATAAGGGGGAAATAAGTCTCATTTCTAAAAAATACGAGCAGATTTTGGTAGTTAAGTTGCCGTCCTTTAGTAAACCCGACGCCTCACGAATGAAAGTGAAAGTGCTGTTTGTTGGGAGTCTCCCTACGCACTGCAGCACGAGAACGCGCAGTATGACGTTTCGTCGCGTTCTTTACTCCGCATTAGTGCTGTGGGATATTCTGTGCGCAGTTGGATGGTTGGAACTCAGCTGGCCTATTTCTCCGGTTAGAAAGAACTGCAGCTACTCCAGAGTGAACATGTCCAGTCCAGTGTTTATTTGCGTGAATATGCACAAAATGTGGTTTCTGTCAGAGAACAAATGAAGATGATAAATATACATGTTATAATATGAAATGAGAAATTACAGATGCAAAGATAAAACTATATACGCTATAGGAACTCTATATAGAACTATATAATTGTCTGAGGAAATAGTAAACAAACTAAACAAGAGCTTATTTTAACATACAGTATGAGCACTAAATGCAGCCTTATTAACAGACCGGGACTGCTGATGCTTACAAGTGGTGTCAAATTACACCGTGTGTCTGCGCGCGCTGTTCTAGCGCTCTCGTGTGCTCATTGTAATAATTATTAAAATGCTGGTCAGAGACTGAATAAATATTTACATTGACACACATGACAAGCAATGCTTTTATACAAATAAATATGCATCTTTGATTGCAAATAAATGAATGATTCGTCGAATACGTGAGGGTTACAGCTATTGGATTTATACCGATGCAATCATTTTCCTGAGGTAAAATAAACTGAATTACGCTATGACACACTCTGAAAACAAATCTACTGTGATAATAAATATTATTACTTACGGAGTTATTAACGCACAGCAATATACACACACAAAAAAAAAAACAGACTTTAAAGGAATGAAGCCAGGGAAACTCCGTATCAACTACTATGCTGGATGCTGCCGAACTGAAAATTGTTTGCGCATGCACCAGACAAGTCTGGACAAATTCGACTCGCGCATGCGTGAGGCAGGGAATTTTGTACAAGTGCTGTTTGTTAAGTGCTACGTAAATACTGTTTGATGGTGATAGTACATAATTGGTTTCGTTCGTCTACAAGTTTAAAGACGTATAGTACAGCCTATATTTTGGCATTTTTTTATTTTGGTTATAGACATTCATTATCTGGAGGAATTCAAACATTAATAAGCTTTGACAGACATAAACAAAAGAGTAAGAGACCACTGTAATTTGCTTATTAAGCCAGTGATATTTTCAGTTAAATGTATGTAATTGTTGTAACATTTAGCTTTTATGTACTTGGGGACTTGATTTTGACCTAATCTTTGTCCAGGAAGTGCTAGTACAGCTTTACAGTCTCTGTGTATAAAATGCAATTAACATCTTTCTTCATTAACACCAGAGCTATAGAAATTGTCAAAAAATAAATAAATAAAAAAAAAAAACCACCTATCTTCAAATAACCAAATATATAATTATTGATAAAAAAAATATATAGAAAAATATACATGCATACGTACATCCTAGTTGTATAATAGCCAGTAACATGTTTATTGTCTGGTATACTCTCAAAAGCCCACATGATAATCATTGTTATATGTTGCCAGTGTAAACCCAAGCACAAAAAACATGTTAGAAATCTTGGCAACATAATATAACAAAGCATTGAACACAAAAAAGTATTTACCTTTATTGAAAACCACATAAAATAACTGATTTCAACATTCACTCTCCTAATGCAATATTAAACAAAGCATGCTGGGACATAGATTCACTATCCAGTTCGTTATGCCACCAAACAAAATTGATCAATGTAATTTAAGATTATGTTAACCATACATTTCAGAAGTATAGGTGGATTGAACATAATAATACAATTTATTTGTGACTAAAAAAGTTTTTATTTAATCTGTAGCAAAAAGTATGTTAAATTATATAATAAACAATATATTCACCTTTTAAGAGCAATTCTTAATAAGAGCCAGAAGAACTAAAACATTATATCATATGCAAATACAGCATGTGAAATATAGGAGGGTCAAACTGAGTCAGGGGAAGATTCGCACAACACATTCACAGTTCTACTGTGTTTTCAGCACATTGTGTTATTAGATATGCTGGTGAACTTTTGAAGAAAATGTCTCACATCTCTGTTTTGTTCTGTTTGTGCTGGTGGAATCTGATTCGTAAGTGTTTATTATATGGTTTATTTCTTATGTTTTCCATCTCAGAGAAATAAAATAGGCTGCTACACTCAAAAAAAAAAAATAATAATAATAATAATCTGTCACTGAGACTGTACACTTTATGTACTAAAAATAAATGTAATATTATATGTATTTTTTTTTCAACCTGTTCACTCCACAATAGTTATCATGTATTTGTTTAATAAATGTTGTACATTGATTTTCCTCTAAAACACAACTTTAAAGCAAATTAAAGTTTACATATGTGTTGCACCATAAGGTTTTAGGACTAAGCTTACATCTAGATTAAATCATGCCTTAACTAACAATTCTATTGCACCAATCTTTAACCTTTGTTTAAAAATAAGTAGACTTGCATTTAAATAAGTCCTGTCTCTTAATTACTTTAAAGTAATCTCCTAAAGGAAGTCACATGACTGCAAAAGTTGTTGCTGTTTTTGGAAACATGTTTGTTTTGCATTGTTTATGTTTTTAATGCACTAAACAGACTGAAATGTTTAGTATGAAAATCCACTAAACTACTGTGTGTTAGATTCTGTGCTTTTTAAAATGAACATTTGATAAATTAAGAATAAGAATGAGAATAATTCTTATGGTAGAAGGCATTAGGCTTCTACTGTATAAAGGGGGTCATGCTGGGTTCAATGTGTTCTTAACATTCTTGAAGAAAGTTATTTTCAAAAATAATCCATTATGATATTGCATAGATTAGTTACTTTTTATGGAAATTAATGCATTGTTACTTTTGTGTTATTTTTTTTTTTTTTTTTTTTGTCACCTGGGCTGGGCTCTTACATATTTGTATTTAATAACAAACAAACAAATAGTTATATTTTTGGCATCTGTGAAATGAGTAAGCCTCAGGCTGAAGGAAGTGTCTCTTCCTCAACACTTACTCCCAGTTTCTGTCAGAATGGGGTCAGGAGAGAAAAACAAAGTAACCTGTGTTACTTAATTGAAAAAGTAGCTCCGATATTTCACTGTAAATTTAAAAGTAATGTGTTACTTTAGTTACTTGAAGAAAGTGGTCTGAAAGAGGTCTCATATGGTTATCTGTCATTATTCATAAATTATACTGCCATATTACTCCATTATTTGACACTATAAATATATTTTCAGGAAATCTGTAAGTGCTGCTGCAATGTTTTCTCTGTCTTCTATTTTTCTCTGTTAGTGGTAGCAGTGTATGGAAGGTTGATATTGTATGTTTCTTTATCTGCAAGTTTCTGTTAGTCAGTCAAAAAGGAAATGGAATATGTTTTGCTTCTTAATTGCAGTGGTCTACCATTGAATTACCTTAATCAGTGTAAAATCTGTTTATTATCCAGGTGTGTTTAGTGAGTCAGTGTCAGTGATGGAAGGAGATTCTGTCACTTTACACACTGATGTTACTGAGATACATCAAGACGATGACATACTGTGGACATTTGGAGCTGGAAACTCTCTGATAGCTGAAATCAGTCGAGAGAAACAAATCTTCTCCATATTTGGTGATGTTCCTGACGGGAGATTCAGAGACAGACTGAAGCTGGACAATCAAACTGGATCTCTGACCATCACAAACACCACAACTGAACATGTTGGAGAATATAAACTAGACATAATTGGTGTGAAATGGTCATCAAAAAAATTCAGTGTTTCTATCAATGGTGAATAGAAATAATTTGTCCTGTCTTTTATATATTCTTGTTTTATAGTTTGAGGTGTTGGATTATATAAACACTCAACACACTTGTGTACATTTATCCATATTTCAGTTTATTGTCTCATATTTTGCAGCTCGTCTGCCTGTTCCTACCATTACCAGAGACTGTTCTTCATCATCATCTTCACCACAGCAGAATTGTTCATTGGTGTGTTCAGTGGTGAATGTGGGTCATGTGACTCTCTCCTGGTACAAAGGAAACAGTTTATTGTCCAGCATCAGTGTGTCTGATCTCAGCATCAGTCTCTCTCTACCTCTGGAGGTGGAATATCAGGATAAAAACAGCTACAGCTGTGTGCTCAACAATCCCATCAGAAACCAGACTCAACATCTGGACATCAGTCAACTCTGTCACACATGTGCAGGTATGGAAGTAGTGATATTAACGTTTATTTGCTGAGCTGATCTCTGTCTATTGTTTTAGATCAGACTCAGTTACTTACATTAATGTCTCTCTTTTACTCTCCTTCATATCCTCCAGTCTCATATTTTTCGATAGTGCTGATCTTTGTTGCTGCTGCTGAATCTCTGTTGATTTGTAGATTTGTAGCTGCAGGGTCCAATGAGTTCTTAACATTGTTGGAGAGAGTTACGTTTAAAAGCAATCCATTATGATATTGTGTTACCCTTTAAAAAGAAACTAAATGTGTTAATTACTTTTTATGGAAAGTAAGACATTATGTTACTTTTGTGTTACATTTTGTCACCTGGGCTGGGCTTGCTTATTTGTTTTTAATCAGAAAAAAAATAATAATAATAATTATATTTTTTGATACTTGGGGTGGTTTGGGATTAATTGTTTGATTTTAATAAGTCAGACTGAAGGAAGTGTGTCTTCCTCTGCACATACTCCCAATTTCTCTCAACACGGGATCAGGAGAGCTGTGAAAACAAAGCTACTTGCATTTCCTTATTCCTTTTTTTTTTTTTTTTTTTTTTTTTTTTTTTTACTAAATTTAAAAGTAATTTGATACTTTTGTTACTTGAAGAGATTTATATGATTATGTTCAATATGATTATGTAACTGGGCATGCTTATCAGTCCATTTTTATAAATTATGCTGCCATCTTCCTCCATTATTTGACATTATATATATATTCTTCAGACAGAAACTATCTGCTTGTCAGGAAAAAAAATCGAAATGGAATATGTGTTGCTTCTTAATTACAGTGGTCTACCTTTGTAATTACCTTAATCAGTGTAAAATCTGTTTATTATCCAGATGTGTTTAGTGAGTCAGTGTCAGTGATGGAGGGAGATTCTGTCACTCTAAACACTAATCTTACTGAAATACATGACGACGATGACATACTGTGGAAATTTGGAGCTGAAAGCACTCTCTTAGCTAAAATCAGTCGAGAGAAACAAATCTTCTCCACATATGATGATGTTCTTGATGGGAGATTCAGAGACAGGCTGAAGCTGGACAATCAAACTGGATCTCTGACCATCACAAACATCACAACTAAACATGCTGGAGACTATAAACTGGAGATAACTGGTGCAAAATGGTCATCAAAAACATTCAGTGTTTCTGTCTATGGTGAGCAAAAATCATCTGTTCTGCCTGTTACATATTCTTGATTTTATAGTTTGAGGTGACATCATGTAAACACTCACTCAACACACCGTACTGAAAATAAAATTACTGTGTAAATATTTCTATATTTCAGTTTATTCCAGTGATGTGATATTCTAGTGATTTGGGTAAATCTAAACGGCAGTCTTTGTGTCAGTAATGTATTATTTGCTCCAGAGCAAAGTCTCGTAACATGATATTTTATACAAATTTAATGCTGTATATCAGAGTGCTGCCTTTGTACTTTTGACTGAATTGCCTAGCAACTTTTATGATAGCTGTTGTTGCTTATTAAATATTATTATTCGATAAAAAAATATGTAATATAAATAATAGTAGTATTTAAAAATAGTATATAGTATTCAGAAACGGTGTGTTTGTGGTCATGATGGTGATTTTATTTTGCCTTTAGATGGCAACAAGAGACTGTCTTTATGAGTGAGTCAGGAGTAAAGACATTTATATTGAAAAAGACTGAAAGAGGGTTGTAACCAATGACATTTTTTAACTTTCAACAATGTTGTGAGATACTTGAACTAACCTCTCCAGTTTTAAAAGAACACAATGGATTAATACCTCTTAGTTTCAAAATACTTAAGAGTATAAATAATTTGTAAATTCCCAGGTTGATACACCTTTATTTCCCAAACTTTGCATATTATTCCCTTATACCTACACGGAGGTACTGTATAGATAGGTATACTATAATTACAAAAAAGCTACGTTGTAAATTGCGGGCTGATGTTTGATAGTGTTGTTGTAAATCAGACAAACAGATTCACTTACATTAATAGTTCATTTTGCTCATTACAGATCAGGGCCTACCTTTACTCTGCATAGTGTTGGTCTCTGCTGCTGGATCTCTGATGATTGTTTTAGTCGTGATGTGCTGCATCTGCATGAAATGTAGAAAAACAGGTCAGGAGAACAAGCTGCATGGATATTCATAAGACACGATTTTTGGTATAACTCTCATTTTAACATGTCTGTATTATTGTTAATGCAGCTCAGACCAAAAAAGAAGACAGAACTGATTCAGCATTGTGTAAACCAAAAAAAGAGAAAACGGTAAGATCATTCATGACTGTGTTACAAGAAGATGTGTTGCAGTCAATCTGATTGAAGTTTGCTGACTGTAGTTTGCAGCATCAGATGCTCATTGAACAGACATGGGTGGTCTATCAGCCCAACCATCTTTAGTGGGGAGCAGATCAAAAGGACAGTTTTTTTTCTTTCTTTTTTTGTTTTTTTTTTTTTTTTTAGATTTATACATTAAGTGTTTGCCCCTCAGTGTAAGTTTTTTATGTCCATGTTGCAGTTTCCCCATTATAATCAGTCAAACTGTATAGTTGCATTATTATGCATCTTTAGTTTACGAACAGCCCATTTAAATTATTTGACGTTCTGCTGTCTGACAGAAAGATTATTTATTTACACATATCATGAATTAGGTGTTATGAATTGTATCATACATCTAAAACTTTTGACCTCTCTATACTAATTTAAATCATGGTTTGTTTAAAATAAGCTACGTATAGAGTTCTACAGTACAAATTAATTGGTCTGTTATTCTGAAATATTCCATAGAAAGTTTTATACTACTAGATATGTAATATGATAGAGAAATTAGGATTAAGCCATGTTACCTGCGCTCATCTTGAGCTGCAGCTGCTCTGTGTTTCATGATTATGAGGTAAAATGCAGCTTCAGCGAACATTGGTTGATTTGTAGTTTGCTGCAACAAGTGTCTTTGCTGTTGCTTTTGTGAGAAAAACAACCATTTTCAGCCATTTAGCTGATTTGAGAAAACTTCAGATTTTGTAATGAATGGGGTGTTTGATGTCATTTTCTCTCACTGTTTCATGTTAACATATGTTGCATTAAAAATTAAAAAGCACGCTAATGTACAAGATCAGCTTTTGGTGTAAAACTGATGGGAAAATACATGTTCTACTGAGGATTTTAAAAGTAGTAGGCCTACTTATCTACTGAAGACAATTATTTTATAGAACTGTTACACTAACACAAATCCTGATTGATTATTATTTTGTGTTTTCTTGCAGAAACCAAAAACTGAGGCTGTGTATGGAAATATCACCAAAAAACACTGATCAAATACTGGAATTTTTGTTAGAACTTATACAGGACAACCTTTTCATTCACATTAATTTTCCTCCGGGATGTCACTATTTGTCTGTGCCATATCTTTTAATGTTACTGTGATGTCTAAAATGTTATTTTAATTAAATTAGTGATTTACCAATAGCATATCACCAAGAAACTCAACTAACATGTTCTTATTAAGTCTATCATCACATGGAAATTTTGCTAACGTTCATTATTAAATCTTAATCACACCCATGCACTCCTTAGCTTGTTATTTACAATGTTGTTTTATTATTATTTTTTTTTTAAATATAATAGAATCTTGAGAGCACTGTATAAGTATCACACACGTTTGTTCTTTTGTTGGCAAATGTAGCACATCATTCCCCACCAAGTGGCCAAGCAGAAAATCACATCTCTAATATAGCGCCAATTTTACCAATAGAGTGTGCTATAAATACATACTGAATGCACAAATAAAATAAAATAAATAAATAAATAAAAATAAACTCCTGAAAAGTGCAGGTGACAGCCATATTTATGGCAAGCCGTTCAGGAAATAATACATGTGTGTGAATGTGGATTGGTTCACTGGTTGAATATATGGTTTAATGAAAAACGCATTTGTTTATAATACATTGGTATAGTCAGACATATATTGGTTTAGATACATCGTTCTGATCACATGCACATGGGTTTGCTCCTGTATACATTGGTTTGTTAAAGTAAACATTGGGCTCCTCAAATATGCAATGGTTTCCTCAACTATATATTGGTCGAGATAAATCGGTTTCCTCAAGTATACATTGGTAGGTACATATATTGTTTTCTTCAAGTATATTATGGTTTAGATACATTGGTTGGCCTATACATTGGTTTGTTCAACAGTATATTGGTTTAGATTAGGGCTGGGCAAGTTAACGCGTTATTATCGCGTTAACGCATTCATTGATTAAAATAACCGATAATTATTTTATCTCGCGTTAACACAGCTTTTTTATTATTATGAAAGCCCGTTGCTCACTGACTCTGAATAGACATGCAGACAAATTATGGGTCACAGGAGGGAATGCTCCTGATCAAATTATGCTTAGCAGTTTTGCTAAGCATCAACATTCACAAACCACTGTCCACTGTTATTTTTAACAGAAAAAAATGCAACAAGCTCGTAATCACGACTTCATGGGAGGAAGTTTCCGATAGCACGTGAAGACAACAGAGAAGCGCTTGCTCATCACAGTGGAGTGCATTGTTTTGTTAACTTTGTAATTTATTATTTTGAGTCGTATGGGATGCGGTAACACATGGCCCTCTCACAATATATTGGTGTACACATCTATCGCTTTTGCCGCTCAGAAATATTCATGCAATCATGCAGCACGTATCAGAAGATCTGCACTCCAGCGCGGTATATTGGTTTCTTCAACCACCCTGGACCACAAAACCAATCTTAAGTGTCAAATTTTCAAAATTGAGATTTATACATCATCTGAAAGCTGATGAAATAATCTTTCCATTGATGTACGGTTTATTAGGATCGGACAATATTTGGCCGAGATACAACTATTTGAAAATCTGGAATCTGAGGGTGCAAAAAAAATCAGAATACTGAGAAAATCGCCTTTGAACTTGTCCAACTGAATTCTTAGCAATGCATATTACGAATCAAAAAATTATATATTTATATTTTATTTTTTGTAAAAATATTTTCATGGAACATGATCTTAATATCCTAATGATTTTTGGCATAAAAGAAAAATCGATAATTTTGACCCATACAATGTTTTTTTTGGCTATTGCTAAAAATATACCCCAGTAACTTAAGACTGGTATTGTGGTCCAGGGTCACATATATTGTTTTCTTCAAGTATTGGTTAAGTTATATCAGTTTCCTTAACTACGTATTGGTTAGTATATATCGGTTTATTCAAGTATATATTGGTTTAGATACATCGGTTTCCTCAACTATGTATTGGTTTTTATATTATGGTTTATTCAAGTATACATTGGTCTGTATATATTGGTTTCTTCAAGAATATATTGGTTTATATATATATTGTTTTCTTCTAGTATATAATAGTTTAGATATATCGGTTTTGGAGCAGGCAGGCTAGGAAGCCATGGTGGAACAGGCAGACCAGGAGGCCATGGGAGAGCAGGCAGACTAGGAGACCATGGCAGAGCAGACAGCCTAGGAGGCTATGGTGGAGCAGACAGACTAGGAGGCCATGGTGGAGCAGACAGTTCAGGAGGCCATGGAAGAACAGGGAGCTCGGTGAGCCATTGCGGAGCAGAAAGTTCAGGAGGCCATGGCAGAATGGCCTCCGTGGCCTTGGCCTCAGCCTTGGCACTCGGCCTGACCTCTATGGCCGATGCCCTAAAAGCCCCCCCGGAGCTTGGTAAAAAAGGAAAAAACTTGGGGAAAATCTCAAATGTTAAGGCCTAACTTGGGAACCGAGGCCTTCCTTGGGCCGGACTTGGGGACTGGACCCCTCCTTGGGTTGGAAGTGGGAACTGTAGCCCTCCCAGGGCTGAACGTGGGAACTGAGAGGGCTCCTGGTCCCAAGTTAAGCCCGGAGGCTCACAAATGCCCATGCACCCACCCTCTCATGCCTCCTCCACCGCTGCCATCTGGCAGCCCCTCTGCTCGCCCTCAGCCCACCATCAGCACAGTGCAAGCTCTGCGGGACTGTCATCCTCCAGCATTGCCATGGCTGGAGTTTCCCTTGACTCCGCCTCCAGCCTCTAAGGCCCAGACTCCACCCTGGCCCGTGGACCCATCGTCTCCACCATGGCTCTTAGCTCCCTTCTCCCCACCCTGGCCCTGTAGTCCACTAGCTTCACTGGGCTCCCTCGTCCCTCCTGCTCCAAGCCCCTCCTGTCTCCTCCCTGCCTCCTCCCTCCTTCATTATCTACCTGGACTCTATCTGCCAGCCCCCTCCCATGTTCCTGTCCTCGTTCCATCTAATAAGTTTGATTATGATCCCATGCACCTTTGTTTCCCCTGTTGCTGAATTCAAACCAAATATTAACATTACTGCCCAAAATACTTCTGAATAGCATGCCTACTTCATAAATATTTTGAAAAGTATGGATATATATGGTTCAAATCACTCAAACCATATATGTAAATTTAACAGTTAAACAACTTTTTATTTTCACAAACTTTGAAAATAAAAAGGTTTTAAACTAAGCAAGCCACTGTTACTTCAGGACTAAGGTTGAAGAGCTCTGACATACAACAAAGAAATGTTTTGTATTTTGGGTCTGTACAGTTGCTTTTGAATAGCTCAAACTGACCCACGAACAGTAAGATCGTATAAAATTTCTGTATGCACATTTCACGACAAATCAGCGTGTTGAAACTTTGCATGCATATTCATGACCCCAAATAAGAAAAAGTCACAAACTGATATTTCTGTCAACTCATAAATAAGAAAAAGTGGTTAATTGATATTTTTATTAATTTTATTTTTTTTGTTTTTTACTGTGTATGTGAACTGTTGTGGTATTATAGTGTGATATTATTATAAAAGTTTTTTGGGTGTATTTTTTTATATCACTGGTATTTATAAATAAACTGCCAAAATATGCAGATGCTTTAATTATAATCAAAATCAAAAAGTCTGATCAGAAATGTTTTTATTAAAAATCTACTTCTTCTCGTGTCTATGTGTTGTTAATTTATTACTGTGTACAACTAAATCAGTCTATGAAATGACCCCACAATTTCACATGAGTAACAAAGAAATCAATATAGGAAATACAATTTGCATGAATCAATATTTAAAGGAGTGTATATTATATTAATTGGTCCAGCAAATTATATGCACTTTACACACTCTTTTAGTTTTATATAGTACTCCTTGTTTAAACTAATGAAATAATATATTGACATGTAGAAAACAATTGTGACATAATCCCATGCACTCATCAGCAAACCAATGTGTCCTTACCAATACATATTTGAACCAACAACATGTATTTCAACAAAACAATGTATAGATGAACAAACTTGAACAAACTGATGTATCTATACCAATATAATTGAAGTAAACAATATGTTCAAACCAATATATACTTGAGCCAACCAATGTATTTGACAAAAATAATACATACACACTTTGTACACACTCTTACTGTATATATAATTATATAAACCAATATATACTATCCAATACATAGTGGAGGAAAACGATGTATCTAAACCAATATGGGCTTGAATAAACCAATATATACTAACCAATACAAAACTGCAAAACGAGCAAGACTCATCAACATTAGAATATTTCAAAATAGACAAATTAACGGGGTACATTTTATGAATGATTTTATAATGAATCTCCTTAAAACCGCAAAACGAGCAAGACTCATCAACATTAGAATATTTCGAAATAGAATTTTTATATTTGATATAAAGGAACCCCAATAGAATTTCCCTCTTGGAGTAATCTTTATCTTTGTTTGAAATATTTTGCGGATATGTCTGTTATTACATTTCCGATCTAAAATACAGATACTACCCAAACATAAAGCGGGATAAACACTGTTGCCTTTATTGAATTTAAGGTGACTTTTAATTAACTGGGTTAAGCCTACTGGGTTGGCACTCATCAAAGTTTTATATTCCTTTGGTGGGACTGGAAAGTTATGGAGATTCATAAATTGTTGGTAAATTAAAATATTACCAAAATCATCAAACACAGATAGAATACAGTTCAGGTTGTTATTAAACCATCTAGGGAAAAAAAGAGACTTATTTCTAACAGTTATATCAGTATTGTTCCAAAGCAGAACTTTGTGGGGGGAGAAACCATGGACAAAACACAATTTCCATGAAAGAAGACATTTCTGATGGAAGTTAGATAAGGAAATAGGTAGCTTGCCAGGCAAGAAATTACATTTTAGTAAGAAAGACAGGCCACCAAAATGATAAAATATCTTATTTGGAATAAAAAAACACAGTGACATTTGATTTGTAAGGCATCTTTTCAGCCAGTTTACTTTAAAGGTGTTTACAGTATCTGTCCAAAAAATCAAGGCCACCTTTGCTTCTGGAGTTAGCAAACACATCTCTTTTTTGAGCTTGTACTGTTTATTTTTCCAAATAAAATCCAAAAATATTTTATTAATTCCCTTTATATAAGAAAGATAAGATCAGCTGCACTTGAACTTTCTTTTTAAACTGTCCCTCAAACCTCGAACATTCAAAGTTACAAAAGACAAAGATTTAAACTTGTACTCCATTAAGAAGAACTACCAAAAAATGTAAACAAAAACAACAACAAAAAATTGTCTTTCTTAATGTTTTTGGTAAGTGTGTTTGTAAAGTGTTAAAATATATTAGCTTCGAGGTGAAAAACAATTAAAGAAAAAAGTCACGATTAATATTAAGGAGAACATTAATTAAGGAAAATCAAAAATAGTAACTTCCATGTTACACACAACTTATGAGTTTTTATGCAGATAGTGTTGTTAACCGTTTACACGTTTTAGAATATTGCTTGAGAAATGTAGCCATTGCAGTCAGTAACTTAGCTAAGGTTACATCAGAATAGAAGACTTGCTTCCCATCAATCAAAACAAAAGAGCTCCGGAAGCTTGCTCTCTTGCACTCCTTCCATGGCTTCTTCACGAGATGCCACAGCTTGTCCCACGCTGCTTTATAGTCGGGAGACAGAGGCTCCAAAAGACGCAGTTTGTTGTCAGTTAGAAACTTGCAGCCTTTGGCAGCACCCCAAATCACGTCACAGATGTGACGCAGTGAGAAGAGGTTTATGATCTATCTGGCCTTACCAACTGCTCATTACGGTCCCAGACGGTGAGAAACATCAACACTGTCCTGTAGCCCGTCTCCAATTCCAGTAGCGATCTTCTCTAGTATATTAACTCTTTGAGCGGTATGGTCCCACAAGGGATTCTTATTTCCGTGCCCCTGGGAGTATGGTCCCACATATGGGAGTTATTCGGTGGCGTCACAAAACTGTCAAATTCAAACTGTGGTTTCGTGCGTTGGCTGGCGCTGAGCCGTGTTGTTAACCGTTTACGCGTTTTAGAATATTGCATGAGAAAGCCAGAAACAGTGGTTTATTTTAGGTTTCATACATTTAAATACACATAAATACTAGTAAAACAATACATTTAGAGTTTGTAAAATACACGTCTATGGACAACATTTAATAATCAATTCAAATATAATTTGCTGATGTGTTTTATTCATATCAGATACACATAGTGTAACTATAAAGTTCACTCTATTTTTCACCCAGTTCACCGGCCACTTATTACTTGTATTTCGGGAGACATTGATGAATTCACGTGCTGTAAACCCGACTGACAGGACTCTCTGAACTGCAGCGTGAACAAACATGATGCTGCCTATCTCACATTACAGAACACAATCAAGATCATTTAGAAAGGTTTTTATATGACAAAACACACTCATTTACACATATTTGTGAATCAGAATATCAGATTGTTTGACATGGTATGCAAGTTTGTGAATATGTGATCCACGTTAAAACGTTAAATTTTAACACATGAAAACATTTATGTGAAAAATGGGAAAAATATATGGGCACAAGTGATCACAGGTGAAAAAATATATGGACACATGTAATCACATGTGGAAAGAAAATATGGACGCATGTGATCAAGTGCAAAATATATGGACACATGTGATCACATGTGGAAAACATGTGGACGCATGATCACATATGGAAAACGTGAAATTCATGTGGTTTTTCTGTTAGGGGAACTGGAGCTTCCTGCCAAGGTCAGCTCTCATGCTGTTGTCCTGGGTCAAGAGGCCCTGTCTCCGTGGTACTCTCGAAGTGGCTCTTGTGGCTCACCTCCCCCTTCTTGAACAAACTGGATACATAAATAACAGTGAATTGTATTTCTATTTTACTTCAATTTAGAAATGTAAATTTTTATTTTATTATTTGTATTTTTTGTGAAGGAAAAATAAAACAGTTCCCGCACACTGTCAATAAGTGTAAATACCTGTTGAAGTTCATGCGACCGAAATGTTGTTATTAAACAATTTTTAAACATACATTTTACATTTATTGACAGTGTGTGGGAGTTGTTGTTTTTTTTTTTTTTTTTCATTAGTTTTGATCTTTATGGTCTTTTCTCCTACGTGCCTATCAATTGCAGCTAGGATGTGTGGGAACTGATTGCTCAAGTTTTATAAATTATGGTTATTAATGTGTTAGGTCATTTATACAGGTTAACAGGGTCATTTTCAGGTTATGGTGTTTGTTTGTGTGTGTTTGGTCTTTTTTTATTGATATGTTTAATCTGATAAGCCAATCATCTCTGAGTTTAAGAGAAAACGCCAATGAAAATTGGCTAGTGGATTTTACATACTTGAACCACTCCCCGTGCCTTCGGGTATAAATAGGCGACAGGTGCATCCACCCTTCAGATTTTAGCTTTGGAGCTGAGTGGTTGTATGAAAAGCTGTTATACTCCATAAAGCCATTCGTCTGCTGTGTGTTGGGAAGCTGTTCTGGTTGGCGGTACGGCGCGAACAGCGGTGTCCCTTTCAGCGATTCCCCTGGGCGCTTCAACTAAAAGAGCAGATTTCCTAAAAGAGCAAATCACAGACGATTCACGCCTTTTTAAAGACGCCGTTTCATCCGTGTCCTTCTGGATGCGGTCGTTTCCTCTTCTCTGACAATAGCCACGAGCGTTGTTTTCTGTGTCTGGGCATTCAGCACGCTGAACACACGTTCGTGGATGGTTCATGCCCGCACTGCGTGTGTGACCATGGCAATGCTGCGATCGCGTCTCTTCTTTCTTAAGGGAAAGGACCAGACCCCTCTGTCACTTCCCGTCCCGGTTTCTCTGCCACGAGCAGAGGACCGCCAGCTAGTGCTCTGGGAGATTTGAGGGTGACAGTGATCTCTGGCCAGTTCCATGGGGAGTTTTGCTGTGATGACTCAGAACGCGATGCTTTCTGGGCCATCCGACACAACTCCCCATTGCTGCACCACTGCGGGTATGTCGACTGTCCCTTTGGTGCCACTTGTATGGAGTGTTCCTCCGGGAGTTTTACTGCCCAACCTGTCACACTGGCTCATTCGGACGGTCTGACTCGGTTACGCGATTCAGTTCGCCCAGCGACCTCCCAAGTTCAATGGCATTCTTGAGACTTCGGTGGCAGTCCGGGATGCCTCTGTCTTGTGCAAGGAGATTGCTGTCCTGCTGGCGAAGGATGCAATCAAGCCGGTCCCTTCAGCCGAGATGAGGAGCAGGTTTTACAACCTTTACTTCATCATACCCAAGAAAAGCGGTGGCCTTCGACCTATCCTGGATCTGCAAGTCTTGAATCAGGCCCTGCATAAGCTCCCGTTCTAGATGTTGACACAGAAACGTATTATCAAATGCGTCCAAACCCAGGATTGGTTTGCAGAAATCGACCTGAAGGACGCGTTCTTTCATGTCTCGATCCTCCCTCACCACAGACCGTTTCTGCAGTTTGCATTCGAGGGTCGGGCATGGCAGTACAAAGTCCTCCCCCTCGGGCTCTTCCTGTCCCCCATGTCTTCACGAAGGTCGCGGTTGGTGCCCTTGCCCCACTCTGGGAAGTGGGCATCAGGATCCTCAACTATCTTGTTGACTGGCTCATCATGGCCCGATCCCGAGAGGAGTTGTGCGTTTCAGGTCACAAGAGCAATTGTTTTCTCAGTCAGTTGGGGCTTCAGGTCAACCGAGAGAAGAGCAAGCTCTCCCTTGCGCAGAGAATCTCTTATCTCGGTATGGAGTGAGACTCGGTGAGTATGATGGCACGTCTCGCCAGCGAGCGTGCCCAGTCAGTGCTGAACTGCCTGAGTTCCTTCAGAGGCAGGACAGTGGTACCACTGAAACACCTTCAGAGGCTCCTGGGGCATATGGCATCCGCAGCTGCAGTTTTGCTCGGATTGCTTCATATGAGGCCACTTCAGCACTGGTTGCACTCCCGAGTCCCGAGATGGGCATGGTCGCGGTACACATCGTGTCACCATTACACCGATGTGTCGCCGCCTATTCAGCCCCTGGTCAGACCTTGCCTTTCTACGGGCCAGCGTGCCCTTAGAACAAGTGTCCCGGCATGTTGTTGTCACGACAGATGCCTCCAACATGGGCTGGGGCGCGACGTGCAATGGGCAAGCAGCTTCAGATTCCTGGACAGGACCTCGACTGCTTTGGCACATCAGCTGTCTGGAGTTGCTGGCAGTGCATCTAGCTTTACGGCGGTTTCGGCCGCTGTTGCTAGACAAGCACGTGTTGGTCCGCATGGACAACACTGCGGCTGTTTCGTACATCAACTGACAGGGCGGTCTACGATCACGTTGCATGTCTCAACTCACCCGCCATCTCCTACTCTGGAGTCAGATGTGGCTCAAGTCACTGCGCGCTGTCCACATCCCGGGGGGGCTCAATCGTGTAGCCAACGTGCTCTAACGACAGCTCAGGGCACCAGGCCCAGTACTGGTGTTAGCATGCCCGGAGTCCCAGTCAGCCCCTGTACTGGGCTAGGTGTCCATATGGCTTGATTCCCTACGGGTAATCCCATATGTGTATTCTTCCATGGTAAGGTTTCCCTCTTGGTAAACCCGTGTCTTCCCTTGACAGACCCACTCTGTCAGTTTCTTCTGGCAGCTGTTCCATCCCTACTCTAAGTGGAGCCATGGTATCAAGGTCCTGCCCAAACCTCAGCAGACTCATATAATCAAGACGTCACCCAACTTTTATAGTGTAAAATAACTACTAAACAACTAATTCAAAACCTATTTGAAAAATTAACACTTAAAAACATATATCAAGGTGATAAGAAAATGACAGAAAACATCTCTGAAATGTAATTAGTGAAGAAGTGTAATTAAAGTTTTTGTTTTCCCATTTCAGGACATCTGACACACCAGACACACCAGATTTCAGTCAATAGCCTTGTCAAAATACAACATGTTCGCTAACATTAACTTAATGCATTCACTGCAATTAGTAGACTGTGGTACAATGGCATTCTCCTGCTGGAAGCGCAGTACAGCGTGGGATCTTCAGTAGGGTGTTTGCAGTGCCCAAATGAGAAAAGCAGCTAGCTAAAATGTCCATCACTTCTCACAAAGAGCCCTTAATAACAGAAAAGAGGCAGATGTGTAGTCAGGACAAAAATAATATTGAACATGTATTAAAACACAAAGCTATGAAACCAAAAACAAACAAACAAGCCAAAAAGCCTAAGCATCTGTGTCAGAATTCTGAAAACATAATCGAGGCCTGCTGGTTAAATAAGGTCTATATACTATAGGTCTGAATGTTTGATTATTTGTTTGATTATTATTTTGAGATTAAGAGTTTAATTATTAAATTGTAAAAGTGAGGTATTTTGGTTTTTTTATTTTTATTCAAGTACAATATACCACAAAATACTGAATTTGGGATGACATGCTGTCTTTCTGTGCTTGCGCTTCAGGTTTGTGTCATTGTTCATTGAGATCTTTTCTGTGGCTTGTTGCGCTTAATAACTCTTTAACATTGAGCACATCCCATACTTTATTTATTAAACAAGTGTTTTTTGTTCAATTGGTGTTATTTTGTTGTTTAATTATGATTTTTTCTGTGTATTTTTGCTCTTAATACATACAGCAGCTTACTTTATTTACTACAAAAACAGTGATTTTGTTTTTATTTACTACAAAAACAGTGATTTTTTTTTTTTAGAGTAGCATTCAAATTCTCATTTGTGCATATGGTCTGTGAAAAGTTTTTGATTCTTGACCTTTTTAACCTTTAAATGTTTACCTCAGGTCTTTAGGGACCCGGTACATCATTCACTACCCTCCCACTCATTCATTTTTTTTAATTTTTTTTTTTAATTTAGACATCCACCTTCTTCGTACTCCTCAATCTATTAATTGTGAACAAAACAACAAGAAAAAAAAAACTGTAAAAGAATGTCTGTTTTCTAATTAACTTTTTGTTTAAAAAAGACAAAAGTGTAATGGATAGTGCAATAGTGTAAGCATATTTTTTTCTCTGCAACAATAATTAAATATCTGATGACTCAAGTGACTGTAATTCACCTTTATTCTTTAAGGTGGAAATGTTTGATACATGATAACATGATGATTTACATAAAATGAGAAATTCATCATCAAAACATGAAATTGCTTAAATAGCTTTACTACAGAGCATTACTGTGTGCAATCAACTTTAAGTGTCACTGTCATTTGAAGGTTGATGTGGTGAATAAGATGATGACAATCACAATATTGACTTTGAAGACATTGAAAACAACAGTTTTGAGAATATGGCTGAGATAGCGAATATGGCCTAGATGCTGAATGTAATAAGGAAATGAACTCTTACAATGACAGGGGTGCTAAAATCATCTGCTCAAACTGAACACCTCCAAGATTCATGAAATGTGTTTTATTTTATCCTTTTGGTCTCAGCCTAATTAATGTGTTCCCTTTTAGCAGTACTAGTCTTAGCATTATTAAGTTCTGCCCCTTCAGCTGCTTCCATCTGCAGGGTCTCAGCCTCATCAGTGGGCGTTATTAAGTTCTGCCCCTTCAGCTGCTCCCATCTGCAGGGTCTCAGCCTTGGGGTTTCACTCCATCGGAATCATTCTGTGTGTTGTTAGTTCCATCAGTGGGTTTCACTCCATCAGGATCATTCTGTGTGTTGTTAGTTCCATCAGCAGTGGGTTTCACTCCATCTGAATCATTCTCTGTGTTGTTAGTTCCATCAGCATTGGGTTTCACTCCTTTAGAATCATTCTGTGTGTTGTTAGTTCCATCAGTGGGTTTCACTCCATCAGGATTATTCATTGTGTTGTTAGTTCCATCAGTGGGTTTCACTCCATCAGAATCATTCTGTGTGTTGTTAGTTCCATCAGCAGTGGGTTTCACTCCATCAGGATCATTCAGTGTGTTGTTCGTTCCATCAGTGGGTTTCACTCCATCTGGATTATTCAGTGTGTTGTTCGTTCCATCAGTGGGTTTCACTCCATCTGGATTATTCAGTGTGTTGTTAGTTCCATCAGTGGGTTTCAATCCATCAGGATCATTCTGTGTGTTATTAATTCCATCAGTGGGTTTCACTCCATCAGGATTATTCAGTGTGTTGTTAGTTCCATCAGCAGTGGGTTTCACTCCATCAGAATCATTCATTGTTTTGTTAGTTCCATAAGCAGTGGGTTTCACTCCATCAGAATCATTCTGCGTGTTGTTAGTTCCATCAACAGTGGGTTTCACTCCATCAGAATCATTCTGTGTGTTGTTAGTTCCATCAGCGGTGGGTTTCACTCCATCGGAGTGATTCTGTGTGTTGTTAGTTCCATCAGCGGTGGGTTTCACTCCATCGGAATCATTCTGTGTGTTGTTAGTTTCATCAGCAGTGGGTTTCACTCCATCGGAATCAATCTGTGTGTTGTTAGTTCCATCAGCAGTGGGTTTCACTCCATCGGAATCATTCTGTGTGTTGTTAGTTCCATCAGTGGGTTTCACTTCATCGGAATCATTCTGTGTGTTGTTAGTTCCATCAGTGGGTTTCACTCCATCAGGATTATTCAGTGTGTTGTTAGTTCCATCAGCAGTGGGTTTCACTCCATCGGAATCATTCTGTGTGTTGTTAGTTCCATCAGTGGGTTTCACTCCATCAGAATCATTCTGTGTGTTGTTAGTTCCATCAACTGTGGGTTTCACTTCATCGGAATCATTCTGTGTGTTGTTAGTTCCATCAGTGGGTTTCACTCCATCTGAATCATTCTGTGTGTTGTTAGTTCCATCAGTGGGTTTCACTCCATCGGAATCATTCTGTGTGTTGTTAGTTCCATCAGTGGGATTCACTCCATCTGAATCATTCTGTGTGTTGTTAGTTCCATCAGTGGGTTTCACTCCATCGGAATCATTCTGTGTGTTGTTAGTTCCATCAGCAGTGGGTTTTACTCCATCAGAATCATTCTGTGTGTTGTTAGTTCCATCAGTGGGTTTCACTCCATCGGAATCATTCTGTGTGTTGTTAGTTCCATCAGTGGGTTTCACTCCATCGGAATCATTCTGTGTGTTGTTAGTTCCATCAGTGGGTTTCACTCCATCGGAATCATTCAGTGTGTTTTTAGTTCCATCAGTGGGTTTCACTCCATCGGAATCATTCAGTGTGTTGTTAGTTACATCAGTGGGTTTCACTCCATCAGGATTATTCAGTGTGTTGTTAGTTCCATCAGTGGTGGGTTTCACTCCATCGGAATCATTCTGTGTGTTGTTAGTTCCATAGGTGTGTTTCAATCCATCAGGATCATTCTGTGTGTTGTTAGTTCCATCAGTGGGTTTCACTCCATCGGAATCATTCTGTGTGTTGTTAGTTCCATCAGCAGTGGGTTTCACTCCATCAGAATCATTCTGTGTGTTGTTAGTTCCATCAGTGGGTTTTCACTCCATCAGAATCATTCTGTGTGTTGGTAGTTCCATCAGTGGGTTTCACTCCATCAGGATCATTCTGTGTGTTGTTAGTTCCATCAGTGGGTTTCACTCCATCTGAATCATTCTGTGTGTTGTTAGTTCCATCAGCAGTGGGTTTCACTCCATCAGAATCATTCTGTGTGTTGTTAGTTCCATCAGTGGGTTTCACTCCATCGGAATCATTCAGTGTGTTTTTAGTTCCATCAGTGGGTTTCAATCCATCAGGATCATTCAGTGTGTTGTTAGTTCCATCAGTGGGATTCACTCCATCTGAATCATTCTGTGTGTTGTTAGTTCCATCAGTGGGTTTCACTCCATCAGGATTATTCAGTGTGTTGTTAGTTCCATCAGTGGGTTTCACTGCATCAGGATTATTCAGTGTGTTGTTAGTTCCATCAGTGGGTTTCACTCCATCAGAATCATTCTGTGTGTTGTTAGTTCCATCAGTGGGTTTCACTCCATCGGAATCATTCTGTGTGTTGTTAGTTCCATCAGTGGGTTTCACTCCATCAGGATCATTCTGTGTGTTGTTAGTTCCATCAGAGGGTTTTCAATCCATCAGAATCATTCTGTGTGTTGTTAGTTCCATCAGTGGGTTTCAATCCATCAGAATCATTCTGTGTGTTGTTAGTTCCATCAGAGGGTTTCACTCCATCGGAATCATTCAGTGTGTTGTTAGTTACATCAGTGGGTTTCAATCCATCAGGAATCATTCAGTGTGTTTTTAGTTCCATCAGCAGGGGTTTCACTCCATCAGAATCATTCTGTGTGTTGTTAGTTCCATCAGTGGGTTTCAATCCATCAGGATCATTCAGTGTGTTGTTAGTTCCATCAGTGGGTTTCACTCCATCTGAATCATTCTGTGTGTTGTTAGTTCCATCAGTGGGTTTCACTCCATCAGGATCATTCAGTGTGTTGTTCATTCCATCAGTGGGTTTCACTCCATCAGGATTATTCAGTGTGTTGTTAGTTCCATCAGCAGTGGGGTTCACTCCATCAGAGTCATGTAGTGTGTTGTTAGTTTCATCAGTGGGTTTCACTCCATCAGGACCTTTCTGTGTGTTTTTAGTTTCATCAGTGAATTTCACTCCATCAGGAACCTTTCTGTGTGTTTGCCCTTCATGAGTGATTTTTATTTCTTTTGGACCCTTCAGTGTGTTGTTTATTTCTTTTGTTGATTTCTTTTTTGTCAGTGAATTTCACTCCATCACCATTTGTGAAGCCTCAGCCTCAATAAGGGATGATTCTTCTTCACCAATCTCCTGAAAGCAAGAACATTTGTGAAGCCTATTCAGTTACACTATTTTTTTCCCTCTACAATAAGCAACATATCTCTAAACTCATAGAATATTTATTACATCTTAGTCTACTTATTATAGGATTGAGACATTTCAAATGATACTGTGAATATCATGAATATGTATGTAGAACATTATATTTTGCGATTGACCATTCTGAGTTAAGTAAGTGAAGGGAAGGCCAGGTGAGGGAAAGGACTGGGGAAGTGGAACAAATATATAGGTGAGAAAGAGGCTTTCCCACATCTTCTCTCAGTGAGATGTGAAAACAGATGTCCGTACCTCAGGAGAAAGTATTTGAGGTTCTTCCAGCCTTAAAAATTAGAATAATTTCTTTAGTTTCTTTAAAGCAGCTTTCCAGAGTATTCATGTTTTTACTCTCGGACATCTGATCTCAAATGTCTGAACAAAATAAATGAACTGGAAAAGATTTCTACATCAAAGAAGGTGGAGCCCAGAAGCCACACCTAACTGCCAAAGACCAATTCAAAGCAAGTTGTTTCAAATTCCCAAACTCCAACAAAACTAACTTTGTTTAAGTCTAATTTTGTTCAAAATGACATCATACCAATTTGTTATTCAATTTTGCTTGAACTTTATCGGAGCCCTAACAGTTCTCAAAGAAGTCAATATGTTGTAAATTCATAGTGTAGGTATTTACAGACAGATTTTGTGCACATAGTATCTTACCTCATCATTGTCCTGTGTCCTTTTTTCTGCTTGAACAATAACAAAAATTGACTTTGGTCAATCAGAATAAAAATGCATACTTTTATGTATTTTTTTTTTTTTGTCCGATCATCTGTATGCAGTACTTGCCATTTTGTTTTCCTTGTACAGATCGCCTGTGGTGACTGTAAATCACACCAGCAGCTGCAATCAGCAGAACAGCAGCAACAACAGCAGCAACAACAGCAGCAGCAACAGCTGAATCTGTAACAGCTAAAGACAGACAGTCATTTTTACAAGAGATGGACTGATAAACAACTATATCAAAACCTTTGACTGATATTTAGTAAAAAGTTGTATGACATTGATTTATTTGATAAAGGTGTCTTCTGTTGGGTTTGTAAAAACAGCCACTAAAACAGCAAGAAAAACAAGAAACAGCAGTGTTTATTTAATAAAACAGTTTTAAGTGTGTGGTTAGTTGTTAGTTTCTTCAGTGGATTTCTCTACAGCAGGACACTCCTGTGTGTTGTTAGTTTCAACAGTTTTGATATATATTGAATTATATATATTGAATCAAAGTTAACTTCTTCAGACAGGCCACAATGAAAACATTTACTGGGTCGATTTAAATGTAATCAGTTTTCTAAAATTGGTTGAAGTGAAAAAACACTTGATGACTAAAATTATACCCACCAGTGACAGTAACACTGAATGTCTTTATGATGCTAAATCTGCTGCTGTTGATCTGTAGAATATAAAGTCCAGAGTCTGTGTTTATGATGTTCATGATGGTCAGAGATCCAGTCTGATGATCCAGCTTCAGTCTGTCTCTGAATCTCTCTTTACACTGATCATCTGTACAGATTTTACTCTGATCTTTAGTGATTTTAGTGATGAGAATGTCATTAAAATACCACATTTTTAAATCATTAGTTTTTTTTACTCCATCTGAATGCAAAGTAAGAGATTCTCCCTCCTTCACTGTTTTTCTCTTCATTTCATGGCCTCCAGCAGCAGGAACATCTGAAACACAAACCAATGCAGGAGGAATTTTTGGGGGAAACATTCTTTAAGATTAAAGAACTGTGGATATGAAGGTAATAAAAAAAATACCTCTTGACTTTCTGTCTGAAAAGCAAAATTTATTCTTATTTTGTGCTATTAAACTCATTTTAAACAACATAATGTGCACTTTGGGCTCCTGGTGGGAGAAAAAAAAATGACTATAAATAAGAGATGGATTTAAATAGATGATTAGTAAAAAGTAACTGATAAAATTAATAACCACTGGGGGAAAATGTGAATCAAACTGAACTTAATTTATGTCCAAGCCTACACATTCCACTTTAACAGTAAATTTGTTTTTGATTAAATCATCTATATACTCTATGTAAATTAACATACAGGTAAGAACAAAAATCACTGCTAAATTTCACAACAAAATAATCACTAATAACACATGAATGATGTGATTTACATGTACGAGAGTTCCTTTCAAACCTGACTCACCATCTACAATAACACTGAAGATCTTTTCAATGTCGAAGTTGCTGTTGCTTATCAGAAGTTTATAGAGTCCAGAGTCTGTGTTTCTGATGTTCATGATGGACAGAGATCCAGTCTGATGATCCAGCTTCAGTCTGTCTCTGAATCTCTCATCACCATCTTTACACTGAACATCTGTACAGATCTTACTGAGATCTCCAGTGATTTGAGCGATGCGAGTGTCACTGAAATACCATCTAATTTTCTCTTGTTGGTTTGTTTTAACATCAGTGTGTAGAGTAACTGAATCTCCCTCCATCACTGACACTCTGTCTATATCAACACCAGACACACCTGAAGAAAAAACAAATGACAGTTTTTAATTAGAGTAAAAATATGCAGTTGTGTTCTGATGAATAACCTTAGATGGCATCAGGGTAAACAAATAATGAGAATCTTTATCAACTATACTGTACTACTGTATATTAAAAAAAAAAAAAAAACATTTCAAACAAAATAGTGTAATTGTAAATTGTAAAACCCAATGAGAGAATAATGGTGTGAATAAACCATAAGACTACACACACATAAAAGTCAGCACATCACACCAGCTTTGGATAAATCTGGAAAGAAGTGAAACTTTTCAACACATCAAGAAGACTGATGAAAACAACCCAGGTCTGAGAGGAAAACATTAATAATATACTTTCTAGTGAAACAGAATTTGAACTGTTATATAGATTAATAAAATTAGAAATGTAAACATAAAGGAAATAAATGAAGGTTTATGTTTGTTACAGTTGAGATAGCTCTAAAGCTAGCTCTTGAAATGAGATGTGTACGAAATAAATACACACAAGAGCATTTTAAACCTGACAAATGTCATAAAATAATACATCTGAACAATGTCTTGACATGTGGTGACTGTGGAGGAATTATAACTGAAGGAATAATTGAATTTTCTGTTATAATCAGAGCAAAACGTGCCTCACCTTTTAAAAAATCTCTGTCTGCAGCAGGCGATTCGCCCCAAGTAGTACAGACAAAAATGTACATAAATGTACAGACAAGGATTAGGGTCAAGCAATAAAAAAATAAATAAATAAATAAAACCATCTTGAGATTAAAGTTAAATTTCAAGAAAAAAGTAGAGATAAAATGTTGAGATTAAACTCATTAAATTTCGAGAATAAAGGAGATAAAATGTTGGTATTAAACTCGTTGTATTATGTTGCGATTAAACTCATAAAATGTTGAGAATAAACTCATTAAATTACGAAAAAAAATGTGTTAAATTGTGTAAGAGAATAAAACTCAAGATAAAATGTTGAGAATAATCTCATTAAATTACAAGAAAAAAAAAAAAACATTTTTAACTTTGAGAAAAAAAAAAGTTGAGAATTAACACAGTCGTATCATGTTCATTTTGTCTCGTTGGACAAGTGTTATTCAGTGCCTGCCGTGGGGTTGGCTGGAGTAATGCACTGAGTAGTAGTGCATTATACAAACGACTGGGTTTGAGTCCATCTTTTGGCTAACTCGCTTTTCTTCCTGTTCTCATCACAAATCACATCACAACAGAAAAGTGGAAATTAATTGCTTAACGAGTGTTTCGTAATAATTTATTAATTAGGTAGGTTTAGTGTTACTACAGTAAATCCATTGTAAACATACCAAAGTCCCTTGTCTACGCTGCTTTCCACAAAGGCTCTTGGACGCGCAGGCATGAGGCTGGCTCGATGGTCTGCGTGCCTCTTGTGTTTTAATGAAACACAAGCCTGGCCAAGACAATGTGACAGCAGATTGTTTGTTCAGACTTCCCCTTCCCTCTGCTGATTACAGCCAAGAGCAAGAGCTTGAGATGGTGGCAGTACTGTCTCCTGAGTTTGCAGCTGTTACTGTAAAGCAGCTTAAGGCAACGTGTGATGCCTGTCCTCCAATAGAGTGTTCAAAGACTGTTTACAGACCGCTAGCATTGAAGGTAAAGAGTGGAGAGCTTTTGTGACAGAGTTTCTACATACATACAGAGCAACTCCACATGCTGTGACAAAACTGTCACCTGCTGAGCTTTTGGATGGCTGACAAATTAAGACAAATCTGCATGTGAGTGGTCTTCCATGCATGGCCCCTCCAAAAGATCAACAGAATCTGAAACAAATCATCAAACAGTCACAAAACAAAATGAAAGAGTACACGGATCGGCGACCCAGTGCACAACCTCGAAACATTCAAGTTGGGACATTTGTGCGTATTAGGAAGCCTGGTATTATCAAGAAAGGACATTCCAAGTTTACTAAACCTTTTAAGGTTGTGTCTCAGAAAGGCTCAGCAACTTATCTCCTTTCAGATGGAAAAGTTTGGAATGCTATGCACCTTGCTCCGGCTGCATCCTGTGTCACCAGATATGATACAGCTTCTCTAGCAGAAGACTCCTTCAAGCCTCTCGAAGTATCTCAGACACCTCAAATGTCAGTTTCTCCTTTTTGTGCCTTGTAGTCCTTGTAGAGTGCATCAGGCCCCAATGTGGACCACGGACTTTGTTACATAAAGGGAAGTCCTTGATAACTTAACTAATAAGGTATATAGAAGAGTACTTGTTCATTTACCAACAGAAGCCAGTAAAACAACTGAGTTACAAAACTAGGTATTTTGTTATTATTCAGAACTGTTATTTTTCTAATGTTCTGTTCTTTGTTATTTTGGTTATTATCTAAGTTTTCTTTTTCAACAAAAAAGGGAATATGTGGTATAGTGAGATGCATGCATGAACAATAGGTATCGCTAATATGCCAGTGGGCACACATATGTCATGAAGAATTGAAAGTAAACTGTTAATAAAGAGAGTTGAAAGCATGCAGCGCCAGTGGGCACACATATGTCATGAAGAATTGAAAGTAAACTGTTAATAAAGAGAGTTGAAAGCATGTGTGTCTGCAGAACAATAATAACAGTCCAGGATCCCTCAGTCTTTCAGTCCAGATGAAGTGGCAAGACCTTCAACAAAGCACCCTGTTTTTTTTTTTTTTTTTTTTTTTTTTTTTTGGAGAGTTTGGAAAGAGCACAATAGATTCCAAAAGCATTTTCATTTCAAGTTTGAGTCTTTAAAAAAAAAAAAAGAGAGTTGAAAGCATGCAGCGGTCAGCATTTACAAAATTTACATAATGAATATATTAAGCTAACAGGAAGGTTTATGAAATAAATAAATAAATAAATATCACTTTCTTTTTCACAATCATGAAAACCAAAAATTACATTTCTATACGTAAGTTTATTCATGTAGGATTCACATAACATTTGATAAAATCAAGAAAATCATCGAAATGTCATTGTGTGAGCAACTCCAAAATACATGCAAAGAGGTTTCAGGCTTCTCTAAACAAAACAAAAAACAGTTGGAATATCATTATTTATGCTCTTATCTGCATAAAATCTATGAATCAACCCTTTCATGCATGAATTGTTAAATCACAAAGTAAAATATATTTTTTATATGTTTTTTTTTTCTTTCGTTTAAACAAGTGAAAAATCATGCCAATAACGTTTTTGTCAATATATTTTATTTTGAGGGAGTTACACATCTGTCCACTGTAGTGGACAACATGCATCAAATGTATGAAAAGTGAATCAGTAGAATTTAATTTGTGGTCTTAAAAAAAAAACAAAAAAAAACATAATTTTAAAACATTTATTACAAGCAAATGGTATGAATATATTCGCGGGAGAGCTTGTGGGTGATTCCCTTAGAATGAGAAATAGTTTTAAAGCATTTATTGCAATGTGTTGGCCCGCCAAGCTTTGGGCTCTGCTCTCACTGAGAATATTTATTTATGTAGCATATTTTATTTTCTATGAACTAGAAACAATGTTTAATTCATAAAGTTTTATTTTTAAATGTAAGTCAATATAACAATTGGCTGAAGCCACAGCCAATGTTGAATGTTTTTTGTTTGGTGGACTAGGTACCATTTTGGATTGGCTGAAGCCTTTTAGAGTTCACGTTCACCCCATTTCTCCGGTCTGCTGTTATACCTACTTGGCGAGGGCCGGTGTTGTCATGCTCATGGTCATGCCACTGGGTTGAAATATGAATGATGTCCCTAGACTGCCTGCACTCAAAGCAGACCCACTATTTTTATTTATTATTTCTCGCAGCCCATATTATTATTTTCACTAGACCATATCAATGACAAATTCTCAACTGATAACTAATCATTCTTTTTGAGCAAATCATTGTTTTATTTGTGAATAAGTTGTTTGAGGAAGGCTTTAAGATCTGAGGGAAGATATCTTTCATTGTAAGTTAATACTCTTAAATATATATATAGAGAGAGAGAGAGAGAGAGAAAGACTTTTGAGAGAGAGAGAGAGAGAGAAATACTCATAGAATATCATATTGAAGGACAAATCCAAGCACCAGAAGCAGCCCACACTCTCTGACTTTTCTTTAATTGAAAAATAAAAAATTTCATTCATTCAAATGCCATATGGTTGTAATGATATTTTAGTTCAAAACTTTAAGTCCCATTTTTTTTAATGCTTTATCAACTGTCATAGAACATCAGTTGTTAGATTTCAATTGTCACCTCCTAAACGATAAACTTGTGATTTGTGAAGTCACAATTCTATATTGGTACAATTTACTCAAGCCAATTATATAATTTTTTTTTGTATGACATTAAAATTATTTTTTAGATAATTGCCTAATTGGCTTATTGCACACAAATAGGTTAAGCAAAACAATTGTGATTAATCTTTTTCCATGCATGCAGACAGCCATTATTATGGTATACAAATATTGGAGCCCCCCTGATTCTGTCCCTTGTTTTCTTAAAGAAAAAAAACACTTATTTTCTACAAGAATACAAGAGTAAACACTATTTTCATAAATAATAAAAGATAAAGAATCACAATTGTCTCTTATTTTCCATTTCTGAAGTTAATTGGCAACCCTAATTATGACATGTTTTGACTCCCCTGACAGCAGCACCTTGCAAAAAAAAAAATAAATCAAAAAAAAAAAAAATAAAATAATTGAAAAAAAAAAAAAACACCAACCGGCAGTTGTTAAAAAAAAAAAAAAATAGATAAAATAAATGCATAACAGAAAGCGCAAAATTTGGCAATGGAAAGAAACAAGGGGGGAGTGGGTGGGTTGGTCCAGGTCGGCATGAAACTCCAGGGCGGAAACCGACTCCCACTGCTGGGGCATTGTCCAACATTAAACCCTAACATAAAAACTTTCACCGCGCTGAAGCAATATACATCGCCGCGTCTATATGACGCACTGTAATTGGGCTTACAGAATACAGACAGTTATTACAGAAGACTAACCAATGGGCTGCTATCTCTGCATGATGGGCTGATCACTGACATTGTAGCCCGTTATGCCAGATTCAAAAACAGCCTGACGCAATCCTTCTATTGTGCCCCATGCAGCATGTTTTGTAGAGAAAACACCATTTTAAACCGCAAATTTCTGTTAGCGATCAGAACACTGGAAGATAGATATAAGCCTTGGTCTTACCATGGTCGAGCAAATGCCAGAACAATAAGAGGGAAATAAAGAGAAGCTTCGTTTTCACAAGGTTCTCTAAAAAATAAACGCAGTTTAGTGCTATCTTGTTCCTCTTCAGTAAACCCGAAGCCATTGTTTGTTCTTCTTATTATTATTGTTTTAGGACGGTGGGCATCCAGTATGCTGGAGCATTACAAACAACTGAGTCACGAATGAAAAGTGAAAATGGAATAGCGCTCCTCTGCAGCGCTATGACGCAGAGACTTAAATCACCTTCTGCTCCCTTTTTTATTTCTTAAATGAATAAATATATAGTACCATTGGCGCTTTATTATTTTGGTTATATATTAATTATCAGAAACTCATATATTTGCTACATAACATATCACACTAAAACAGTGTAGTGAAAAGCACATCAAATAACTGGTTTTGTTGTGGCGATGCTATTTTTTCTATCTTCTTGAGAAAAAAAAAAAAAAGTTTCTTGAAGGAAGGCAGATCAGGGTGTCAAAATTAATTTGGCAAACAATAAAGCTGAGATGTCCCGTCCTATATTGTCAACCCTTATAAAAATCTTACTCAGGGTGCTATTGCTTCTTCCATAGTACAGAATAATGGAAAACTGATTATCTCTGTACAATTATCTGAAACCTTTATGATTGTCATATTAGTTTTTACAGTATCTATAGCATACATTAGAATAAATTACTTACCCCTGACTCTTGAAATGCCAAATTATGATACAATTTCCTCTAAGATGTAGCACAAGTCAATTACTATAAAAATATTTAGCTGCAGGTTGATCATTTGTTTACAAGGGATGTGGGTTAGGCACTTCAGCTGGCCAGTCTACCATTACATCATTCACAGCCTAAGACTGTATAAAAAACGGCTCTCAAATAATGCACCAATCTCCATTTTGAGTTATTAGCTTTTACAACAGACAAGAGAGGGGTATTGCAATAACTTGAGGCCTCAAATATAATGCTCCTGCCTTAACTAGTCCATCAATTGTTTTTCTTATTCCTTTCACAACCTCTTCTGTCAATGGATATATAGCAATTTTTCTAGGCAATTTAGCACCCCTTTTGCTTTTACTTTTATGGGGTTGGTTGATTTAACCACTCCAGCATCTGTATCATGCTGGGACCATTTTTAGATTTACTTTTGTCTCTTGTGGATGTTTCATGGTTATTATTACTTTTGGGGATGGCTGTTAGAGAAGTTTCTTGTATAATATTTAAATATGGGTCTTACAGTTCAAATACTAGTGATCAACCTATAGATTTTATATTACTGAGGAAACCTATATAGGTTATAACGCCCCAGTACATCATTCACTACCCTCCCACCTCATTCATTTTTTAAAAGTTAGACATTAACTATCTCAGTATTCCTTAATCTATTCATTGTGAAGAAAACAAAAACAAACCTGTTAAAATGTGTGTTTTTCTAATTAACTTTTTGTTTCAAACAGACAAAAGTGTAAAGGACTGTAAGGACTGTAAGTATTTACCTGAGCTCTCAGCGTCAAAACTGTCTGTCAATTCTAAGAATATTATTTCCTGGTTAAGGAAAATAACTTTCTTACTGTACAATACTACTCAGAGCATGTAGCAAAAATCTGCATGATTGGGACTTTAGTTATGAGCAAACAAAGAACAACCTCAAGTGTGATACAAGTAAGACTTTATTAACTACAAAAACACTTAAACTAGTCTAACATACACACTCGCATACACTTGGCATCGGTAAAAGGGTTAAACTTTAAGCAGTAAAGAGATGAGAAATAAAGACATGACATACAATTTGATATTCAGCAGATCTACAGCCTGAAGGAAACATCAGTTTCTTAGTTCAAACACATCTTTGTAAAAGGTGCATATGATACTTAATGTATCAGTTAATAAGACTAAGTTTGATACTTGCAAGTCTCGCCTGTTTGAAAGAGAGTCCTGCTGCACTTTGGGGCTCCAGTTAGTCTCTGCTGAAGTGAGTTGATGAGAAAGACCAGTTCGAATCAGAGGATCTTGATGAATGGATAGTCAAGGCCGAAGCCTGGCGCAAGCTTAAGGTGGTTTTTAAGGCTCTTAGCTCAGCATCTTCTCCTGGAATTCCAGAATCTAAAAGAACCGCCCTGATCTGGTGATCAGTGATCTATATAGGGTGACGTTGTCACCCCTTAGGATTTGAGTGAGCCAATGAGGAATGTTACCTTTTTACAACTCTTTGTCTCTAGTATGGTGTCTTGCATATGAAATTAGATTGGGGAGTTCAAGAGAAGAATCTTTAAGATTCTTATAAAACTAATGTGTTGCATAGGTATCAACATATTATATACACTCTCATTTAGACCATGAAAATACAAACTCATAGATACCAAACATCATATAGATGAGGTTATATTAACTAGTGATCCATCATAAGCATGTATAAAACATATACAATACACAAAAGACAATATACAAGAACAGTAACAACAAACACAATGTCCTAAAGTATATGTGAATTCAATCAAAGAAAGGTTTTTTATGAATTAATTAGAGAAGAGTCCCTTTTTATGTGCATTATGTGTCTGTTCTTTAGAGACTTGAGTTAAGAGTTGCATAAGCCACATTCTTGGGCGTCGTAAACCTAGTGTGTTATCAGATAGTGTGCCTTTGGATGCTATGGAACCAGAGGCCAGTTCTACCTTTTTTGAGGTGATAGTTGCCTTTTGGGGGAAGGGTCCATCGACCCTTTGGTTAGATGAAGAGGCGTTAGATATTATTTGTTAAATCAAATAGTTGTGTGTCTGATTGGTCCAAATGCTACAGCGTTATTAAGGTCTGCTCCTTTAGCTGCACCCATCCGCAGGGTCTCAGCCTTATTAGTGGGTTTCTCTCCATCAGAATCATTCAGTGTGTTGTTAGTTTCATCAGTGGGTTTCTCTTCAGCAGGATCATACAATGTGTTGTTAGTTTAATCAGTGGGTTTCTCTTCAGCAGGATCATTCTGTGTGTTGTTAGTTCCATCAGTGGGTTTCTCTCCATCAGGATCATTCAGTGTCTTGTTAGTTTCATCAGTGGTTTCTCTTCTCTTCATCAGTGTGTTGATCATTCAGTGTGTTGTTAGTTTCATCAGTGGATTTTTCTCCATCAGGATCATTCAGTGTGTTGTTAGTTTCATCAGTGGATTTTTCTCTATCAGCCTCAATAAAGGAAAATACTTCTCCAACATTCTCCTGAAAGAAAGAACACAGAAGATACAACAAATGATTGTGAAAAAAAAAAAATATTGATGATTCAGTTATGCAAACGACTTCAAATAGCTGTAAGGTGTCAAATACATTTTATGAACATATACAGTAATTTTAAGTAGCCTACCTGTCAGCATTCGCAGGATGTTTGTTTCATATAAATACATTTTATATTCATATAGCCTAAAGTAAGTTCAGATGCCTCTCCGCGATCGCAGGAGTTTTGTGACAAATAAATAAATTTTATATTTTTGTGCTGTAACATCAACTACGTGTCAGTGATCTCAGAAGTTTGGTCTGTGTCAAATAAATATATTTTCTATTGATGTAAATCAAAAATAGATATCTGTCCACATTCACAAAAAAAGTGTAGATCCCTCTACAATAAGCAACATATCTCTAAACTTTTAGAATATTCATTAAGTTTTAGTCTTACAAGACTGTGAATACAGTGAATTTGTATGTAGAACATTATATTTTGCGATTGACCATTCTGAGTTAAGTAAGTGAAGGGAAGGATGGGTGAAGGAAAGGATTGGGGAAAAGGAATAAAAATATAGGTGGAGAAAGAGGCTTTCCCACATCTTCTCTCAGTGATCTGTATCTCAGGAGTCTGTATCTGTATCTGAGGTTCTTCCAGCCTTACAAATTAGAATAATTTTCTTCTGTTTCTAAAAAGCAGCTTTCCAGAGTATTCATGTTTTTTACTCTCGGACATGTGATCTCGTCTGAACAAAATAAATGAACTGGAAAAGATTTCTACATCAAAGAAGGTGGATCCCAGAAGCCACGCACTAACTATTGCATAACTGCCACAGACCAATTCAAAAGAAGTATTTTCAAATTCCCAAACTAAAACAAAACCAACTTTGTTTTGGCCTAATTTTGTTCAAAATGACATCATACCAGTTAGTTATTCAATTTAGCTTGAAGCACATCAGTGTTGACAGTTCTCAAAGAAGTCAATATGTTGTAAATTCATAGTGTAGGTATTTACAGACAGATTTTGTGCACATAGTATCTTACCTCATCATTGTCCTGTGTCCTTTTTTCTGCTTGAACAATAACAAAAATTGACTTTGGTCAATCAGAATAAAAATGCATACTTTTATGTATTTGAAAAGATTTGAATTTATTTCTTTTTGTCAGATCATCTGAATGCAATACTTGCCATTTTGTTTTCCTTGTGCAGATCGCCTTGCAGCAACAATAAATCACACCAGCAGCTGAAACCAGCAGAACAGCAACAACAACAGCAACAACAGCAGCAACAACAGCAGCAACAACAAGCAGCAGCAGCAGCAGCGACAACAGCTGAATCTGGAACAACTGAAGACAGACAGTCATTTTTTACTAGAAATGGACTGATAAACAATGATACTAAAACCTTGATATTTAGTAGAAAGTTGTATGACATTGATTTATTTGATAAAGATGTAATCTGGTGGGTTTGTAAAAACAGCAGCTAAAACAGCAAGAAAAAACAAGAAACAGCAGTGTTCAGAGTTACATATTGACCTGTGTGTTGTTAGTTTCATATATTGAATCGAAGTTCACTTCTTCAAACAGCCAAAATGAAAACATTTACTGGGTCTATTTAAATGTATCAGAGTTTAAAATGGTTCAAGTGAAAAAGCACAGAATGACTAAAATGATACCCACCAGTGACAGTAACACTGAATGTCTTGAAGCTGAAGCTCCTTATGATGATCTTTAGTTTATATTCTCCAGAGTCTGTGGTTCTGGTGTTTGTGATGGTCAGAGATCCAGTCTGATGATCCAGCTTCAGTCTGTCTCTGAATCTCTCTTTACACTGAACATCTGTACAGATCTTACGCAGATCTCCAGTGATTTCAGCGATGAGAGTGTCATTAAAATACCATGTCTTTAAACCATTTGGGTTTTTTAACAATTAGACTAAAGTGAAAGATTCTCCCTCTTTCACTGACTTTCTCTTCATTTTATCTCGTTCAGCAGCAGAAACATCTGAAACACAAATGGATATTTATGGATATTCATGTTCTTTAAAAAGCAACATGTATCCACACCCCAGATGCATCCTAGGTGTATATGACTTTCTTTTTTCAGACAAATCCAGTCAGAGTTGTATTAAAAATATTCTTTGATCTTTCAAGCTCTATCGTTGCAGTCAGGGGGTGTTGCATTGCTTCAGTCCAAAAGATGTGAAATAAAAAGCGCCCTTCCGTAAAAAAAAAAAAAAAAAAAAGTGTCTCACACGGCACCGGGGTGTGAACAAAGGCCTCCTGTAGCGAATCAATTAGAAGTCACTAATTAGAAGTACAAAACGAGGATTTGTAAAGAAGAATGTCAGAGGATTTCGATATAAGCCAAGAGGAGACTGGATTTCCTTTGCTAAAGTAAGGAAACTTTGCTTCTTTTACTCCTGTAAACAACATTTGTTTTTCACGAGACTGACCGGTGCATGCGCAGCACTGACCTCATACATCATTCCTCCTGAACTGCTTCTGTGTACAACTGTTGGCGCAAGCTAGATTAAAGTGATTATTACGTTTTGAATATGGATATTTTTTTTCTTACAAAAATGCATCGAGTCGTTACAGAGGCCTTTGTTCACCCCCCGGAGCTGTGTGAGACACATTTTTTTTATGTAAGGGTGCTTTTTATTTCACGTATTTTTGGACTGAAGCAATGCAACACCCACTGAGTGCCATGAAACAGCTTGAAAGATCAAAGACTATTTTTTTATATAACTCTGATTGGATTCGTCTGAAAGAAGAGAGACATATACACCTAGGATGCCTCGGGTTTGAGTAAAACACAGCCTAATTTTCATTTTTGGGTGAACTAACCTTTTAAAGAACTGTGGATATGAAATTAATAAAACATGACCTCTTGACTTTCTGTCTGAAAAGCAACAATTTTTTTAACATGTTGTGCTATGAACACACATTTTAAACCAAATACTTTACACTTTGGACTCCTCATGGGAGAAAAAAAAGACTGTAAAAAAGAGATGTATTTAAATAGATGATTAGTAGAAAGTAACTGATAAAAATAATAATAAATAATAAAAATGAAATGTTGTAAATAACACTGAACTAAATTTATATTTAAGTCTACAAATACCACTTTAACAGTTAATGTATTTTTTTGTTTTTTTGTAAAATCATCTTTATAATGTATGTAAATTAATATACATGTAAGAAGAAAAACCGCTCTAAATTTCACAGCAAAATGATAACTAATAACACATGAAGAGATTTACATGTACAAGGGTACCTTTTAAACATGACTCCCCATGTACAGTAACACTGAAGCTATTTTCATTGTTGAAGTTGATGCTGCTTAACAGTAGTTTATAGAGTCCAGAGTCTGTGTTTGTGATGTTCATGATGGACAGAGATCCAGTCTGATGATCCAGCTTCAGTCTGTCTCTGAATCTCTCAGTATCTCCATTACACTGAACATCTGTACAGATGTTACGGAGATCTCCAGAGATTTGAGCGATGCGAGTGTCATTGAAATACCATCTAATTCTGTCTTGTTGGTTTGTTTTAACATCAGTGTGTAGAGTGACTGAATCTCCCTCCATCACAGACACTGTCACTCTGTCTGTATCAACGCCAGATGCACCTGAAGAAGAAATATATCACAATTTTTTTAATCAATTCACCATTTTTTTCCAAATGAATGCAGATTCTATGAAATAAAACTGCTCTGCATTAATGACAACACCATTGCATTTGAGATGTCAAACACTTCCCCTTAAAAGAAAGTACTATAATAATACACAAATGAACCCAGTTCAAAATGTTAATACCATTGATGCCTAATACTGTGCCACTATTTAAATGATCAAAATCAAAAGTTTGAACCTTGATTCTTAATACTGTGTTGCTACAGTGTTTGAATTTTGTGCATATTTGAACCCTTTCCAGTGACTGTATGATTTTGAGATCCATCTTCATACTGAAGATAACTGAAGGACTCACAGACAAATATTACACAAGGAAAAAACATTCAGCAATGCATAAGGAAATAAATAAATAAAAGCCTTTGAATGATCTGTGTTCTTCAGTAGAACACAGACAACCATAGAAAGGAATCTGAGATCTGTAGATGCATACCATGCAAATGAATGACTGCAATAATTTGGAGAGTCCAAACATCATGCATGCACCTCCTGATCAATTAATTTCTAATAGCAAAATGATAGGTTTGTCTATAAAAAAGAAATCCATAAATACACCCTAAAATAAAAATGATCTTCCTGTCAGCACTCAATGTATCTATTATTTGTGCGACACATGTTCGCTGTGTTCATGTGAGAAGAAGAAAGCGATTCTTTGACTGTGATAGAGAATAAAAATCATGTGAAAGTTCAGACATTTCAAACAGTATCAGAGCCCTGGTCAGAAACACTAATTTCAAGTTTATAGTGGTGGACATTCATTCTGTCCTATGGAGCTTGAATTGCATTCGGATTAAAATGTATGTTTTGATGAAGAAAGTAACCTTGGATGGCATCAATGTATGAACAATGAGAATCTTTATTTTCGAAACTACTGTACTATTAAAAAAAAAAAAAAAAAAAAACACACACACACATCACACCAGCTCTGGATAAATCTGGAAAGAAGTGAAAAAAAAAACACACACACACACACACATCACACCAGCTCTGGATAAATCTGGAAAGAAGTGAAACTGGTCAAACATCAAGAAGACAAGACTGATGAAAACTACCCAGGTCTGAGAGGAAAAACATTAAGAAAATGTTAGTGACTATATTTAGCACATGAAGACAAAAAAAGATCATAAACTTGTAACTGAAACAGAAAATGAACTCTTAAGTATAGATTAATGCAAGCAGAAACTTTTCAAGTAGCCTAAATAAATTAGGCTTTATGTTCGCTACAGCTGAGAGACTAAGTCTAAAAAAAATGTTTTGGAATTAACAAACAGAGGCCTGGGATGAGACATGCTAGAAATCATTACACACAAGAACGTTTTATAGACAAAAACCAGACAAATGTCTTGAAATACAACATCTGAACAATGTCTTGAGGTGTGGTGACTGTGGAAGAATAACTAAAATTTGCATAAATTAGTTGCTGTTATAATCGGAGATCACTGACTAGCGAAATGCCTCACCCACTGAGAACTGTCTGTCTGCAACATGTTTCACAGCAAGTAATACAGTCAATGATATCTCCATAAATGCCTTGCCATGGTCATGCACAAAAATAACAAGAAACAAACAAATAAATGCAAAATAAACATGAGAAGCATTACTGTCAAATATAAGAACTGGGCTGGTTTGGCTTTGCAGACCTGGCAACCCTGCTCATTGCTGGTAGCACCTTCTGTCCAGTTATTTCCCCACCACCTATGTTTTGTTAATAAAATGAACAAATTAAATTATGGTAGTCACATGTATAATCATGCCAGGGATTTAATTTTCTATATGTTTAATATTTATTTTTATATTTGTTTTATTATTTATAATAATAATAATAATAATAATAAAACTATGGAATGCCATAAAGAAACATTATTTGCGCTTCGGAGAAACTCGGTCACACCATCTACACTGAAAACTTTGTTGCGTGTCTACATGGCGCTGCGTGGTAGTGATGGCTGTGAAGCTTCGAAACCTTTGCAAATCTTATAAAAAAAAGGGAAAAAAAGTGGGTTGGAGCACGTATCAAACTGAAACAAGAGTCAATTAAAAGATAACAGGCTAATTGAAAACACATTATACATGCATTTCTTATGTAAAAGTAGTTTATTGTTTAATTGTATTTAATGTATTAAACTTTCAATAAAATTGATTTATTTATGGATTTGTAAAATGTTTTTGTAAAAGATTTTATGCATGTTTTGGCCTGAGACATTTGATGTTGGAAATTAATTTTATAAATTAATAAAAAATAAAAAATAAAAAAAAATGTTTTCTGCAAATTCTTGTATCTCCCAAGTACCACTGTGGTGACTGTAATGTTACTTTACGGTATCATTTTTTTTTTTTTTTTTACAATTTTATTAATATTGGTAATTAATATAATATATATAATGTATATATATATATATATATATATATATATATATATATATATATATATACTATATATGTATCTATATATATATATATATATATATATATATGTATATATATATATATATATATATGTATATATATATATATGTATATATATATATATATATATATACAGAGAAAGAAAAAAAAAAAAAAAAAAAAAACACACACACTTTTTTTTTTTTTTAAATTTTTCACTCTTTGTTATATTGCAGCCATTTGCTAAAATCATTGGAAATCATTTTTCCCTCATTAATGTACACACAGCACCCCATATTGACAGAAAAACACAGAATTGTTGACATTTTGGTTACACTTTATTTCGATAAAGTTAATTTGTAACTACATGTCAACTACATGTCAACTACTTCTCATTCATTTGCAACTACATGTCTACTAACTCTAGACTGTTAGGGTAGGTTTAGGGTTAGTGTTAGGGGTAGGTTTAGGGTTAGTATAAGTTGACTATAAGTTGACAAAGAAAGTGTTAAAAGATATTAAGCAGACAGTCTACTAATACTCTACTAACTGCTAGTTGACATGTAGTTGCAAAGTTACTTACTGTTAGCAGAATGTCTAAAGTGGACTAAAGTGTTAGCGACATTTTTTGTATTCAGACCCTTTGCTGTGACACTCATATATTTAACTCAGGTGCTGTCCATTTCTTCTGATCATCCTTGAGATGGTTTTACACCTTCATTTGAGTCCAGCTGTGTTAGATTATACTGATTGGACTTGATTAGGAAAAGCCACACACCTGTCTATATACGACCTTACAGCTCACAGTGCATGTCAGAGCAAATGAGAATCATGAGGTCAAAGGAACTGCCTGAAGAGCTCAGAGACAGAATTGTGGCAAGGCACAGATCTGGCCAAGGTTACAAAAAAAATTCTGCTGCACTTAAGGCTCCTAAGAGCACAGTGGCCTCCATAATCCTTAAATGAAAGACGTTTGGGATGACCAGAACCCTTCCTAGAGCTGGCCGTCCGGTCAAACTGAGCTATCTGGGGAGAAGAGCCTTGGTGAGAGAGGTAAAATAAGAACCCAAAGATCACTGTGGCTGAGCTCCAGAGATGCAGTCGGGAGATGGGAGAAAGTCGTAGAAAGTCAACCATCACTGCAGCCCTCCACCAGTCGGGGCTTTATGGCAGAGTGGCCCGACAGAAGCCTCTCCTCAGTGCAAGACACATGAAAGCCTGCATGGAGTTTACTAAAAAACACCAAGATAGAACTTTTTGGCCTTAATTCTAAACAGTATGTGTGGAGAAAACCAGGCACTGCTCATCACTTTTCCAATACAGTCCCAACAGTGAAGCATGGTGGTGGCAGCATCATGCTGTGGGGGTGTTTTTCAGCTGCAGGGACAGGACGACTCGTTGCAATCTAGGGAAAGATGAATGCGGCCAAGTACAGGGATATCCTGGACGAAAACATTCTCCAGAGTGCTCAGGACCTCAGACTGGCCTGAAGGTCACCTTCCAACAGACAATGACCCTAAGCACAGAGCTTAAAAAAATGAAGGAGTGGCTTCACAACAACTCCGTGACTGTTCTTGAATGGCCCAGCCAGAGCCCTGACTTAAACCCAATGAGCATCTCTGGAGAGACCTGAAAATGGCTGTCCACCAACGTTTACCGTTCAACCTGACAGAACTGGAGAGGATCTGCAAGGAGGAATGGCAGAGGATCCCCAAATCTAAGTGTGAAAAACTTGTTGCATCTTTCCCAAAAAAGACTTATGGCTGTATTAGATCGAAAGGATGCTTCTACTAAATACTGAGCAAAGGGTCTGAATACTTAGGACCATGTGATATTTCAGTTTTTCTTTTTTAATAAATGTGCAAAAATGTCAACAATTCTGTGTTTTTTCTGTCAATATGGGGTGCTGTTGTGTACATTAAAGAGTGAAAAAAATAAGGAGGTCTGAATACTTTCCCACTGTATATATATGGCTCTGACCATCATGGCCTCCTAACAATCCCCATATCTACTGTTTGGCTTCATCACTCTGTCTCCTCTCCACCAATAAGCTGGTGTGTGATGGGCGTTCTGGTGCACTATGGCTGCTGTCGCATCATCCAGGTGGATGCTGCACACTGGTGGTGGATGAGAAGATTCCCCCTGTCAATGTTAAATGCTTTGAGTGTTTAGAAAAGTGCTATATAAATGTAAGGAATTATTTTTTTAATTATTATTATATAGACATATTTTAAAAATTCATAAAAAAAAAAAAAAATTAAATTGATTTATGCAAACTCTTTTTCCCTGCTTGTTCTTGTTCTTCACCTGCCCAAGTACCACTGCGGATTTCCATGTTGCTTTAATATATATATTATATATATATATATATATATATATATATATATATATATATATATTATATTATATATATATATATAATATATATATATATATAACCATTTTTAAGTTCTCTGAGTCCTGTGGTCTTGAAAAGGTGTTTATTTTAATATAGATATATTTCCACTTGACTTTATTTTTGACTTTATAACGCGTTTCGAGAAGCCTTGCTTGTGCAGCTCAACAATCCTGCCACATTCAGTTCCACATTCATGTTTTAAAACTTCATTTGTGGAATAAATTTTCATTAGTTTTAAAAAATGTCTCATTGGGTTTATATTGAGTACATTCACACTGAAAAATATAAAGAAAATCCTTCTGAAATGAGAACGATGCCTTAGAACATTATGGATGGAATACTGGATTGACTTGTTGGATTGTTAAGAAATTCTACCAGTCACCATAATGAAGATATGTGCCACAATATACAAATTAATACTACAACCACTGTACTAACAGTAATACCTTTGTGACAGTGGTGATCTTGCTGGATAGTGACAATAACATAGTGATAATGGAAAAGTGCATTTTTATGGTGGATTTTGTGGTGTTTTATGGAAATTTTATTTTTATTTGGAAGACTGGATGTTGTATTTGGAAGACCAGATAAAATATTAAATTGGTTTAGGTTATATAATTGTTTTTTGTAAACATTCAGCTATAAGTCATGACATGTTCATGTTGTGTGTCAACACAGAGAAACCGCACACACAAGGCAGGATGAGAATTACTAAAACCTTCACTAAGCCAAACATAATGTCAAATACACAGTCAATATCACATCCTCATGGTTATCCCAAAGCCAGCCAAAAGTAGATAAGAGTCTACAGGTCAGTTTGTATATTGATATAACAAGGTAAATAGTATTGGTCATGATTTTGGCATGAGGTTATTTAGGAATGAAACAGTATAGTAACATGACAATCACCACAGCGGTACTTGGGGTGGTGAAGAATAAGAATCTGTTGGAGTTTGCAGAAAACAATTTGATTGCCTTTTTTTTAATCTTTTTTTTATTATTATTTTATTTATTTATTTATTTGTTTATTTATTTTAATATGTCTGTACGGCAATGCAAATAGCATTGGTCAGGACTTTGGTAAGCAATTATTAAAAAATTATACAGTAAAGTAACATGGAAATCACCACAGTGGTACTTGGGGAGATGAAAAACAAGAATTTGGTGAAGAGTTTGCAGAAAACGATTATTATTATTATTATTATTATTATTATTATTATTAATAATAATAATAATAATAATTTTTAAAATTCACTTTCAACATCAAGTGTCTCAGGCCAAAACATGCATAAAACATTTTACAAAAACATTTTACAAACCCACTGCAAATGTTTTACTGAAAGTTTAATACATTAAATACAATTAAACAATAAAATGCCATGCAATAAGAAGTGCATGTATAATGTGTTTTAATTAACCTATTATTTTCGATTAATTGACTGTTGTTTCAGTTTGATACGCGCTCCGACCTACCGACAGAATACAGTACAGTACAGTACAGAAGACAATGGCTGCTGCTGCTGCATGATGTAACCCGTTATGACAAACCATTCCTAACACTGTCCTACTAGACACGCCTATCTGACAGCTTCTGTTGTGCCCACGAAGCATCCTACGCATGTTTGGTACTATTTTTACTGAAAACATGTTTTAACCGCAAATTTCGGTTAGCACAAATCGCTAGAACACAGAAAGAAAGATATTAAGCCTAAATGTCTTACCATGGTCGAGCAAACAGCAGAACAATAAGGGCGAAATAAAGAGCAGCTTCATTTTCATTAGGTTTTCTAAAAAAATAAAAAATAAAAATAAAATGCAGATGTTGAAACAAAGTGCTATGTTATTTCTTTTCAGAAACCCCGAGGCTATTGTGTCTTCTTCTTCTTCTTGTTTCACAGCGGTTGGTATCCAGTGTACTGGTGCATTAAGAAACCGTTGTGTCACGAATGAAAGTGAAAGTATAACTTGAGAGGATCCATGCGCACTGCAGCAGATGAATGAGACGTGTTGTCATGTTCTTTAATCTGCATTAGTGCTGTTTGTAAAGAGCTGTGTAAATGCTGTTTGATAGTGATTTTTTAGTATTTTGTTGTTTTCGGATATTATTTTAGTGGTTTTTGATTTTCTCTCTCTCTCTCTCTCTCTCTCGGTGGCTGCTGTGTTTCTTAAATTAATACAAGCAAAGCATGCTGGTAAATAAATAAATAAATAAATAAATGTAGCCTGACTAAAGATTAAAGATTCACCTTACATTTCAGAAATATAAGTGGATGGAAGATATAAAAAAAAAAAAAAACCTTGATTGGGGTCAAAAAAATATTATTTTAATGTGATGCTCATTTTAAATGGGTCATATAAAGGGTGTTCTTGTGGTTCAGTGGTAGAGCATTGCGTTAGCAGCACAAAAGGTTGTGGGCTTGATTCCCAGGGGACACATGTTATGTAAAAAAATGTTAGCCTTGGAGTTGCTTTGGATAAAAGTGTCTGCTAAATGCGTAAATGTAAATATGATGCGATTTAAATTTTTAATTTCTTTTTGGAGTGTTACAAGTTCTTGGTGCATAAAAGACTAAAGTCTCAAATCCAGAGATATTCTTTATAAAAGTTTAGGGTCAACCACACCCCTTAAAACGGCTTGTTCTAACGCCCCGCATCTCTACGTCACTATATGGGAAGATTTGCATAACACCGCCCAGATGTTCACACAAAGAAAGAAGTTTATTCTCTCTGTTGCCACAGCTGCCATGTTGTGGAGTCGCTGTGTGTTTCGTTGAAGTGAAACTTTGTTTGTTCTTCCAAAAGAGGACACGTCTAGAAATCAGTGGTTAAGTTGTATTAACAACACTGTTCCAGAACAGTCCAACCCAAATATTCAGATGTGTGCAGTGCATTTTATGGAGGATGAGGACTGTTTCCTGAACCAGTAGCCTGCGATGCGTCTGTGGCACAACGGCTGTTTCTATAAAGTTGGGCAGTTCAAACTTTGCAAGGACAGTCTGGTGCTTCTGACTCACAGCCTGTAGGTACGTTTTTTATGTTTAAATAATTTGCAATGATGATTCAGACGTGAGTTTTTAGCAGTAGAGTAGGCTTGTTGTTTCTCAGATCACAAATGCAGACATAGTTCCCTTTCAAGGGAACTTCGAACTGCGTCCTCTAGGGGTCGCTATGGGGAACACCTCGTCGTGACCTGTGTCTGAAGCATACAAATGAAAAAACACCAACGAGTTGGCCGGCGACAGCCTCTGACGTCACTACCGGTGCGACTATAAAACAGGCACCGGGAAAACACGTCATTCTCTTCTTCGTCTTCACTGACTGTTTTGTTTGAAGCGTGCATCTGAAAGAACCGGTAAGAGCGCTCTTTCTCTGTCTATCATGGCGATTACTAGCAAGCGTTTAGACAATGTATGCATCCGTGTCGGCGTTATTTGACACCCGATGACACACATGATCTTTACGTGATTTGTTTGGGTAAAGAGCACGCATGCGATGTCTTTGAGGAGGCAATCTGCGTGCATTGCGAGCGTTTTTTCAAGGAAAAAGCTCCGCTCTCGTTCGTCTCTCTTTCCGAAAAAAAAAAAAAAAAATGCAGCCATCTGCTTCCCGCGGTTCAGGACTCGCCGCTGCTGAGGCACGGAGGAGAATGAGCTCGTGAGAATTTCAGGTGGATCTGTCTGAATGGTTTAAAAAGGGACTTTCCCTTTCGCGCTAAAAATGGCGGCGGACGAGAGAGAGCTTCGGGAGGATGATGTTATATCTTTAAGACTTTCTGTTACTGAGGTTAGTGCTCTGCTGGGTTTGTACCCAGGAAAAGCAGGAGATATTTGAGGATGGTGAAGAAGCTGAGGCTGAGCCTTCTCAATTGTCCTGCCCTGCGTATGTAGAGCTGTTTGGAGTTTATGGATCGCGCCTCGATGAGTGTTATCTTTCCGACCATAGCCCTTCCAGCTCAGGTGAGCCTTCCATTTCTGCCTGATCTCCATACAGAGATCGAAAGGAAATGAAAGAGGCCGTTTTTTCTCGCATCCATCGGTTTCAGCATAAGAGTTTTGCCCACATCGAGGCGATGCACGAAAACGGCTATGAGAGGATGCCCCCTGCAGAAAGAGCTTTCATTCTGCGGGGGAGACACCCTCTCTTAATCTCCCTCCTTGCCATCTAAGCCGTTCAAGCAATGCATCTTGCTTAAATGGCAAGGCATACGCAGCAGCAGGTCAGGCTGTGGCTTTATTACAAAATAAATGCTTCAAGCATATCAGACTGATCTGCTAAGAGACCTGGATAGAGGCGAAGGCCTTTTTCCTGATCAGGTAGCCGAGCTGCGCCGCACCACAGGCCTCTCTCCGGGCTACCAAGCAGGCCGCCTCTGCCAAGCGCAGGACTATGGTGGCCTTGGTGGTGGCGGAGAGACATCTGTGGATGAACCTGGCAGACATCGGGAAGAAAGAAAAGGTTTGTGTCTCGATGCTCAGGTTTTTCGCCTTCTGAACTTTTCATTATTTCCGTTTTGAGACGGTGATCGAGAAGTTTGGGGAGACGAAGGCGCACTCCGCTGTTTTCAGATCCTTCGTTCCACGAAGGTCCAGGTCTGAGCCCGAACAACATAGGGGTCCTGGCCTGTCTCGATCTGAGGATCAAAGGCGGGCACAGAAGGCTAGTGTCGCGGCTCACGCTCCTCCCCCCCCCTGCGGGCAGGGTTAAGAGGAATGGTGGGTCATAAGGGGGTAAGCAGAACCTAAGGGATGTGATCCAGACGAGGCAGCGTTCTCGTCTGAGTCAGAGTGATACTGAGCTATCTACTCATTCCCTTTAGGGATTTTTAACTTCTGCTTTTATCCTCCCCTTCCTAATTCCCCTATAACCACCAGCTCTCCACCTGATCGAGGTTAGGTGGAAACCTCTAACGCATAACAGTCTCCTATGCTGGAACTATAATGTTTTTGGCTGGTTCTATGTTCATAGCAACCACCTTACTGATGGTCCGGACTAAAAGGAGGCGCCCCTTGAGCGGGGCTCCAGCGCAGGAGGGTGGGAAAAAAAAAATAACCCTTTCTGTATATACTTATGTGTAAGTTCTACTAATAAACTCTGTGAGTTTCCTTTGCAGTGCTCAGTTACAGTGTTTACTAAACACTCGTCAGCACCAGCCATCCGGCTTCATGTTCCGGTATTAGGCGGCTGAGATCACAGGTTTCTGCAGGAGCCTCCTTGATCATCAGGCCTGGCACAGCACTGCAGGGAATTTCATGGATGTCCGGCCAGGTCACCCTGAGGGGTCTCCTGGCCGCTTAGGTGCTGTCGCATCCAGCGGGAAGTGAAGGTGGCAGTTACAGAAGTCTTCTTGTATATGCTGCCTCAGGTGATGCTCCCCTCGCTAGAGGTTTATAAATTTCGAGCTTGCCTCTCCCGTGCAGTTTCAACGCCTCTGCGATGCTTAGGAACATTTAGGTACACACGCTAAGCTCTGTGTACTTTCTGAAAACCACATGGTGGTCAGTGTGCACGTGAACACTTTGCGCACTTTCTAAAAATCCACGTATTGGTAAGTGTGCACGCAAGACTCTGCGCACTTTCTGAAATCCTGTATGGTAAGGGTTACGCGCTTTGCCTCGTTCCCTTTCTTGAGATGATTAGACCTTGGTTCCTTGGGCTCCATTCAGCCAGTGTATTTGTTTATACACTTCAAGCATCGCTTCCCTCAACATGAGGGGCTATTCGGGCGATTCTCGTGGTAGTTTAGCAGCGCCCCCTTTTCCAAGAAGGGTCGCCTATGAGCGTGCTACTCTGGATTCAGGAGTTCTCCTCTCATATGAGACTGAGTTCACTGTTTTTCCCAGAGCGCTTCAGCATTATTTCCACAGATCGAGTTGATGACTCTCAAACATACTTTTTTGAGATGCACCATTCCATCTATGAGCTGCTCTATCAGAGTGCCACGAGAGCCCTTCCTTAGAACATTATTTGAAAATCCATGATATGGTAAGTGTGCACGTGAAGTCTTTGCACACTTTCTGAAATCCACACTGTGGTAAGTTTGCACGCTAGTACTCTGCGTTCTTTCTAAAATCCTATATGGTGAGGGCTTCGCGCGGTTGCTTCGTGCCCTTTCTTGAGCTGGTAAAAGCCCCGTTCATCTTGGGCGCCACTCCACCCATGTATCCTCGGATACCTATCTAAACAGGGTGTTGCTACTGGAGATCTGTTGAGACAGCTCCTTCAGCAAGCTTTTGCGGAAGCAAGCTGTAGCCCCTGTGTGACAGGCAAGACTTAGTATAAAATGCTAGGTTCCTAGCCGTATCCCTTTAAAGGAATCTTTCCTGATTCCAAGCCTTTAGCTCTACCACCGGGCCGAGGCCCTAACAATTAAGTTGGGTATGTAGCTTAGGCCTTTGGCCGTAAGGGGTATTGTCACAGACAGCCTAAACGTCCCGGGGGCAACTCCCATTGAAATGGTAGAGTTGGTACTTCGTGTTCACCATGATTCTGGCCTGCACTCCCCTCAGCATGGCGGCGTGGGTATACTGTTCCCCATAGCGACCCCTAGAGGACGCAGTTCGAAGTTCCCTTGAAAGGGAACGTCTCAGGTTACGAATGTAACCATGGTTCCCTGAGTAGGGAACGAGACACTGCGTCCTCTAGCTCCCTGCCATGCTTCGGACGCACGCTTCAGACGAAGAAAGTGAATGACGTTTTTTCCCGGTGCCTGTTTTATAGTCGCGCCGGTATGTGACGTCAGAGGCTGTCGCCGGCCAACTCGTTGGTGTTTTTTTTTTCATTTGTATGCTTCAGACACAGGTCACGACGAGGTGTTCCCCATAGCGACCCCTAGAGGACGCAGTGTCTCGTTCCCTACTCAGGGAACCATGGTTACATTCGTAACCTGAGACGTTTTCTGTTTACGCAGCGCGGTATGCAACGCAACAAGTTAAAAAAAACAGTATAACCAAATCGAACTGAATCGATTGAAATGGGTCACATCTCCAGTACGCACTAATCCACAAATAACTTAAGTTATTCGGTTTATAAACGTGTCTTACACTCCCTCTGACATGAAATAAACCAATATCCCGAGTTATTCAGTTACTCCAAACAGTACATTGACTGAACTGATAAAAGGGAAACAATGATGGGATGTGCATGAGCAGAGCAGCTGAACCGAGTATCATGCTGCTGGCCTGGGAGACGGCATCACAGTAAGGGGCTTAACATTTCCGTCACACGTTTGAGGCATTCGGCCAATCACAACGTACTGGATAGCTGGCCAATCAGAGCACACCTCGCTTTTCAGACTGATGAGCTTTGTAAAAATCTATGTGTTTCAGAAAGGTGGGACATAGAGGAGAAACAATAATGTACATTATATGGAAAATAATGTTTTTTTTGAACCCTATGTGTTTCAGAAAGGTGGGACATAGAGGAGAAACAATAATGTACATTATATGGAAAATAATGTTTTTTGAACTGTGTAGTATTGCATTTGGCTGTAATCCATCAGTGTGGTTTATCAGTGATACATGATGGGTAAAAATCCAGTTTGACCAATGACTCTTCTTTGTTTTTAGGTTTGATGGACTGATTCAGTAGCAGCTTCATTTCACTGTAAAGCAGTTTTATCTAGACAGGAAGTCAGATGGTGAGTTCATAACACAACAACTGAACACAAATGGTTTGTTTAAAATCCAATGCGAACAGTTATAACAATAGACAAATTTACACCATACTTTAGTCATCATGATATTTAAAAGCATGTTCCTGTTTAAAAGCATTAGAAACAGCAGCTGAAACAGCATCATAGCTCTCAGATGCATTTTTTAGCATTTGAAAGCATCAGTAATGGGGCTAATATATATGACTGGATGAGAAGATAAAGTTGAACTACCAAATGAAAAATGAACAACATTTCAAAGACAGTGATACTGCCCTAAAGCTGGAAAGCTCTGGGATGCTTGAGGACACTGGCTGCAGCAACCAAGCTTTCTCTTGTACACCCACTGAAGCTAAGCAGGGCTGAGTCGGGTCAGTACCTGGATGGGAGATGTCCTGGAAGAGCAGGTTACTGCTGGAAGAGTTGTTAGTGAGGCCAGCAGAGGGAGCTCATCCTGTGCTCTGAGTGGCTCCTAATAAACCATGCTGTAAAAAGGCACCTGGTGGTGTAGTTAATATGAACCCCAGAGTCTTTCTCAGAAAGATTAGGGGTGTAACCCTGGTGTAAAATAGTCCCTAGATCACCCACCACCCAAATCACTGCAAGCAGTTAGTTAAACATCACAAGTTGCATAGTACTTTATTTAATTCTTCAGTCTGTGCCTTTCACTTGAAACTAAGATTGCTTGGTTCAATAAAAACACTGTGTTCAGTTATACTGCTAAAACAATAGCACATCTGTGAGTGAGGTTTCTAGTGACCTCCTGCAACAACGGTCAAACATTCCTAATAATTTACATAACACATGGATATTTTAAGCTCATTAAAATCAGTTCATATGTGTAAAACTTGAGTAAGTTCAGCTAATGTGTCCTTACACCACTCTAGAGGTGCATTGGTTAAAACGAATGAACACTTAGTTTTAGGTTTAAAGGCAAAGTGTCGTGGACATGCATGTGCAACTTCATGATCACCACAAAACCCGCATCCTTTACTCACTCCTGCGCAAAGCATATGCAGGTGTGTTCATGCAACCAAGTAGTGATCACAGCATATTTTCATAGACTCTAGTCCCTCCTGAATATTATCTCACTCCCCCTTTTTTTTTTTGTGACACTGAGTGTATATATTGTTGTTACATTATAAAGTGAAGATATAGCCGACTCTAGTCCCTCCTGAATATTATCCTTACATCTCTTTTTATAAAACCCTTTTGGCATAAAGATAACAATTAGTCTGGAACCCTAAGGTTCTGTATAAACTGAACTTCTGCATGCTTTGAGGAGGAATATGATAATTCAGTTTCTCATCTTGGTGTGTTGTTACCATAGACTTAAGCAGGACAGGAAGAAGCCCCTCTCCTACAAACTAAACTCATATGCTCTCAATGCCCAATGTCATGCACCGGATGCTTTGTGAGCCAAAAGATCAAACCACATTTCTGAAGAAAACCAACCGCAGCAGGTTTCAGTTTGATTCAGAGGCTGAGCTGTGAGTGCTGGTGTATATTTCAGTAAACCTGCTCATGTGAGATGAGAGACATTGTAAACTGTAAAAAGTGACAACCTGCAATTGTTACTTAAAAGAGCTATTTTCACCTGATTTAACCCTGATTTAAAATTAGGTTGTTTGTATAAATGAATGCATGTACTGTAAGTTTATTCAATGATCTTTTTTTTTTTTTTTTTTTACTTGAATAAACTCTGTAATACACGTGTTGCCATTTTTAGGTTACTTTTTTTCAGTGTACTTTGATCATTCTATATTTGTTATACACGTGTGAGAAAAAAATATATATATATATATATATATATACACACACAAACAAAATCACTAGAGTTTATAAAATCATTAGAGTTAGGCTTTATTTGACCATGAAATTTAGTTAATTTAAAAAACAAACAATACTCTATACATTTAGCTATTAACTTTGTCAGACAACAAATATAAAATGAAAATAAATATAAAATTTAACATTCAGTGTGTGTGTGTGTGTGTGTGTGTGTGTGTGTGTGTGAGAGACAGAGAGAGAACTAGGAGGGTCAAACAGCCGAGGGAGGTTTCACACACAGTTCTGCTGTTTTTCGGCAGACAGTTATTATGTTTTTCTGTGGACTGTTATTGGATATGTTTCTGATTTTTTTTATAAAATGTTTCACATGTTTATTTTGTTCTGGTAAGTTATTAATGTATTTTTATGGCTTCGTTTTTTGTTTTTTTCCTCCATTACACAATAATAAAGCTGCTGCTACTGTTAGTACACTCTTAAAAATAAAGGTGCTTCACAATGTCATAGAATACCTTTTCTTGTCTAAATGGTTCCATAAAGATGATTTAACATCTGAAGAACCTTTCTGTTTCACAAAAGGTTCTTTGTGGTGAAAGAAGGTTCTTCAGATTATAAAAAGTAAGAAAGAAATGGTTCTTTAAAGAACCTTTGACTGAATGGTTCTTTGTGGAACCAAAAATGGTTCTTCTATGGAATCACTGTGAAAAACCTTTTAAGCACCTTTATTTTTAGAAGTGTATATTGTTACAGTAAATTAGTGTATTTTCATCTGCTGTGTTCGGATCATTTCTGTCTCTGCTGATGTTCTTCAATTCACATTTAAAACTATTACAAACTGGTTATTATTATCAGGAGACTTAATCTGTGACAAAACATCTTTTAATATTTTCAGGTGTGTTTGGTGAGTCAGTGTCAGTGTTGGAGGGAGATTCTGTTACTCTAAACACTGATCTTTCTGAAATATATGAGGACGACGAAATACTGTGGAATTTTGGAGCTGAAAAGTTTATTTTAGCTAAAATAAATAGAGGGACTGGAATCTTCACCATATTTGATGATGTTCTTGATGGGAAACTCAAAGAAAGACTGAAACTGAACAAACAAACTGGATCTCTGACCATCACAAACATCACAACTCAACACGCTGGAGTCTATAAACTAGAGATACATGGAGCAAAACTGACATCAAAAACATTCAGTGTTTCTGTCTATGGTGAGGAGAGATCGTGTTTCAAACATTCACATTTTATTAACAGAATATTTTAGATTAATACTACTTTTTGGAATAATGTTAATAATACAAGAATGAATTTTACACATTTGTCTTCCTCGGATGAAAAAAAGAAAGAAAACTCCCAAAAATAAATACTTAAATAAACGGTTATGGTGAGGCACTTGGAAGTTAATGGTGTTTATATTTGGAACATATAAAAGTAAAAATGTGAAGCTTATGATTTAATAAAAACACTTATATTAATTGTTCTCTTAAAACGTGTATTATTTGAACTGTGAAGCTGTCTAAATTATATTTTTTACAGTTAGGGTTTTATGGTTCTAAAACTTATCAATGTGACGAAGTTGTAAAATTAGATATAACTTTACACAGAATAGGTTAGTAAGTGATTTTTAACACTAAAATCGTGTTAAAATATATTGTTCAGTTCTTGTGGCTTTGGTATTGAAACAATGAGCTTTATGTTTATATTTTTCTGTTTATGTTTCACTGCCATTGTAAGCACCTTACTGTAAACCAGAGTTCTTATTTATTTATTTATTTAAAGGAACATTCTCATATTTTGCAGCTCATCTACCTGTTCCTAACATTACCAGAGACTGTTCTTCATCATCATCATCATCATCATATTGTTCATTGGTGTGTTCAGTGGTGAATGTGGGTCATGTGACTCTCTCCTGGTACAAAGGAAACAGTTTATTGTCCAGCATCAGTGTGTCTGATCTCAGCATCAGTCTCTCTCTACCTCTGGAGGTGGAATATCAGGATAAAAACAGCTAGATGTGTGTTCTAAAATATCATATGAGAAAAGAGTCTAAATATCTAAATATCTCTACTCTGTCACACATGTGAAGGTATGACATTAACATTCGTTTACTTTACAACTGAAAACATTCAGTGTTTCTGTCTATGGTGAGGAGAGATCGTGTTTCAAACATTCACATTTTATTAACAGAATATTTTAGATTAATACTACTTTTTGGAATAATGTTAATAATACAAGAATGAATTTTACACATTTGTCTTCCTCGGATGAAAAAAAGAAAGAAAAGAATGAATTTTACACATTTGTCTTTCTTTGATGTAATTTACACTATATCTCACAGTTATATAGTGCTGGTGTTTGATAGTGTTTGTTGTAGCAGATTCAGTCACACTAACAGCTCATTCTGTCCATTACAGATCAGGGTCTACCTTTATCTTATTTAGTGGTGATCTCTGTTCCTGCTGCTGTATCTCTGTTGATTGTTGCTGCAGTTGTGATCTTCTGGATCTACATGAAATATAGAAAAACTGATCAAGAAGGCAAGTGTACAAATAAAACAATACTTTGAAAAATATTCCCTAAATTTTTTATTAATTTATGTCCCTAATTACCATTTAATAACAATTATTCTCACAATTCTTGTAGCTAACATCATCTAGTTCCTTTTTATAAAAAGAAATGGGAAAATAATAATATGTAGTTATTAGTTTGGCGGTTTCTGTGGATTGCACTCATGTCAGAATACATATCTATTTCTATATAATTGCACTGGGAAGCTATCTTTACTCATCTCATTAGCACAAAAACAGATTCTGCATTTCTCAAACTGAATCAAAACACTGGAAACACAGGAATGCAAATTTGCATTAATGTAATACAACTGTATTAAATTTACCTGTGTAAAGATGCACTGGTGTTCATCTCTATGACTGATGTTCCACTAAAAAAAAAACATTCCATCATACAAAGAATGTAAATGACTTCAATTCACTTCACCTCACAGTGTTAAACATTTAACTAATAGTTTGCAGTAACACTTTAGCTTTAACAGCCCGAGTAACATGTTTTGAAGAAGCAGATCTAGATGAGCGTTATGTTGTTTTAATCCATCTATAATTGCTGTTGAAACAGTTGAGACTCATGAAGACGAGATAATTTACACCGAGGCAGTGTTCTTCAAAAGAAATATACATAAATCGGTAAGATCATTTATTCCTGTGTCGTGTGTCTCTTTTTGTTTTATTTCAGCAGTTGTGTTTTTTTGATTAGTGTTCAATTGTGTTTTTGGTCGGTAATTACGATAATTATAAAAGCCTCCTTTTTATTAGGCCAAATGTTATTTTATAATTTTGTAATTTATTAAATATTCCAGTACAATTCAGTATATTTGCTGAGTGTTGCCAATTATGACTAACATCCCTATATCTTGTGAACAAAACTTTATTGTTTTATTTATTTTACTGTATTACCAATGCCATCCACTTGGATTAGAAATACTTCTATATCTTGTTTTCACAAGTTTGAATAGCTAAAATATATATATTATTATTATTATTATTATTATTATTATTATAAATTTTTTTTTTTATTCAAAATGGCCATATTTGACAACGGGCATTTTCATCTGCAAGATGAATTATCTGCACTATGTCTCTAAGACATTTTCTGTTAGATGTTGGCACCAATTTACAAAAGCACACAAAGACGTTCCCTTTATAATAACTAGATTTCCATAATTAACATCACTTACTAACATAAAAAAGACACTATACATGCCATTTGAATTTTGTTTGGAGTTTTGTAGCCTGTCATTTTATAGAATAGAGATTCAATTTTGAAACTTTGAGTGAAAAAACTGTTAATGAAAAAAATAAATAAATACATAAATAAATCTTAATTATTCTTAATTCATATTTTTTCACACAAACACACACTACAAGTGATTTTGAATTTGTCACTATTTTATTTAAAATATTTTGATTTTAAATATGATTTAGATTTTTATTTTTTTGTCTTACAGAATAAGAAAGATAAAGAGGAAGAGCATGTGGACTATACACCTGTCGCCATGAGAAGAGAGGAAACTCATGCTTAACCCTCTGAGTCTTAGTCTGTGGTTGAGTTTTGGAAGTGGTCGGCTTATTAACATGATTTCTGAAGGATCATGTGACGCTGAAGACTGGAGTAAAAATGCTGAAATTTCAGATTTAATCACAGGAATAAATTACATTTTACAATATGTTTGCATAGAAAACAAGCTATTTTAAATTGTAATAATATTTCACAACAATACAGTTTTTGCTGTTATTTTTTTTTTCATCAAATTAACACAGCCTTGATGATCAGAACAGACTTCTTAAAAAAAATAAAAAAAAAAAAAAAAACTTCAAATAATTGACCAGTAGTGTTAATAAACAGGAAATCCCAGAAAGCATACAAAGTTAAAGAAAACAAAAAATACAAATGTTTGATGCACTGATCATTTACAGTATTTAAGCAGCTTACTAAAAAAAAAAATGTTTCACGAATAATAAGAGAGAGAGAGAGAGAGATTTCTTAAATTACAAAATCCATGTCCAGTTAGTAATAATGTAATATCCTAAAATGCTGTATATGTGTATATGAAACTATTTTAGAAACTCACTCACCAGACAAACCTTTCATTAAAAAAATAAAATCTATGGATTTTCTTAAAACATTTACATCACAATAATATGCTTTATTAAGCTTAATGAACATGACAAATGTTGCTTTGGCAGCAAGGTGATTATTTTTTTTTTTTTTTTTTCAGTTAACATTTATTTTATTTCAAATAATGAAGTAATTTTAGTTTTTGTTGTAGTCTAATTTAATAACCCTGGTGCTACCAAAATACTTTTTTTAAAGACCTGCACAATTCAAATTAATACTGTATGAGCATATTAAATTGTAAAATGACTGCAACTACAACAACAAAAAGTTCACATACAGGTTTTCATAAAAATAAAAAGCTTTCTAAAATGCTAAACTTTTTAACAAAAGGGATAAATCAAAATACCAAGCATTACATCAAATTAATACATAAATATATCTTAGTATCTTAATTGTTCAGATTTTTAAAAAGCATTAGCAGCTTATTGTTGATTCAGTGGTTCACATGTACAACTGTGTAAAATTATGGGTCATTTTCAAATTGTTCTGAACAGAAACAGCAGATGGGCTGATTGAAAATGCAAATTCATTCTCTGACAGCAGGTGGCGCTTTTGCAATGGTGGAAATACAGCGGTTTCCCCAGACAATTGCCATTAGTGATACGTTTACATAAATGCGCTGCGTTTTGTCTTTGCTGTGTAGTTTCCTTCTCTTCCTCAACAGGCTATATGAAATATTAGTTTATTGTAATATTATATTGTAATTTGGATTATAGTCTAGTATCTGCACTAGCCTAATACATGTAAAATTGTACGTATCTACTGATCCATTTTTTAAACACAAATTTGTTTCAATAATAATTGTACCAAAAGAAATAATGTTTTATTTAACATGTTGTAATAAAAGGGGATTTTACAAAATATTACTAAAATATTTATTAAAATATTTATCTCTAACTTAGTCACCATTTATCATGTGTAATACTATCGTGTAACCACTAGATGGCGGTTTAGCTCTCTCTATATATAAACATATAAACATGGCTGTGTGTTCCCTATAATGGCTGGAAACTTTGGATTCCCACATAATTATTTACTTGAATTTGGATATATATTTAGACATTATTAAAGACATATTTATCAGAGTTTTTGCATTAGTCAAATCTGGACACAAAGAAAGCATTTTGGTACTCATTTTTGCTTCATATAATATCTTGATCAGTCACATGAATGTAATCAGTGTTAAATACCATAAACAGAAACATGATCTGAAAAATTGACAAATTCATATTTAAGTAGCTTTATTGGCATGGTAAAAATGTTTTACAAAGTATAGCATTCTGATATCATAGTGTTGAGCATTGTCACATAACATCATTTTGATTATAAAGTTTAACATCAGCTCAGTGGTGTAAGCAGATTATAAAAGTTCAATGTAAAGCCAAAACAAATAACGTTAACACTAGCTCACACTTAAGTTGAACACAGCTTATGAAAGGAGCATGTTTTAATTAAGTTGTTATTTTTATTTATTTATTTTACTGTATGTGTACGTTAAAAGTACCATTCCTGCAGCAAGAACTATTTTGAACTAAATTGAGATGAGTGTGTTTTTTTTTGTTTTGGTCTTGGCGCATGATGTGTTTATTGAACCAATCAGATAAGAGTAAATGAAGAGTCAGCGAGAGGCTCATTTGATTGGCTACAAAGAAGGTGGACCCGCCCTCCTCCTCACGCTTGCAAATCTCAGTTAGTGAGAGAATCGTGCCAAAATTGTAAGCGCAGAGAAAAGAAAGACGGAGCTGTACATATCGGATTATTTCAGGAACTTTTTGCCCCACATGCACAACAGGTCATTTAGACATTTGCAACAGTTTTTTTTTTTTTTTACACTTACAGATTGGTTCTATGCAGTCAATCTGTTTTGCAGTTCTTTAAACTGTTGTTTTCGCTTGCAAATCACCGTTCACAGGCTTGCAGTGCTTTTGACCGTCTTTTGGCGAAAAAAACATGCCAAAAGTGTAAGCGCAGAAAAATGGAAGTCAGAAGTCAGATCATATTTATTTTGCTTCAGCATGAAGCTGCAGTTTCACAATACATGAATTACGCTTACAAGTAACAGTAAAATGCTGCAAATCAATTTTTCTTGCGCTTGAAACGCGATTTACACCTTTACTAAGCTTCTCTTGCGCATGCAAATTTAATTTAAGCTTACAGTCTTATGTACAGTTCAGCAAATATTACCCTGCGTATGCAAATCTTTATGACGTCATTTTACCTCCACAGAAATCGTAATTAAGATTTTTCTAAAGTGAAAAAATTCACTTTGTATTGTTTTAAGACTCTTTATGTCCTTACATTACATACAACAATTTAAACATTGTTAAGGACCCACGGAAACACTGGTGAAGGTGAATCATCTCCATCACACAGTGATGATAACTCTTTAAGTGTACATTTATGTTACACCATGACACTAAAGCGGGGACATAGCATCCTGCTGATACACAAATGAATTCACACCACTGTTAATTTAGACAGTAATTTTACACAGTATATATTGCAATACATCATTGTTATGTATCATTGTTCTTATGGCCGCAACAACAACACTTTACACAAATGACAATTAAAACCACCAGCAAAAAAACAGCAACACATATTCCTGCTATAACTCCTGAAGGCAGAATTGAATCTGTAATGATAAAGACATACAGTAATTATTACAAGAGATGATCTAATATTTAGCCTACATTCTTTTACTTTGGTCATCAGCTGTATAATGTTGATTAAACTGATAAATAGTGCCATCTGGTGTTCTTCTGAAGAACAGCTGTTAAAGCAGCATCATAACATGAAGCATTTACATTGCAGTGCATTTAGGCTAACATTTTTTACCTAACATGTGTTCCCTGGGAATCGAACCCACAACCTTTTGTGCTGCTAACGCAATGCTCTACCACTGAGCCACAAGAACACAGCAGCAGCATTTAGCATCAGCTGACTATAACACGAAACTAAAATGAAATTACACTCACCAATGACAGTAATGCTGAATCTCTTTATGCGGATGATGCTGATGCTGTGGCGACGGCGGATGCTGTGGACGATCTTTAGTTTATAGACTCCAGAGTCTGTGGTTCTGGTGTTTTTGATGGTCAGAGATCCAGTCTGATGATCCAGCTTCAGTCTGTCTCTGAATCTCTCATCACACTGTTCATCTGTACAGATCTTACTCTGATCTCCAGTGATTTCAGCGATGTGAATGTCTTTAAAATACCATCTCACAAAATCCTTTGGGTTTGTTATTACTTGAGTGTCTAAAGTGACAGATGTTCCTTCCTTCACTGACTTTCTCTTCATTTCATCTCGTTCATCAGCAGGAACATCTGGAACACAAACAAACAGCTGATTGTAGCTCTATGTTGATGAAAGAAATACTATAAATTCCACGAGAGAACTGTAGATATGTGCTTTCTTGGCTTTCACTCTGAAAAGCAATATCTGTCCACTTTTTAATCTGAATTTGTATATATATCACCAATGTTATGAAGAAATTATTTGTCTGCATCTAAATTAAAATACAGGAGTATTTATACATCTATATATAATAGTTTTGAATATCAGTATTAGGGAGTGTGATACTGTATATGGTATATCGCCAACGATAATATCATAATTGTTTAAACTATATGTGATTTGACATTATCAAGTATATCACAAAAAAAAACAATGAAAAAAAAACATCAAGAGAGTGCACGCTTTCACTGCATGATTTAGTCTATTAAAGGGTTAGTTCACACAAAAAATCAGTAGTCCATGTGACATCAGAGGGTCCGTTAGAATTTATTGAAGCATCGAAAATACATTTTGGTCCAAAAATAACAAAAATTATGACTTTATTCAGCATTGTCTTCTTTTCCGGGTCGGTTGTGAATCCGTGTTCATGGCACTGCAGTGACGCTGCTGACGTAATGCACGTTTACGTCGCCGTGGTTGTTTTTGGTGATTAGGACATCCGCGACATGCACACTTACGCATCATTTTAAAAAATATAGCAATACCAAAATACAAACAATATAGAATAGCTTGAATACAGCGTGCGTCTCCCTCAGACTGTAAACGAAGCTCGGGCGCACCAAATAACATGTCAGCAGCGTTGTACGTCTGCAGTGCCGTGAACGGGGATTCACAACAGACCCGGAAGAGAAGACAATGCTGAATAAAGTCGTAATTTTTGTTATTTTTGGACCAAAATGTATTTTCTGTGTTAAACTGTGTTCCGAAGATGAACGGAGGTCTTACGGGTTTGGAACGACATGAGGGTGAGTCATTAATGACATAACTTTGATTTTTGGGTGAACTAACCCTTTAAAATACATTTAGAATTCAACCAAAATTCAAGATATAGGGACAGAAAAGTATGACTATGAGATATGAAAATATGACTTTCATATTTATATCATCTGATTCTGATATAGTTAATATATCACAAAGAGAGACATTTTTTTCTCCAAATATCAGCACGACTGCAAATGTGATGTTGATTTGATGAACAGTTCAATAAACAAGAAGTGACTTACTTTTAACTGACTTACATTTTAGACACAACAGTTCTTGTTTTTGCTGTATTTTGACAACGAACATAGTTCCAAACAAGCCACAGCAGTACTGTTTGCATCTCTGAGCAACACAACAGTGTTTCTTTACTGAATCAATCAGCCGTTTGAACGAATTGATTGAATGAATGACTCACTCATGCAGTAATTTACTGCCACCTACTGGCGATCTTCAGTTTATATTTAAAAATATATTTTGCCTTAAGTTTAATTAAGTTAATTTCTAACTTAAAAGTTAAACTCCTGCAAACTAATCACCTCACAGAATATGAAAAATATTAAAAGCTTTGGTCAGCTGTCCACGGTTGTCCTAAACCTCCACAATATTTTGCTGAGTGTGTTTTTGTACCAGCACAATAGCGCTCTGCAAAATATTGTCTAATTATCGTTACCAACAAAATTCCAGAAAATATTGAGATATAATTTTTTGTCATTATCGCACACCCCTATAGTCGATACTATGATAAACGCAATAATAATGCTGTGATTCAAGCATATTTAACCTGCTATGAAATGTTAAATGACTCACCATAAACAGCAACATGGAAGATCTTTTGAATAATTTTTAAGCTGCTTATCAGTAGTTTATAATATCCAGAGTCTGTGGTTCTGGTGTCTGTGATGGTCAGAGATCCAGTCTGATGATCCAGCTTCAGTCTGTTTCTGAATCTCTCTTTGCACTCATCATCTGTACAGATCTTACTCTGATCTCCAGTGATTTCAGCGATACGAAAGTCATTCAAATACCATCTCATTGTGTCCTGATGGTTATTTTCAACACCAGTGTGTAGAGTGACTGAATATCCCTCCATCACTGACACTGACACTCCATCGGTCTCAACACCAGACACACCTGAAAAAGAAATAAATAGCTAATTAAATTCAACAACAAACAACAAAAATTGTATGAAAATTGTATCACTTTGACATTCTTGTAAAGGTGATAGATTATCTCAATCTAATTTCAAACTATGTTATAATCTATTATACTATATTACATAGACAACAGTTCTTTCTGGTCCTCGAATCTGATTGGCTGACACAATATCTCCTCAGGAACCGTTTCATCATTTGTATCACTCTGCTTCAGTATTTCTCACAGGAAGTGTCAAGGTGGACGCCCTAACCCACTGTCATTTTAGAACTACTACTCTTGTTGTGTCACCGAATGTAGTTTTAAGAATCTTTTAGGCAAGAATGTAGCAATAAGGATAAAGTCTATTTGAAAATTTGATTCGTTTTCAGAGATATAGTCTCTATAGTGGTTGAACATGAGACAAAAGCATTTCAACAACATCTTGTAAATTGCAGCCAACAAATGCACTGAGCAGTGGGATCATCAGAAATAACCCTTAACAAAGTGCACTGAATGACTAAATTACACTCACCGGTGACAGTAATACTGAATCGTCTAATACTGATGATGCTGTGGTGAGGGTGGATGCGGATGTTGATCTGTAGTTTATAAAGTCCAGCGTCTGTGGAGTTGATGTTTGTGATGGTCAGAGATCCAGTCTGATTGTCCAGCTTCAGTCTGTCTCTGAATCTCTGTTTACACTGAGCATCTGTACAGATCTTACTCTGATCTCCAGTGATTTCGGCGATGAGATCATCATTAAAAAACCATCTCATCGAATCATTTGGATTTTTTACTAGACCAGGATCTAAAGTGACAGATTCTCCCTCCATCACTGACTTGGTATTTGTTTGATCCGTTTCTGCACCAGACACATCTGAAACAAAAACCAACAGCTGACTGCAGGATCTTTTTTGGAAACTAAACAGTCCAAAAACAGATGAGAATGAGTAGAGTGCACACTCGGGACCGTCTTGCCGAGTTTGGGGCCTCTGCGATTTACAGTCTCTGATGCCCACACACTTTTAGAGCAGAGAAATAATGAAGACAAAAAAATTGAACAAACGCAATAAAGTTTTTAAGCACTTTTGGTGCTTGGACCCCTGAAAAAAGAAAAAAAAATGTGATTTAGTCATATTTAACATGCTATGTTACATGACTCACCAATAACAGTAACATTGAAGATCTTTTGAATGATTCTTTTGCTGACTGCATGAAGTTGGAAAACTCCAGCATCTGTAGTTCTGATGTTTGTGATGATGAGATCACCTGTCTGACTGTCCAGCTTCAGTCTGTCTCTGAATCTCTCTTTACACTGATCATCTGTACAGATCTTACTCTTATCTCCAGTGATTTGAGCGATGCGGGTGTCATTAAAATACCATGTCATTCTCTCTTGTTGATTTGTTTTAACACCAGTGTGTAGAGTGACTGAATCTCCCTCCATCAGTGACACTTCATCTCTATCATCATCAACAACATCATTACCTGAAAAAAAAAATGAACAAATAATTACAAATCACTGCTGGAAGAGTGGGATATGAATATGCAAAAGGACAGTGCTGTACTTATTTTTTTATATAACGATAATAATGATTAAAGGTAGAGAAATATGTTGATTTATAATGTAATACGTGCAAACAAACCGCAGAAGAATATCACAGATTTACACATCCACACATCAGAAGGGGTTAAATTGGGATTTGTTATGTGCGGGACTCTGTGGTTTTGAGGGGTGCACATTTATGCAAAGCCTACAAAATCTTATATTAACTGACAAACTGTGAAAATTAACAAGTTCGGAGAGCCCGCCGTAATGAACACTAAAATGCAGATCAAAATCATTCTAGATGCTGGCAGTGTGCAAAGCTACATCTAAAATCTTATATCAACTGACAAACTGTGAAATCGTCCCGTATTTAAAGGTAAAAATGATCAAATCAATACGGGACGCGATTTGTCCCGTATTTTACAAACGCCAACATATAGTTGAATAAACAAAAAAGTATATTGCACTGTTTATAATACTAATAGCAGTTATAATTAAATCAGTTTCATACGAGGTATTAGAGAAGCTCATTTGCGCGTGATTCCATTTTGGCATCTTTGTTTTCATGGAGACGGAGTCTCCAGAACGCGCGCCGTTAAAGCCCTAAACCAGCGCGGTTTAAAACATCTAGAGCTCACTCACATCCGCCCTTTGAACACAAGAGACGTAGGGATGAATAGGAAAGTTATCAGTGTGTCTATCCTGTAACTAATGATGAACGTGCAGTTTGCAGAGAAGCATTTCAGTTGTTCACGTTGGACTTTCTGATTTAAAGGGATAGTTCACCCAAAATTGAAAATTTTGTCATCGTTTACACACCCACAAGTTGTTCCAAACCTTAATAAATTCTTTCTTCTGTTGAACATAAAATAAGATACTTTGAAGAATGTGGGTAACCAAAGAGTTTCTGTTCCCCAAGGACTCTGTTAGTATTTTATTTTATTTTTATTTATTTTTTTCTTGAAGTTACTGAGGACCAGAAGCTGTTTGGTTACCCACATTCTTCAAAGTATCTTCTTTCGTGTTCAACAGAAGAAAGAACTTCAAGCAGGTTTAGAACAGCCTGGGTAAATTATGATTTATATAATTTTTTATTTTTGGGTGAACCATACATTTAAAGTGACAGACACATCTGTGCTTCAAGGTATAGGCCTATTGTTTTATTAAAATTGGGATAGTCTGTTAATATAATATTCCATACATTATCAGAGCATAATTATTATATTTTTTAGACATTATTAGACAGATAAATTAATAGATTCTAATTCATGTTAGACCCTATCTATTAATTTATCATTTATATTAATCATAAATATATACAAAATGTCATATACATTTTTTACAAATTAGTATTTAGATAAAAATGGGACAAATAAATGTAGCCCTAATTTGAGCAAATGAAAAATAATAATAAAAAAAAATTATCCCATCCAGGTAGCAGATGCAGAACTGTCAAAAAAAAAAAAAAAAAAAAAAAAAAAAAAAATAATAATTAATAAGTATAAATAATCAAATTTAAAATATCAATATGAATATGTTCCATTTGAAGTTTGAAGAGTAAGAATGCTTGAGCATGATTTTTTTTTTTTTTTTTTTTTTTTTTTTTTTGGGTAGTCGTGAATGGGTGTCCCTTATTTTGCCTCTCTGAAAGTGGCAACCCTAGCTACATCTGTCCACAGGATTTTTAAAATCAAATATAAGACTTTTTAAGATATTTTTTTAGACCTACAAAAATTAATTTAAAAACTAATACAATATGACCTGGATACCATATGACCATATGAAACAGCAATAATACAGTTCTGTCTAGTGACTTTTGGCTCTCTGGCGGTTAATAAACAGAACTGCACGCGTCTTGCGGAAAAACACTGTAGTAGCCGAAGCTACTTCTCTTTTTCTATGAGCACGCAGGTCCCTGTGTTACTCCGCAGCGGTATCTACCCGAACCAGTCTAAAACAGTCCGAATATAAAAACTTATATTATGGTATGTGTTAGTAAGAGATTCAGGATAAGCCAAAACAAGGTTTGGAAAATGGTTTCATGATGTACTCACGTATTATATACATTTTGTAAGTTATGAACACAAAACAAGTTACGGACTACGCAGCTTTAATTATATCTGACACAAAATGAAACTAAGCCAGCTTAGCTATTATCGTTTACGGAAAGACAAGTTTAAACGACTCACCAGGATCGAAACATAGACACAATATGAGCCAAACAAAAACGCCCTTCATTTTAAACACTTTTTCCGTTGAAAACTGAGTGCCGATTTTGTGCCCATTTTGGCATATAACGTAAGCCAACTCGTCCAAAACCAAGAGTGAAAGAGAAAGTTCTTTCGACGCCAAAACAGAAGCCAGAAGAAAACAAGTCAGTGACGTCACTTGCCGTTGACACCGCTCGTGGGTGATGTTGGATGAAATTCTGGTCATGTCACTACACTCAGAAGCTTTGGGATGATATTAATGCGTTTGTCAAGTGTAAGATTTTGACAGGCTTCTCAGAACATATGAGAAACTTTATATTTGGGTTTTATGACTCAGACCCCACAAACGAAAATATCTGTTTTTGTTTTTTTTTTTTAGTTATTTTTTAATTTTTTTTTCCTAAGTAAATTTCACATTCACAAATGCAAATTTTCCAGCTGTAAACCTGTCTTCTCTGTCTTCCTAAAAGAAATGGAAAAATATTTGAATGTAATTTCAGTATCTACTAATAAGAAAGTTATAAGGACTTTAAGGATCTCTTCATGTGATCATGTTTACATGATGACCCTCTTATTTTATTTTTATTTTAATTCCTTTTTGTGATTTGTTTCCTTTTTATTTTTGTGGTTGATATTATGTGATGTATGATTATTCTTTTGTATGTTTCCGTTCTCTGCAATAATAATAATGATAATAATAATAATAATAATAATTATATTAATTATTATTAATAATAATGATTTAAAGCAGCACAGAAGCTGTATATTTAGTATAAATATATAAGTATGTTTACCATACCACTCCGTTACTAATCGTATTTATGTTGTATTAGGTTTATTACATAGCGTGCGCGTGCACGGTGAAACCACTATAGGATATAGTTTAGTGTCCCTGTTTCACAATATGCTATTTTTTTGAGAAGGACCTGTATGCTTTATATTGTTACTGGTGGACATCATCAGTATTAAGGGCGTTCACTCTTTTCTTCAACATTAAATGATGTGCTATCGAAAATTAGTGTCAGTTCATGCTGTATCTCGTTCATATCATGCATCTAAAGCATAAAGCACCTGATTCAAGTTTTGAAAGCAAGACTGAGACACATGAAACATTGCATGTTTCCATTTGGAGGGTCAGTGGTTGCTTCGCAAAAGATCATTGGACTGGCTATGATTTAAGTGTGACTGATTCTATTATTTTTATAAATGATGAGGTGAAAGCGAGTGTAGCAATTCAGAGCAGAATAAACCTTTTGACAGCTGACATAGAAGTTTTATTTCTCCGCATCATTACTCGTAATAATTGCATACTGTATATGGGGTTTTGACATGCAGTTACTGCTTTTAGCTTTACCATGATTTGAGGGGTAATGTCTGGTTTATGATGACCTTCTCAAGAGTTTCTGACACCATGACATGCCATGTTTATTTCCATTAAAATAACATCAAAATGAATGTGCACTTTCTCTGCACAAGATGTCAATAAATGCATGGGTCACCTGATCCACAAATGCACGGATTCCTTTGTGCATGAGCAATTTATGATTTATTAATGCTGAACAGAACATTTTTATTTACAAACATGTCTGTATTTTTTTCAAATCGCTGCACAAATTTAATCCCGAATTCCACAGACTGAATTTGAAAGGCATCTGTTTGTGGTTAGTAAGATACATGCATAAAATGTATGCAGTACATGGATAATTTTGCACACATCTATTAATCATTTTGAGTCTAATATCATCCCGTAGTAGAATGTGTTTGTGGTATTGTGTTAGCACATATTATGGACCGTTATCACAAATTCCTCAGTAATGGATTGGGTCTTAATGTGAGTGTGCATGTTTTTTAAATGGCACGCAAAGGATTCTGGGGTAGACGAGGCTGCGAAGTGTCCATCTTTTATAGCTTTCATTCCCTGTGAAATGAAAGGCGCATTTGGACGAACAATTGGAATTTGTCATGCCTCAGTGATGCAATCACCCTTCAGAGGATGCAGCCTTTAAATTTGGGATGCAGCTAATTGTAAATATCTCCTTTTCTGTCTTTCTTTGTTTTTGCAAAAAAAAAAAAAAAAAAAAAAAAAAAAAAAAAAAAAAAGAAAGAAAAGAAAAAGAAAGTAAAAAAAATCAGAAAGTCAATAATGAATACCAAGAATAATATGAATACAAAATAGCAATCTGGAGTGGTTTTAATTAGTTTTTCACATAAATATGGCAACCACAGTTTGACATAGTGTAAAGTCTACCAATGAAACAGCTGTGAAAAAGATTTATACATGTAATTTAAAACATAACATGGTTTGTTGTAATTTAAGAAGCTGTCTTTACAGTCTACTAATTACACTTGAGCAAACGCAGAAAAAAAATGATTATCTTTTGAAGAACAGCATTCTTTTGAAGGTCTGCATGTCTTCATGCATGTTTCTGTGTTTAATTGTGCTTAACATGCAAGATTCAGCTGTAGGTTAATGCAAATTTAAGTTTTTGAATGTGCAAAAATAGATGAGGGAAGAAAGATGCAAATGCTTTTTCTGCCTGCCTGTAATCCTCAATAAAACTTCTCTTCTACCATTAAACTTGTCTGATTGATTGCCTTAACACCACTTTGAAAATAAATATCCATGAACTTACATTGTTTGTCTTCATACTTCATAACCAGTACTGGGAAGTTACTTTTAAAAGTAATGCGTTACAATATTGCATTACTCCCTAAAAAAGTAATTGAGTTTCTTACTTATTTTGGAAAGTAATGCATTATGTTACTTGTGTTACTCGTCTGGGCTGGACTTTCATGTTTGCTTTTAATATAAAAATTATGTTACTTGTGTTTTTATTTTTTTGTTTTATTTTTTTGTTTAATTAAGAGAGTGTTATGATTAAAAGTGAAGCTTAAAAAAAAAAAAAAATGTAAATCCACATGTACAATAAAGGGCAAAGCTCAAACGAACCTTTCTATAGGACAGAGAAGAAAGTTCAACACTCTTCACCAATAAATTAAACACAAATGATTAAATTTGATCTTTGAATGTCATCAGCAAAGACACTGGATAATAAAATGGGGTCAAATACATAAAGAATATCTGTGTTATTTAACCTATTTAATTATTGAAGGTTTGTGCCATATTCTGAGTTTCTATTTCATTGATTTTATTCATTTTGAAGAATACTGAATCTATTTCTGTGCAAGTGAGATGAGTAAATACATATATTAATATTAAGTCCAGAACTACAGTAAGCATCATGTTTACACAGTGCACACAACACCTCTGCAGAAGAGCTGTCAGTAAATAAAATAATAATAATAAAAATAAAAAAACTGGTGTTAATTATATGTAAAAGGACTCAGATATTAGCTTGTTAATTAAAAAGTAGTGCATTACTTTACTAGTTACTGATTATGTAACTTACAGTACTTAATTAATTTGTTTTTAATAATGTTAATCACAAAAAAACATTCAAAGATCAAATTCATTTCCTTGATCCATAAAAGAAAATTACATTACTGGTTTTACTTTAAGGCACTTTTAGTGTTTACTACAATAAAGGTAAGGAACACAGAAAGGCAAATATCTCAAAAATATTCTGCCTAGAGTGCAACACACAGTATTTAAAATCAGTGTACTAAAACGCCTTTAGTGTTAAGAAAAAAAGAAAAGAAAAAAAAAAGTCCACTTCTTATTTATGAATACAGTAAACTCTGTGGTACAGTTTTTTAGTGAAGAGATTAGCATATTACCTTTTACATGTAAATTAGTTTCCTGAAAATATTTACCTGACATAAATTAAAATCACGATTAATATCTATTGAGGCCATTTACTGTACAAGTTTCACTTTTTGAATGGAATTAGTGAAAAAAAATCAACTTTTTGATGATATTCTAATTATATGACCAGCACCAGTATAAGGATATTGCACTTTTTTTTTTTTTTTTTTTTTTTTGTATAAGTGGGGAACATTTAACTGTTTTTGAGGTAGATTGCCTGTGGGAAGAAGAAACTGTTCTTGTGCTGACTGTCCTGGTATTTGCGACTCTGAAGCACCGGCCAGATGGAAAAAGTTCAAAGATGGGGTCCACTTGGATGGGGTAACTTGATTTTCTGAGCCCTTTTTCCTCACTCTGGATGTATACAGTTCTTGAAGGGGTGGGCAGAGGAGTACCAATAATCCTTTCAGCAGTCGTAACCGTTACTTCTTAGTCTTCTGATGTCTGATTTTGTAGCTGAAACCAAACCAGACAGTTATTGAAGTGCACAGGACAGACTCAATGACGGATGAGTAAACTGTTTCAGCAGTCCTGTGGCAGGTTAAACTTCCTCAGCTGGTGAATTACAACCTTTGTTGGGCATTTTTCAAAATGGAGTCAATGTGATTATCCCACTTCAGGTCCTGAGAGATGGTGGTTCCCAGGAATCTGAATGACTCCACTGCAGCCACAGTGCTGTTCATGATGGTGAGTGGGGGGGAGTGCAGGGGGGTTTCTCCTGAAGTTTTTTCATCTCCACTGTTTTGAGAGTGTTCAGCTCCAGGTTGGTAAGACTGCACCAGACAGCCAGCTGCTCAACCTCTTGTCTGTAAGCAGACTCGTCACCACCCTGGTTGAGGACCGATGACTGTAGTGTCTTCTGTGAACTTCAGGAGCTTGACAGAGGGGGTCTTTAGAGGTGCCGTCGTTGGTGTACAGCGAGAAGAGCAGTGGGGAGAGAACACATTCCCTGAGGGGCACCAGTGCTGGTATGGAGCAGCTGTGGACATGAATTTCCCCAGTCTCACTAACTGTTGCATATCTGTCAGAAAGCTGGTGATCCACTGACAGAGTAGAGCCAGGAACAGAGAGCTGGGTCAGTTTGGTCTGGAGGGCTGTTGGGATGATGGTGTTGAAACCAGAACTAAAGTCACAAACAGGATCCTCACATAAGTCCCTGTTTTGTCCAGATGTTGCAGGGATGAAAGTGAAGCAATCCCATGTTGATTGCATCATCCACAGACCTGTTTGCAAACTGCAGGGGGTCCAGTAAGGGTCCAGTGATGTCCTTTAGATTGATTGCTGGAAAAAAAAACACCTATATAAACATATATGTTTCAAATATAGGTTTTGGATATAGGTTTTTAATATATGTGACATATAAAAAATTGGCCGTTTTCCTATATTATATGTACATATATGTACATATATGCACACATATATATATATATATGTCCCACATCAGGTACCATATATGCACATATATATTTACACATATATGTAACACAATATATATATACATTATGTACACATATATGTACATATAGCACACATATATTTACACATATATGTGCATACATATACCTATATAGGTACATATATGCACGTATATATGCACCTATATGTTCACTAATATAAAATTAAAATCCATAGCTGTTTTGCAAGATAAATAAAAGTCAGCTCCATGTACATATGTATTTACAAGAACAATCAAATGCACCAGACACAAAAAATAAGACAAAAAAACTGCTCAGAAAAAAAACTCTTGTGCTGTAAGCAGCTTCCGTCACCTTCGAATTGATAGATGTGCCGATCTGCTCTCGGCTGGCTGCCGGTCTGCAAACTTCAGAAAGGGGCAACAAAACATACTATGGGCCCCTTTATCCTCAACCTCAGTCATTGGTGTACAGAGAGAAAGCAGTGGGAATTTTACACCAGCCCTATCTTTCGGCGGCACCCAGATGAAATATAGCGGTGGACGCAGCTGTTTGACATGAATTTCCCCAGTCTTACTTCCTGTATGCACATATCTGCACCAGAAAGCTGTTGAATATGTGGCACTGACAGATAGAGCTAGGAACAGAGAGCGGTCAGTTTGGTCTGAGGGCATATATGCAGTTGGTATGATGGTGTATGTGCTATAGCCGAACTAAAGTCCACATATGCAGCAGGATTGCACACATATGCAGTCCCTATTTTATGTGCAGCCATGTTTGCGGATCATTATAGTGCAATATGCAGGCATATATTGCATCATCCACAGACCTATTTTTTGCAAACTGCAAGGGTCCAGTGATGTCCTTTAGATAAGCCAGAACCAGTTTTTCAAATGACTTCATGACGACAGATGATAGAGTCACAGGTCTGTAGTCGTTAAGTCCTGTTATCTTGGGTTTCTTTGGAATGGGGATGATGGTGGAGCGTTTGAAGCAGGACGGCACTTCACACAACTCCAGAGATCTGTTGAGGTCTGTGAAAAGATGGGGGCCAGCTGGTCAGCACAGGTTTTCAGACAGGCTGATGTAACGCCATCTGGGCCTGGTGCTTTTCTTCTTTTGTTCTTCCTGAAGACCTGGCGCACATCATCTTCACAGATCTGAAGAGCAGGAGGTGTGGAGAGAGGGATTGCAGGAGGTGTTAACGGGTGTGTAGAGAGATGGTCAGAATGGGTGTTGGGGGTTTCAAATCTACAATAAAACTAATTTAGGTCGTTAGCAAGTTATTGATTAGCCTCAGTGCAGGGGATGGTGTCTTGTAGTTAGTGATGGCTCTCAGTCCTTTCCACACTGAAGTTGAGTCGTCGGAAGTAAACTGGTCGGTTCCAACTTTTAGTGTAGGTTTTAACCACTCTAATCTCTTTGTTCAGTGTGTTCCTGGCCTGATGTACAAGACTCTGTCCCCATTTCTGTAGGCATCCTCTTTCCTGACGAAGGTGTCTGAGTTTTGCTGTAAACCATGGCTTAGCATTGTTGAAGTGTTAAAATAGTCCTGGTAGGAATGTATACAGTCACCAAAAACTAATCTAGGATGTCACAGTCTCGGTGAGTTCATCCAGATCGGTGGTAGCAGCTTAAAAAACACTCCAATCAGTGAGCTCAAAACAAGCTTGTAAATCCTGCTCCGTTTCACTGGTCCATCTCTTCACAGTCCTCACAACAGGTTTAGCAGATTTAAGTTTCTGCTTTTAGGTCGGTATAAGACGAACCAGACAATGATCAGAGAGCCCCAAAGCTGCCCGTGGAACAGAGTGATATGCATTCTTTATTGTGTTGTAACAGTGATCCAATATATATCCACCAGACACAGTAACATATGTTACTGTCTCTGGTGGGACATGTAACATGCTGTCTATATTTTGGCAGTTCACGGGAGAGATTGACTTTATTAAAGTCCCCGAGAATGATTAAAACAGAGTCCGGGTGTTGTTGTTCTGTCTACATGCTGTCTATATTTTGGCAGTTCACGGGAGAGATTTACTTTATTTTGTTGAGGGATGTAAACACTCACCAGAATGAACGAGTGAAACTCCTGAGGCAAATAGAACGGCTTGCAGTTACTTACGTGCACTTCTAGATCTGAGCAGCACATCTTTAACACAGTTACATCTGTACACCACCGTTCATTGATGTAAAAGCATGTCCCACCACCGCACGATTTCCCTGCTGATTCTGCGTCGTGATCCACTCTGAACAGCTGAAAGCCCAGCAGATGTAGCGCGCTGTCCGGTATGGCGTCATTCAGCCAGGTTTCCGTGAAGCACAGAGCAGCAGAGTGTGTGAAATCCTTATTTGTCCGAGAGAGCAGAAGGAGTTCATCTGTTTTGTTGGGTAGAGAGCGAAGATTTGCCAGATGGATGCTAGGCAACGGCGTTCGAAATCCGCGCTTCCTGAGTCTGACAAGCGCTCCAGCTCGCTTTCCCCGTCTGCGTGTCTGAATAATTGAAATCCGGTAAAAGATCTTGTGGTGTGTTCTGCCGAATGTTCAGAATTTCTTCCCTGGTGAAACTGATCGTGTTTGTTAAACAAAAAAAACTGGAAAAACAAACAAAAACAGTACAAACACTGGAGAGCCAAGCACTGAAGCAGCCGTGTGAGAGCCAAACTTGAAATTGAGGTACACGTCATTTCCAACATCTTTGAGATTTATCTAGACTTTATTTGGAGTAAAAATGCGGTCTGTATTGTTTAGGTCAGGGGTGTCAAACTCAGCCCTACACGGTTTAGATTCAACCCTTATTAAACACATCTGATCTAGCTAATCAAGTCATTTAAGCTTATTTGAAATCTAAATGATATGTGTGCTGGAACTAAACTTTACATAACGGACTACTCCAAGAACTGAGTTAGACACCTGTGGTTTAAGTTATGGGAAGGCTTCTGCTTTCATATTGCATGTGACTTTTATTGTAAATGACTGCTTCTGTGTTCTGCAGTGGTGTCTAGCATTGAGATAAAAGTTGTGGAGTCAGTGTCTGTGATTGTGGGAGATTCTGTCACTCTACAGACAGAAGTGACTCAAATACAGAGCTATGACGTGATTGAGTGGAGGTTTAGAGGACATCGCATTGCAGGCTAAAGTTACTGAGGAATTCAGAGACAAACTGCAGCTGGACAATCAGACCGGAGATCTCAAGATCAGAAACATCAGAACTGCAGACTCTGGACTTTATGAACTTGATATCAACAGTGCCAGAGGGTCATCAAAAAAGTCCTTCAATATCAGTGGTGAGTGTTTATGATATTTAGGTGGAGTTTCAGACTCAAGGTGAATGTGTTTGCTGACCGTCAGAAACATCTCTGTTCATTAGGTGTGCTTGATTTGGCATCAGATGGCATGAAGGTTGTGGCAGTAATGGAGAGAGACCCTCAGGTCTATCTAAAATACAGAGAGAAGATCAGATAACCTGGATGTTTAAAGGCACGCTCATAGCTGTAATAAATAAAACAGCTGGAATCTTCTCTACATATGATGATGTTCTTGATGAGAGATTCAGATACAGACTGCATCTGAACCATCAGACTGGATCGCTCATCATTACTAATGTCAAACCTAACATCTCTGGACTTTATGAAATCAAATTATCTCGCAAAACATTTGCATTCTCTCCCAAAAGCACTGAAAGAAATGTCCCATCAGGGGCTTCGTAAAAAAAAAACCTTCCAGGTACAGTCACATTTACCATTGCTCTGCAAAATTTTGATGGGAAAATCACTTCTTTCCAATATGGAATCCATGCAATATGGAGTTTCACGTCAGGGTAGAAATGTTTATAAAACAAATGTGACTCACTTTTAAGTTCATGTTCAAGAAAGATCCTTGGCTCAAAAGTGATTTCTGTGTGAAATGTGCTTCATGCGTTTGTATAGCCTACAATTGACTACAGGCTAATAGACAGTGGACTTTTTTTGCATATTAAATTTTATGGAAATGTCGATAGCTCACCCAAAGATGAAAATTCTGTCATTACTCACCTTCCTGTTGTTCCAAATGTGTAAGAACTTCATTCAACTTCAGAACACAAATTAAGATATTTTTGTTGAAATCCGAGAGCTTTCTAGACAGCAATGCAACTGACACGTTGAAGACCCAGAAAAGTGGTGAGGACATTGTTAAAATAGTCCATGTGACATCAGTGGTTCAGCTGATGATGAAAGGTGGTTCATTTTATGAATCTACGAGAATATTTTGTGCAAAGAAAACAAAAATAACGACTTTATTCAACAATTTCATCTTTTCCGTGTCAGTCTTCGCCGCAGTATCACAACGACTATTTTACACATATTTTAATGATGTCCTTACCACCTTTCTGGGCCTTGAACGTGTCAGTTGTGTTGCTGTCTATGCAGGGTCAGAAGGCTCTCGGATTTCATCAAAAATATATTTATTTTTGTTCCAAAGATTAACAAAGGTCTTGCAGGTTTGGAATGACATGAAGGTGAGTAAATAAAGATATAATTTTCATTTTGGGGTAAACTATCCCTTTAAAATTAAGAAGAGTACATATCCTTTTTTTCATGTGTTGCAGAGTCGAGTCGTGTCTGCTTAGGATTCAATTCCTGGGGAATGTATTGATAGCATTTGCTTAATTGCTGTCTGTGAAAGTTCTCCTGTGTTTTAATGTTGAGACAGAAGGAGAGAACAGGGTGTCTGCGATGAAGGGGAATTCTGTCACGCTACAATCTGGTGTTTCTGAAATACACAGAGATGACGTGATCATATGGAGGTCTGAGCATGGAGACTCTATCATAGCAAAAATCGATAGAGGGAAGGTCTTCACTACGCTGGATGGAGCTGATGGGAGATACAGCGGCACACTGGAGCTGGACAGTAAGACCGGATCTCTGACCATCAGACACATCAGAACTGAACACGCTGGACTTTATCACCTGGATATCACCGGCAACCGGCGCACAATATTCAAGAGATTCTTTATTTCTGTCTGTTGTGAGTATTTGAAGTATTTTAATGTCGGCTAATAATAACTAGTGCTGTGAGAACAGTTGAGTGAACTTAATATTGCTGTATTATAAAACTGACAAACAAAATAGAAATGTGCAAATGTCACTCAGAAAGGCTGATAAAATTGATGATTGGTTCATCTTTTTCTCTTTACAGCACAGAATTGGTTTCGATATGTTATGGTCGTAATTGTTGTTGCTGTTTTGCTGTTGGTCGTGATTGGAGCTGTTGTTGTGATTCGTCGTCGTCAAACACAAAATGGCAAGTATTACAAAAAGCTGATATATCAAGCGGAGCATTTGAGATTTACTATGTAACAGAGACTTTGAAGAAGAAAAAAATGTGATTTCAGCATAAAACTATTTTAAATATGTGTTTAATTGGGCTTACTGCCATTAGGGTGAACCCAGTATCAGGTAAGATGCTGTTTGCACTATTATGTGCAACATAATAAAATTGTGTTTTTGCTGACTCTGTTTTTGATGAATTGAACGCTATTTTGGGGCTTTGTGACACTTTCCTTTCCAAACTGGAGCTCAGATTGTCAGTTTGGCCAAATTTAAAGAAACCCTCTAAGAACTTCCTCAAATGCAGACTTTTTGGAGAAGTGATACCAGTCTGGTCAACGCTGTCTTATTTAATGTTAGTTTTGGCCACATTTTCAGACTAAGAATTTCAGCATCTCAAGGAGACCTTTTACTGAGTGTTTCTGATCAAATCTGATATGTTTCTCTTTTTTTTTGTGTTTCAGCTAACGGCTCTGTAATATGAGAGCATTTTTTTGATTGCGTGCAATTCCACTGAAAGAGGAGATGAAATCCAGTTAGAAATATGCACCAACCTCAACCAGCTTTTGTACCATGACCTTTTCAAAAGGAACTATTTAACCATATTGATCAAAATTCAAGCACTAATGCTTTGTGGTTTTATTAGTTTGTTTGACAAGAGAATGTTACTGTACTCTACAGTTTCCACACACATTTATATGTAGTATTAAATAGAGCATGCTGCTAGCAACTTAAATGAAAACTGAATGCAATCCGAGTCATTTTGTGCTATCTCTAAAATACTTTTAGCTTTTTTTCACGACCAAGTAAAAAAGTGCCTTAAAATCAAGCAGGTTTTTGGAAAGTCTTTGTATGTTGTGAATTGGAATCAATGGTATAAAAAAATATATTTACTCATAACTGCTGTAAACTGTGAATTTGTTTGCTGTTAAATGTTGTGTGAGTTTATTATAGTAAATTGTGTTATTTCTTTATATGTGTTATAAATTGGAATTTGTGAGTTTGTCATGAATTACTGGAGTTTGTGTACAACTACTTTTGCAGTTTCCCTGTACAATTTCAGGTATGTGATTTAAATGGAATTAAAATGCTGTCTACTTCGTTGGTTATTGGTTGATGGTTTGATTGTACATTATCTTGTAAAGATAAAGTCCTGGTTTGGACACTAGATGGAGCTTTAACATCACAACATGCATACAGCTTGAAGGCTGTATGTAATATTTATGAACTATTACCAGTCAATCTTAAGGGCATAATGTGTGGGATGCTTTTCCAATGCTTTTTAATGTGTGGGATGCACAATTTTCTATCTGCTGAAGTGGTGAACATTTTAATGTAAGCGCAGGCCTATACAGTAAGCAACAACCACATTTCAAGCATAATTTATGTGGAAATTTAATGTGTGCCTCTAGTGGTCAATGCTGTAATAGTTTCATTTTTGAGGGTGTTTATCTGTAGCACATGTAGGAAGTCAGTGGTGTGGTAGATAAAAAGTAGAAATCTAAGCTATGTATAAACAGACAGAATATGAGATGGAAATGCAGGAGAGTATATGTGTACAATACAGGCGCATTAGGTGGAAACATACATGAATTTGATGTGGGATATTATATAGGCTATGAAACAAATGCCAGAGAGCAAGCACATGAAGAAGATAATGGGCCAGAGTCGTGCCGACTCTACAAAACACTTCTGGCTGCATACGGCTTTTTTCTTTCAGTTCTCAAGAGGAATACTTTCAGCTGCTAGGTAAGTTCATGCTCATTCTTGTGTTTATTGGTGTTTTAAATGGTTTCTATCAAGCGCTGTACGATTATCAACAGGGACAATGGTGTCAGACATTTACTAAAAGGTTTTATTATCACGTAGTGTAATTTCGATCCACATTACTTGCTTAAAAATTAATATTTTTATTGACTCCGGACTCGGAGAACTTGCAGAGTGCCACTATTTTGGATCAACTGGGGATCGTGCGCGTGCATGTGAGCTTACTGAGCTATTTTACGTCCCATTCCAGCAGATTCGTCAAAAGCGACTGTAAAGCTGTAATGAAAAGACGTTGATATTCTTAATAAATGTCGATGCAATAATTACGCTGTGTTGTTTCCTCAGTACCCGCTTTAATGCATGCAACACAGTTTAAGTGTCATTTTAGCATGATTTCACGTTGTGAAAGTTCACAAACCACGCCCACGTTATCTTGGCGCATTTCACTCGGAAAATGACAGCCACTCAAATAAAAATGTATATTTCAAGTGTAATTCATTTCTATATACACTGAGTGAAAACGTTATTTATCTGTTATTTACACTAAGTGCAGCTATAGATTTTATTTACGCTATTTATAAAGAGCAGTATTTTGCATTAGTTGATAGATGCAATATTTTTACTTAGTGGAAATAATGGCAGATACTCTAAATGCTAAAAAGTATGCAATAGTTAAAATGAAAATATTTATTAAAGTTATCAAATGGATGCTGCGTTATGAGACAAAGTCTTCTCTACACCTACCACAACCCAAATATGTATCAAGTTATTTTGGTGCTTTATTTCCATCTTTCCCGCAAATGTTTTATTCATTTTATTGAAAATACACAAGTTATTTGACGGGGGAAAATAAGATGAACAAAGTTGGTTAAAGCTGGATTTTAACTCGGATCAAACTTCTAAAGTTGCTGTGCATTTAGTCCCATACATCACTGACGTGGACTAAAGATTTTGACTGACCCAAATGGTGCAAATAAAGCAAATTGTGCTACTGATGTGGGTGTTTTTGTTGACTATTGTTTTTTAATATATTTTTTATTACTTATATATGATTGTTTTTTTTTTTTTGTGTTTTTTTTTGTTGTTTACTAGGGATTGTCAAAAGTTTTTTTGCGCATGTGATTCGTGGATTAACTGTTAAATCTAACCATCATAGAGAGAAAGTTTACCAATTGCACATGTTTTGTCTTGCCAGTTTACAAATTCACTGCTCAGGTGCGTGCCCGCGCGCAATCGAAGCGGCACACGCAGAGCTATTGCGCGATTTCAGACAGCGCGTGATTCCTCTTTCTACACCAAGTAATGTTAAAATACCCGCTTTGGCAAGTTTTGTAGTAAACACAATCGTTTATGTCTTAAGTGAACGTAAACAGGTGAAAAAAGAAACCGGATGTGTGTGTATTAGTGGTCATATTGTCTTGACAGCAGCCAATAAATACCGGTTTAATCTGCTAATCATTACTCACCACAATCTTTTTTGTTTTTTTTTTTTTTTTTTTTTTTTCAGCACCTAAATACTGATATTTGTAGCTGTGAGGGGGGTTTTGTTGTTTTCATCTAGGGCTTGCATTTGGATCATTAGATGATCCGTGGACCACAAATGCCCCCAGCTTCGGTTTATCTTCAACATTAAAATGAAGCATTGGTGTGATTCGCGTCAAGTTAACTGTTAAATTCTGTAACCATCATAGAGTACCTCTTGAAAGTTTAATGACATTGACATAAGGACAAACAGGAAGTACCTCTTGTAAAGTTCACTGAAATGACATTGACATAGCATTTAGATTTTATTTAAAATGTGTTAAGAATATTTTCTATTTAAAGAAATCTTTGTTGTCCCACTTTAGAAAAGTATGTTTCAAAAGTGGGACAGCATGTTTTGACTATTGTGGGATATTCAAATATACTATGTTATTCAGTTGATAAAATGTGCCTTAAGAAGGTTAAATGCCATATATGTAATTTTGTCAATTTTGGGGCTTATAATGCAGCAATAATATTGACAATGTGATCCTGGACAATGAGTCCATGATTGCCCAGGACTGCTTATTTCTGTTATGAAGTGTTTTTACCATTACAATTTGATTAACACAAGCTTTTGAATTTTGAATAAATTATATTAATATTATAATTATTTTTTATAATGATTTTTGATTTTTGATGTTTGTTTTAAGTTTTTTAGGTGTTCCATGTTTTAAATTTTTTCATATTTTCAAAAATTGATTATTAAATTATTTTACTATCTTTATTAAGTTCAGTTTTACATTTTTTACTTCATTACATGGTTATTATTATTTTAAATAATATAAGATTTATGTTATAAAATTGTATTTAACATTCCATAAACATATAGGTTACTTTTTTTTTAGACTTATGACGACAACAAACTCACTGTAGGTCTACAAAATTAAGAAAACATGGGTATGCACATTTAACCAGGAGTGTTAAATGTGAAGTTTACTGTGTAAAAAAAGGGGGCCTATTTATAATCCAAAACATAGTGTCCCAGATTTGAGCATGAGCTGTCCCACATTAGAAAATCCACAAATTCTTAAACGATTTGGCACAAGGAACACTAATATATGTGCCATTTCCACTTTAATTACAATTTCTGAAAAATGTCTTCTGATTTAGATAGGGTACATCTTGGGGATTTCATAATGATATAACATTTTGATGTATCTTTTTGTCTTAATATGGAAATATGATTACATGTCAAAATGGTTAAAAATGTCCCACATTACCCTAATCCAACCTACTAATTTTATTAGTTAAACTAGTAGGTTGCGCTGTTGTATAGAAGTGCTTAAAGTTTTTAATTTATTTATTTTTTATTTTATTTTATTTTTTTGCTGATCCGAAAAATGATCCTATCCGTGACTCAAAATCCGTATATGATCCAAGCCATGAATTTTGTGATTCGTTGCACTACTATTATTTACTTAGACGGTGCCTTGTCAATAATGATAAATTAAAAAATTAAATATAATATATAAATTGTTATTTAGTTATATATTTAATGTACCAGATATACATCCAATCAAAATCACACAGCTCTTGTCTGTTTCAGTGGCATAGGGACTAAAATGCACATTTGCAACTTTGGAAATGGTTGATCCGAGTTCGAATGCAGCTTTAACCCACTTCGTTCATCTTATTTTTCTCCATCATATAGCTGATCCAAAATGTTTTTATTTTCAATAAAATGGATAAAATATTCACTGGAAAGGTGGAAATAAAGCACCAAAATAGTTATTTGATACGTATTTGGGTTGTGGTAGGTGTAGAGAGGACTGATTGTCCCATAAGTCAGCATCCATTTGATAAATTTGATATTTTGAATTTTATATAATGTATCCCTTAAAGTATCTGCCGTCATTTCCACTTAGTATAAATAGCATTTATCTACACTTAAATGCAAACATACTGCTATTTTTAAAGTGTAAATAAACTCTATCGGTATTTGCACTTAATGTTAATAACAGACTGCTAAATAATGCTATTTTCACTCAGTGTATATAGAAATTAATTACACTTGAAATATACGTTTATTTGAGTGATTGTCATTTTCCATAGAAGTGAATGTGCCAAGATAACATGGGCATGGTTTGTGAACCATATAACAATGTGAAATCATGTTAAAATGACAACTGTGTTGCATGCATTAAAACGGGTACTGAAGAAACAACACAGCATAATAATTGCACCAACATTTATTAAGAACATTAAGAATGTATCAATGTCTTTTCATTACAGCTTTACAGTCGCTTTTGACAAATCGCAATGACGCTTTTCCACTGCATGGTACGGCACAGTACGACTCGGTATGGTTCACTTTAGGGGGTTTTCCACTGGCTACAGAACCCGGTACCTGGTACTTTTTTAGTACCACCTCGGTTGAGGTTAGTGATGTGTCGGTCTTGAGCGATTTGTTCATTTTGAATGAATCTTTAATGTGACTCAGGGAGAACGAGTCATCTCAGGGAGTGATTCGTTCAGTCGCGCATGTGCAATATTCTATAGGTTCTGTACTGATACTAGTAGTTCACCTGTTTCAATCAATGCAGTCTGAGCTGGAAAGAGAATTGATTAGTTCATCTCTCGAGTCTTTGGGTTTATCAAGCCATTCGTTCATCACGTGACAGACCCATAAGCTTTAACCTATGCAGTCTGAGTCGTAAAGAGACTTAATAATAATAACTAACTCTTTATTACCTTTGTTACAACATTCAGTGTATGGAAAATAACCATCATGACAGAAATTCACACATTTATAAACTGTTAGAAGTAAAAAGCTACAATTTGAGACCAGAAACGCAGTAACTGTAAGAGTAAATAATTATAATTATGATAATAATGACGATAATGATGATGATAATAATAATAATAAATATGCACCTGTTTGTAAGGAAGTCTGTAGGTTAATTTCTCTATCCAATGCTATCACCTCACATGACAAGAGAATGAACAATAGTTTAAATCCTTTTATAAGCTTATGGGGCTGCCACGTGATGAAGGAACAACTCAAACCCGAAGACTTGTCAGATAAGAGGTGAGGTGAGCTAATCATAGACTAAAGCATATTATAGCATTATAGTTTTGTATTGTTTGCAATGTGATCAACGTTTGCATAAGTACTAGTAGACATCAGGGAAGTAAAACGTAACATTTTAATTATATCTTGATAAAATGAATGAAATGACTCGAAAAAAGATTCGTTCATTTTGCTGAACAAGACTCAAAGGTCCGAGTTGGTAAAATGATCCAAACTTCCCATCACTAGTTGAGATTCCAAGTGAACCATGCCGTTACCAAAACCGTGCTGATCACGGATTGGCCGGAGAGAATCGTCACTACCTGCATTACTGAACTTGTGCCATGTTTGTTTCCTGATGATGGTTTGTTTTCCTCATTAGTGAAAACTCATTCCTGAAGAGTGCAGACCATCATCATCATCATCATCATAATGGCCCACAAGTTTGTATCTGGACACTGTCAAGTTCCCTTAAAGTGAGATTATCTGTCTACATCTTTCTCTATCTCATCTGTAAAATTTTGGGGTTCAACTTCTCAACTTCTCTTCCTGATAGCTGTTCAACGGCCATAACAACAGATGAACAATGTCATTTTTTTTTTTTTAATTTGAATAAATTGAGATTAATACATTTTTAATTGTGGAGTTTGTGCTCTTTCTGTATATCTGGGTGTTGTGAAATTTTGAGTGAATCCAAAGACGTGTAAAATGACGGTGCACTCTACGGATGGGCGGATCGATCCTGAACTATACATTTAATACTGATGTTGTACGGAAAAAAAAAAATAAACACTATGGTATTTTCAAATTTTCACTTATTTAGCATGAAGTGTAATGCGTAAAATAAGCTTTGAAATGCAAAAATAAACTACTTCAGAAAATAATTGTGTGAGATAGAACTGATACGCATATACTGAAAGATATGTGATCATTCAAAGAGCGTTCGCTGCTGACACTGCGCTTATTCAAACCATAGACTGGGATTCAAACAAAAGCATCACAAGCATTGAGAGATCATAAAAAAACATTCAATGCGATCAACGGCCTCATGATGCTTTGGAAGATGCAGCTAAAAACAATGCTTATCAGACACAGAAACAAAGATACCTTTTAAGGTCACTGCCCTATTAAGAACCTAAAGATACAATTTTAGCACACTTTAAAAAAAAAAAAATATAGCTAATATTTTACAGTTAAGGTCTATTAAATGGTCTATTAAAGGTCTATTAAATGTTAAAAAGATAAAAGAAAAAACTATCTTTAAAAATATAATACAAATTCGGTATAATTCCTGATTATATTCCTACAAATAATAGATCAGTTTAATTTAGAGGTATCAGTACTGGTATCGGTATCAGCTATTCTGGCCTTGAAAGTTTTGAATCAGATCAACATTAGTCCCCGCCCATTCCTGCCCATGCAGCTCCGATTGCCGTAGAGTCATACATGCACATTGCACATTGGCTGATCAAGCCTGAAGCTTTATTAAATTATTTGAGCATAAGAAGCTACATTTATGAGACTGCTGTTATCAGATTGCATTGGTTTTCATTTCAAAAATGAAATTTATTTGTAAGCTTGGTGAACAATGGCACTTTTTAATTGAATTTTGCTTCACATTTGAGCCAAACTCATCTGACACAGAATAAAACTACTGTTCAGTTACTGAGATGTGCATTTGGACGACAGCACAGCTATTGTGGTGAAAAAAATTAGTTTGCATTATAGTACAAATATATAGTCGCAACATTGCAACTTTTAATTAATTACTGCCCAAAGTGATGGAAAAAAAATAAAGAAATTATTAACCATTGATCAACTGCATGATAATTTAAACATTACAACAGAAAATCATACATTGTATTTATGTCAGTAAAATGGATATAAGATATTGACAGACAGAAACTTGATACAATGTTTAAAAAATAATGGTATGATGTCAAAAAAATATGTTCTTAGAAATGACTTCTGCTTCTCTGGAAATAACTACTGACTAGCAATTTATTTTATTTTATTTTTTTCTGTGGTGTCTATGCTTTTACTGCTTTTCTCACTTCTCAACTTCTCACGCCACATGTGTTTTCTGCAATCCAAAAATATTGCATACCAAACCAGACACTGGCAATGTGCCATCAGACAAGAGAGTAGTTTACTTTTGATATGAAACAAAATCTCATCTTTTAAAGTATAATACATATTTTTTATTTTAGTTTTTTTTTTTTACAAACACCAGCACTGATTGACATTTCACAATAAAGCTATTCTGTGTAAAGTGCAAGGCTTTAAAAAAGCTGTGAATATCATATGTCTAGAATAGAAAAACAACCTTAAACCACACGGTACTGACACATCAAGACAAACACGCACTGATGTTAACCACACATGTCCATTAATAGACTCATGTATGTGAAGACTCTGTTTGTCTATCCAACAGATCAAACCACATCTCTGTACAGATGGAAATATATCAGACCACAGCAGGTCTTATTTATGACTTACAAACTGAGCTGCTAGAGCCTCATGCTGCCAGGGGTCTCTAAAAGTAGTAGAACAAAAGGACATATTTACAGAATAACAGTAAAATTACAATTACAAAATTAAAATTACAAGGCCTACTAATATGTATGGCCATCTTAATTTATTTGCTTTAAAATGTTATAAATTTTATACACTCGACAATGCTGATTTTTACTCACATTTGGTGCTTGCAGAGTTTTAATATTAGGCAACACAGCAAGATTTGTCTTATGTCAATTTTTTAAGCAATTATTTTAGCGGAGCATTTTATTAATCTTTATCTGAATGACACATCTCAGTCCACTGGGATTTATTGGTCATACTGGGCAAAACTACAGCAACACTGAAAAATATTTTGCTGAAAATAAAAATGCACTTTTAATGGTAATGTTCATACAGTCCTTCTCACCAATCCCAAATTACAACTATAGGCTCCTGGTGAAAGTGATAACACAGCTGGATCTTGCACTGACTAAAGATTTTTGATTATCTTCTAGTGATGACACCTGCATATACCACTTCATCCTTTTTAACTTTCTGTAATAAATAAATAAATAAAAATAAATAAATAAATTAATATATATATATATATATAAATATATATATATATATATATTATATATATATATATATATATATAATATATATATATATATATATATAATAAAACCTTTGAAACCTGGACATTTAATGAGATTGGGTTTGAGGTCATTTGAGATATCATCGATACACATAACTTCGACATGCAAATATTTAAACAAATTAAACGTGCTGCGTTTGGTCTCGTACTCTATCGCATACATAGTCAGTGTCATGCGCTTGCTTAGACCTTTGTTGTGATAAACAGTAAAGTGTGTTCAAGTGCTAGCAACAGACAGTGTAAAGAAATACCCTTTAAGAGAAGCAGTTAAATCAGTGGGAGTTAAAGCAGATCGTAAGTGTATTTATTTCTTGTCTCATTAGTGTTTAGCGCAGTTGTCATTGCTAGGAAATGCTTGTTTGTTTACTGTGTTGAGACGTGCTGCGTTTGGTCTTGTACTCTATCGCATGCGTTGTCAGTGTCGTGCGCTTGCTTAGACCTTTGTTGCGATAAACAGTAAAGTGTGTTCAGCTGAATTCAATTTCCGTTTTGTCTGACGGGTATAAAAAAGGTTTAGTATACCGCTGCCGCAGCCCTCAGTTAAGCCCTCCTTGTGTGAAGACCGAAGAGTGTAAAGACCATCGACTCTACCGTGCGACTCCACTGGGCAGGGACACCGGCAAGGGATATAAGTATTGTTTTGATTAATCCCTTTTTCCTTCTACTTGTTTCACTTCTGTTTCAGTTTTTATAACCAATTCTTACTATGTGTTTCCAGATACCTACTATCACTACCACTCACAAACCACACATCACACAATGTATGCAGCGCAATCCTAACAACCTGCACACTTTGCCTATGTCTGCTAATACACTACTTTCTTTTTCTATTGGTGTCTGGAATTGCCAGTCTGCTGTAAACAAAGCCGATTTCATTACTTCTATTTTTAGTCATTTAAAGCTTAATCTCATGGCCCTGACAGAGACCTGGATCAAACCAGAGGACACTGCTACACCTGCAGCACTTTCCAATAATTTCTCATTTTCCCACTCCCCCCGTATGATTGGAAGAGGTGGAGGTACTGGTCTGCTCATCTCTAATGATTGAAAATTTAATCCTTTACCATCTTTGGGTATCAACAGCTCCTTTGAATCTCATTCAGTTACTGTTACCTACCCTCTAAAAATACATTTTGTAGTTGTTTATCAACCCCAAGGACCACTAGGTAACTTTTTGGATGAATTAGATGTGCTGCTCTCAACCTTTCCTGAGGATGGTACTCCACTAGTTATGTTTGGAGATTTCAACATCCACCTAGATAAACCTCTGTCTGCTGATTTCCACACTCTGCTTGCCTCTTTTGATCTCAACCAAGTGTCAACTACTGCTAATCACAAATCAGGCAACCAACTGGACCTTATTTATACACGACACTGCTCCACTGATCATGTACTGGTTACTCCACTGCACACCTCGGATCACTTCCCCCCCACTCTTAACCTCAACATGGTCCCTGACACATCACTTCGCCAAACTCTTCCTTTCTAATCATCCTACTACTTGTCCGCTTGATCCTATTCCATCTCATCTCCTTCAAGCCATTTCTCCAACAGTTTTCATCTGCACTCACTCACATCATTAACACATCCCTCCACACTGGTGTTTTTCCCTTAGCATTTAAACAGGCTCGTATAACCCCACTACTTAAGAAACCCACCCTTAACCCATCTATTTTAGAGAACTACAGACCAGTTTCCCTTCTTCCTTTCATTGCAAAAACACTTGAAAGAGCTATGTTCAACCAAGTCTCTGCATTTCTCACACAGAACAACCTCCTTGACAGCAACCAATCTGGCTTCAGAAGTGGACATTCAACTGAGACTACCTTGCTCTCAGTTGTTGAAGCCCTAAGACTGGCAAGAGCAGAATCCAAATCTTCAATACTTATCCTGCTTGATCTGTCCGCTGCTTTTGACACGGTTAACCACCAGATCCTCCTATCAACCCTACTGGCAAAGGGCATCTCAGGAACCGCACTCCAGTGGTTTGAGTCTTACCTATCAGATATAGGTCATTCAAAGTATCTTGGAGAGGTGAGGTGTCCAAGTCACAACATCTAACTACTGGGGTGCCTCAGGGCTCAGTTCTTGGACCACTTCTCTTCTCTGTCTACATGGTATCATTATGTTCCTTCATTCAGAAACATGGATTTTCATACCACTGCTATGCTGATGACACTCAACTCTGCTTCTCTTTCCATCCTGATGATACGACGGTAGCTGCTTGCATCTCAGCTTGTCTAACAGACATTTCTTGCTGGATGAAGGACCATCACCTTCAACGCAACCTAGCCAAGACAGAACTGCTTGTAGTTCCAGCAAACGCATCGTTTCATCACAATTTTAACCATCAAGTTAGGCACATCAACCACATCAACTCCTTCAAAAACAGCCAGAAACCTTGGAGTTATGATTGATGATCAGCTGACTTTCTCAGACAATATTTCTAAAACTGTCAGGTCTTGCAGATTTGCTTTATTCAACATCAAGAAAATCAGGCCCTTTCTTTCGGAACATGCTGCACAACTCCTTGTTCAAGCTCTTGTTCTGTCTAGGCAGGACTATTGCAATGCTCTCTTGGCAGGTCTTCCAGCCAGTTCTATCAAACCTTTACAATTAATCCAGAACGCCAGCAGCAAGTTTAATTTTTAATGAGCCGAAAAGAATATACGTCACACCTCTGTTTATCAATTTGCACTGGCTACCAATAGCTGCTCGCATAAAATTCAAGGCATTGATGTTTGCCTACAAAACCATCACTGGCTCTGCACCCCTTTACCTAAATTCATAACTTCAGAATTATGTGCCCTCTAGAAGCTTGTGTTCTGCAACTGAACGTCGCTTGATTGTGCCATCCCAAAGAAGCACAAAGTCACTTTTACAGGCTTTTAAATTAAATGTTCCCTCCTGGTGGAATGACCTGCCCAGCTCAATCTGATCTGAGTCCTTAGCCATCTTCAAGAATCGGCTAAAAACACATCTCTTCCATCGTTATTTGACCCTTTAAGTCTATAACTCTCTATATGGAGTTAACTCAATCTGATCTGAGTCCTTAGCCATCTTCAAACACATCTCCCTTTACCAGTGAATATGTTCATATTCGTTTTGTTCATATTACATTTTTGAATTGTAGTTACACATTATTTGAAATTAATAAATTGACAGACAGCATTCTGTCAACATCATTGTCAAACATCAGGCCCAAGCTAGCGCCAACCACCGTAACCAGATGCCAATTGCATTCACCGTAGCGCGAATCATATCAAAACTTGACTTTGTGTTGTTTTTTTGAGGAATGTTGTGGAGGCATTATTGTTGTGGGGATAATATTATCTCATAATAATATTTTTTTTTTTCTCTCTTCTGTTGTAGAAATGTATTTGTTTTTATTTTAAGTGTGGATGTGGAGTTATTCCCTCCAATGTTGCTGTGTCCTGTGCGATGGAAAGCACACTCAAATCTCTCTGTGCTCATGCGCTGTAGATATATGCAGGTTGGCTGGTGGTTATGTTGCCCGCATTCTGCACCTGAATTTCGCAACCAATCAGATTTCAAAGATGGATCTGTATTTTTTTCTCATTCCTTTGATTTACAATTTATATAGTATTACACATGGAAATGAAACAGGTATTTTGCATGATTTTGTAAATAACCTAGAATAATATTTTTATCTCTCTTTCAAACGGACGCGCACTCAGATATAAGCTGCTTTGGTCAAAACCCTTCTGCACAACAATTTATCTAAACAAACAACCATGATTTGTAAATAACCTAGTTTAACAGTTTGATCAAACAAATATATATATTGTGTACTTAGATTGATATAGCCTATATGTGTGTGTGTGTGTGTGTGTGTGTGTGTGTATATACACTCACCTAAAGGATTATTAGGAACACCTGTTCAATTTTTCATTAATGCAATTATTTAATCAACCAATCACATGGCAGTTGCTTCAATCCATTTAGGGGTGTGGTCCTGGTCAAGACAATCTCCTGAACTCCAAACTGAATGTCAGAATGGGAAAGAAAGGTGATTTAAGCAATTTTGAGCGTGGCATGGTTGTTGTTTAATAAATGTGCAAAAATGTCAACAATTCTGTGTTTTTCTGTCAATATGGGGTGTTGTGTGAACATTAATGAGGGGAAAAAATTAACTTAAATGATTTTAGCAAATGGCTGCAATATAACAAAGAGTGAAAAATTTAAGGGGGTCTGAATACTTTCCGTACCCACTGTAATTCTGACTTCTGATTAAGAAAAGCAAAAAGGGCCTCTAACATTAGCTTGCTCTTTTTCTATTCCGTTTGTTTTCTTTTTATTTATTATATGATTTAAAAAATAAATACATAAAAAATAAAACTTGCTATGTGTACTGCATTAAAGGGATACTCCATCCCAAAATGAAAATTTTGTCATTATTCCCTTACCCCCATGTCTTTCCAAACCCGTAAAAGCTCCATTCCTCTTCGGAACACAATTTAAGATATTTTGGATGAAAACAGTGAGGCTTGAGACTGCCCCATAGACTGCCAAATAAATAACAGTGTCAAGGTCCAGGAAAGTATGAAAAGCATCGTCAGAATAGTCCATATGCCATCAGTGATTTGACCATAACATTATGAATCGACGAGAATACTTTTTGTACGAGAAGAAAACAAAAATAATGACTTTATTCAACAATTCCTCTCCTCTGTGTCTCTCCAAATCAGCGTAGCGCCTATGTCTATGGGACAGTCTCAAGCCTCCCGGTTTTCATCCAAAATATCTTAAATTGTGATCCGAAGACAAACAAAGCTTTTACAGGTTTGGAAGGACATGGAGGTAAGTGATTAATGACAAAATTTTCATTTTGGGATGGAGTAACCCTTTAAGCTAACTGAGACTTGTTATAGCACTTGCATATCATTGCTCTTTTGTTGATTTTGATTGCTTCCATTGGACCTCAATCATGAAACACGAGCAGAACGAATTTTTGTGTAAATCGTTCGGAAAGCTGTTCTGAAATAAACTTTCAAATTCATGAAAATGTTTGTATTTTCAAAATGTAAGCTGGTACAAAAGAAATCCTCCTTACCATGTGGAAATTAGGGATGCAACGACACCATTTTTTCAGAACCGATCCAATCCGATCCTTAAAATTCTGAGTATCTGCCGATACCAATCCAATCCGATACCAGCGCAGGTTTTTTTTTTTTTTTAAATCAGTGTAGAATTTCTATACTTCTCTGTGTTGACCTGATCATTAATCACAATCTACTACATATACACAACTTCATTTTAATGAAAAATAACAAATGAAAACTATATAATCAGTCTATTTTAAAAATACTATTATAAACTAGGTTAGTGGATAATTCAGCTGCAAAAGATACTCTAGATTCTAGAAAAATCACAGGTGCACAATAATTAAAAAAAAATCTGGTGAAATATTTTATATACAAATAAAAGTGAATAAGTCTAAAATCTGGTAAAATGTTACACATTCCATCTGTATTGTTGTAAATACATTCATGAAAACACAAGTATATACATTTATATAGTCCACATAGAAAAGTTAGTGCAACACACAAGCTGCTCTGCTCGTGTTCATCTTCAGTTCTCTCTTCACAGCAGTTCAGTCAGTGTACTGTTTGAGTAAATGAATTACTCTGTGATATTGGTTTATGTCGACTCAGACGGAGTGTTTGCCATGTTAAAAAAGTAATTTGTAGATTAATGCTTACTGGAGATTTGTTTATTCAGACGGAGTGTTTGCCATCACTAAGAAGAACCGGTTAAATCAAACGATTCGTTAGTGAACTGGACATCACCAGTACAAAGGGAAGAGATTTTGATACATTGTGTATTAAATCCGTGCGTTAGTTTATTGAGCCTTTTCTTTAAACAGTTTTAAACCTCAGTTACTGTGTGCTCTTGAAGAAAGTTTCATGGTTTTGACTGTAGTGACTGAAAGCGACACGTAGTTTGATTGCTGAATGGAGGATGACAGACAGCCACAGCAGAAAGAAGAGTTTATGTGAACTGAATTTAATGACTTAAATATAAATCTCTACCTCACATGAAACTATGGAACAACTTCAGAACACTTGAAATATGTCCACAAAAACGTTTTGGTGCTTTATAATGTGTTTGTACCTTTCGTGGGGCTCAACAATAACATAGAATAGTATGCGCACAATATCGGATTTGGATCGGTCTCGTCTGACCGATACCCGATCCGCAGAAAATTACAGTATCGGAGCCGATAACGATCCCAAGTATCGGATCGATGCATCCCTAGTGGAAATGGTGCTTTTTTTTTTTGTCTTTTTTTTTTTAGTTGACAACTGCAGTGTTGGATGCTTTTTTGTCGTTTTTTGTTGTTGTTGTTGATAACTGCAGTGGTGGAGGTAACGAATTACAACTACTTACGTTACTGTAATTAAGTTTTTTATTTCCGAGTACTTGTACTTTTTTGAGTATATTTTTAAAGCTGTACTTTTACTTTTACTTGTACTTAAGTAAAAATTAAGCAAAATAATCTACATTGTTATTTTTAAATCATAGTTCGTTACTGCGTACGCCCGCAATTTTAATTGATATTCAAACTTTTGAAAACACTTAAGTAGCCAGTAAAGACATCCAGTGGTAAAGGGAACAATAAAAGCCCTGATATCTGAACTGGGAAAAGCTGCCGCTGCAGCAGGTGAAGAGCTGATCAGATAGTGATGGAACTCAGCATAATTTATGGACTCAAAGTTTGGAGAAACAAACTACATGGTAGTGTTATCATAAATATCTATATTTTGATACCGATACTGAAATATCTGATGGTTCCATTACTCATTTTCCACAGTATCTACCAAATATAAACTGATACAATCTGTGTCTCTCTTTCCTCTCCGACAGTGAGTTTGGCACGCATTGCCTCCTATCAATTACAGAAATTACACTCCTACCTGCGGGTGTCACTGTTGGACAGTGTTATTCCTGCTTCCTGCTTGCCTCGCTGCTGCTTTGTGATTGTAGCTCCGTGTAGCTCCATGTAGCTTTGTTTTTCTTACCTTACTTCTTTATCTTACTATCACTCTATGTTGTTTAAAGTGATAAAATATAACTTAATTCCCACCATATTTCTGATATTATCTATCAATCTAATCTGATTAATTTGATCGTTCGCTTTTATTCTTTTATTCTTAATCTTTAGAGAAGATTTAAGAATTAGAGACATGCATCCAAACTTTAATTGAGGACAGTAAGAATGTGAGGGCTCTAGATACGGCTTTGGATGCGTCTAGCTCAGGGAGTCCTGTACATTGTTCGGTTCCGGTAACAGCGCCTCTGCAGCAGGGCAACTGGGTGACAGTGAGGCGGCATAGTCACGGGTCAAAACACTGCTCTCCTGTTCTGATCAAAACATTAAACAGGTTCTCCCCACTTAGTGATGCACCCACTGAGAAACCTGATAAAAAGTGCTCTAGTTATAGGCGATTCTATTGTACGGAACGTGAAAATAGAGACACGAGCCACCATAGTCCAATGTTTACCGAGAGCCAGAGTGCCTGACATCTTGTCAAATTTAAAAGTGCTGGTTAATGCTAAACGTAAGATTGTTATTCACACCGGCGCTAATGATGTTAGACTTCGCCAGTCGGAGATCACTAAAAATATGGCACGTAGTCTTAGAGTTTGTACTTGACTAACTGGGGCCCAGGTCAGGAAGCATACAGACTGGCTAAACTGACCATCTGCTAGCTGCTCACGTCACAGAAGTCAGTTAATTCTCAGCACATAGAGACTCTTTCACCTATATTACACTATAGAGACTGTGTCTGTTCCCCGAACTAGAAAATACAGAAATACAAAAAATGTAACAAACCAATTAAAAGAGTAACAAATTTAAAATTTAATTGCGGTCCCTTTTCAAAAAAAAAAAAAAAAAAAATGTGCTCTGTTTGACAGAAACCTGGCAATTGATAAATTATTTTAAAATACCCCCAAGATACTGTTAAAGCTTGGCTTATTGAATCCATCAAATGTTAATGTCCCTTTCTACGTATACAAAGGGCACATTTTTATAAATAATATCCGGGACTTATCATAAAGTTTTAATTGTTGGTGATTTTCTATATGTGCTCTGCATTTGACAGAAAAACATTCTGGCTAAAACACCTCTCAGGATGATTGACATTATTTTAAAATGAGTCTACCCCCCAAGCAATTACTGTTATTTAGTTTTTTAAACTTAGACTGCTACGCTTGTCCAAAATACTTCTTGTTACAAGTATCCATAAAAGACTGTTTTGTAAGTAAACTTCCTGATGTATCACAATTCCTTACCATATCCAAAACCTCAGAAAAACTTGATGATGTAACAGAAACTATGGACTCTCTCTTTTCTAGCATTTTAAATACATTCTCCTCTACACTTAAGGAAGGTTAAGGAAAAACAGTCTGACACCATGGTATAATGAGCACACTCACACACCCTAAAGAGAGCAGCCCAGAAAATGGAGCGTAGATGGAGGAAAACAAAACTAGAGGTATTTCATATTGCTTGGGGGGAAAGTAACCTATCCTACAAAAAAGCATTAAAAACTACCTGATTACTTTTTGTCTCTTTTAGAAGAAAACAAACATAACCCCAGGTATTTATTCAATACAGTGGCTAAATTAACGAAAAATAAAGCATTAACATGTGTTGACATGTCCCAACATCGCAGCAGTAATGACTTTATGAACTTCTTTACTTCTAAAATTGATACTATTAGAGATAAAATTGTAACCATGCAGCTGTCAGCTACTGTCACGGTTTATGAATTCGCTGTCTCTCTCTCGTCCTGTGTATGTGTGGGTGTGTGTCGGTGGGCGTGGCCTGTGATCACTGCTGATTAGCAGAACCAGCTGCTACCTATTGTGTGTGCCTTTTTAAGTGCTGTAACTGATGTCTCATGTTGTCAGATCATTGTGGTTCTCCGGCGTGTTCCCTTCTTTTTCCCTTGCTGTCTGTGGATCGTGGATTCCCCTCTGTTCTTCGTCATGTCTTCCTGAACTCTCCACCGGGATTATGAGCACTTTCACTTGGGGGAAACAGCACTGGGTAACGTAGGTTGGTATATGGTTGTAGAACGGTGTCTAGGGATACCACACTGTATGAGATTGTGTTATCAGTAACTCTCCTTCTGTGTTCTGGAATTCCTGTGTTGTTTGTACAGTCTGACCGCTCTTATTTACCTTGTCAATAAATGGCTTTGCATCCTGCCTCTGTCTATGTTACAGAATGATCTGACCACATCATGGATGCAGCAGGTGCAACCAGCTGGGACGAGTTTGCCTCTCGCAGCATTCTGTCTATGTTACAGAATGATCTGAGCACATCATGGGTGGGGCGGTTGAAGCTATTTTGGTGCAGGTGTCCGAGCTCACCCAACAACTACAACATCTGAGAGGCCCCGCTGCGCCGCCCCCACCGCCAGTTCTGCAAAGTTCCACCCGAGCCGCCTCATCAGCGTGAGCCCCGCTTACCCACACCGGTAGGGTACTCAGGTGAGCCCGAGTATTGCAGAGCATTCCTTACCCGTTGCTCGATGTACTTCTCATTGCAGCCACAGATGTTTTGTCAGGAACAGACCAAGGTGGCTTTTGTTCTCACTCTTCTGTCAGGCAAGGCGGCTCTTTGGGGAACGGCGGTGTGGGGCAATCAAGATCCATGCTGTGCCTCGTTCCTGGCACTCTCTGAGGAGATGAAGAGGGTTTTGGATCGTGCGGTGGCGGGTAGAGAGGCGGCCAGACTACTCGCCGATCTCCGCCAGGGGGAGCGCTCGGTGTCGGAATATTCTATCCAGTTCCGCACCCTGGCCGCAGAGTGCCATTGGAACGAGGAGGCGCAGTGGGAGCGGTTCCTGCATGGGTTGGCTGACCATGTCCAGAAGGAGATTTACATGCTGGACCTTCCTCCCAAGCTAAATGGACTCATCGAACTGGCACTAAGAGTTGATGCGTGCCTAAGTAGAATGGGCCGGTTTCAGCAGAGTCATCAGTTTCAGTTTCACCGCGCGCGCAGAGGGGGAGGGACCCGCGCATCTCGCCCATGCAGTCAGTTTCAGGTCGTGGATGTGTTGGGTATCGGGAGAATGCAGGTGGGTAGAGCACGGGCTTTCACCCGGGAGGAGAGGGAGAGGTGGAGATCCCTCACACACGAGATATCTGTCAAGGCTCTCAATGGACAGCAACTCGCCAACATTTCTCACGTTACTGGATCCATCACCCTCATTACAACTGTCAATCACTCTGAAATCATAACATTCCTCCTCATGGACTCACCAATACACCCGTTGTACTGGGGCACCCCTGGCTCACTCAGCCCAATCCCAGAGTCGTTTGGGGCCACAATTCTGTGTATGGTTGGAGTGAGATGCGTCATAAGTCTTGTCTTGTGTCTGCGTGTTTGTCTGTGCCCATTGTTGTGTTTCAAGAGAAGGCAGTGAATTTGTCTAACGTGCCCCAGCAGTACCAGGCCCTGAGGGAAGCGTTCAGTAAGTCCCGCACTGCTTCTCTTCCTCCGCATTGTCCTTACGACTGTGCCATAGACTTAGTACCAGGTAAGTCTCCACCTAAAGGCAAGTCATATTCAATTTCTATTCCAGAGAGGGAGGCTATGGAGAAATATATTTCTGATTCTCTAGCATCCAGGTTCATTCGTCCTTCCTTATCTCCAGCGGGGGCAGGGTGCTTTTTTGTGGGGAAGAAGGATGGATCTCTGCGACCGTGTATTGATTACCGGGGGTTGAACAACATCAAGGTGAAGAATACTTATCCTTTGCAGTTGATGTCTTCAGCCTTTGAGCGGTTACAGGGAACATCCATTTTCACAAAATTGGATTTACGTAACGCTTATCATTTGGTCCGCATAAGGGAGGGTGATGAATGGAAGACCGTGTTTAATACCCCTAGGGGGCACTTTGAATACTTGGTCATGCCGTTTGGGCTGTCCAACTCCCCAGCAGTCTTCCAAGTACTCTTCAATGACGTGCTGAGAGATATGGTTGACCAGTTCATATATGTTTACCTGGATGACATGTTGATTTTTTCATCTTCTTTCCAGGATCATGTTCAGCATGTCAGATGAGTGCTTCAGAGGTTGCTAGAGAATGAGCTTTTTGTCAAGGCGGAGAAATGTTTTTTTTGTGAGATGTGTGTTTCTTTCCTAGGTTGTGTATTCTTGTCTGAGGGAGTGCATATGGATCCTGACAAGGTTAAGGCTGTGATAGATTGGCCAAGTCCGGATTCCCGTAAGGCCCTACAGAGGTTTCTGGGGTTTGCCAATTTCTATTGGCGTTTCATTCACAACTTTCGCCAACTAGCTGCACCTCTGACTGCCTTGACCTCCCCCAGAATGACGTTCAGGTGGTCCGATACAGCTGAGGCTGTATTCGCCAAACTGAAGAGTCGCTTCGTTTCGGCTCCCATCCTCGTTGCCCCTGATCCATCGCGTCAGTTTGTGGTGGAGGTTGACGCGTCAGAGGTGGGGGTAGGAGCAGTTCTTTCCCAACGTTCTTCCACAGACGACAAGATGCATCCTTGCGCGTTTTTTTCCTCATCATTTGTCACCTGCCGAATGTAACTATGACATTGGTAACAGAGAGAGTTGTTGGCAGTTAAGTTAGCACTGGAGGAGTGGTGACACTGGTTAGAAGGGTCAGGGGTTCCTTTATTGTATGGACTGATCATAAGAACCTAGAATATATCAAAACTGCCAAAAGACTCAACTCTAGGCAGGGCTCGGTGGGCACTTTTTTTCAGACATTTAGATTTTTCTCTATCGTACCGCCCGGGTTCCAAGAACATCAAACCCGACTCTTTATCTCAAATTTTTGATCAATCCGAACGCCTGTCCACTCCGGAGTGTATTTTAGCCGAGACCCTATTTATTCACTCTCAGGTGGGAGATCGAGTCAAAGGTCATGTCGGCCTTAGAAGGGGTAATGCCTCCGCCCAATTGCCCACCGAATCAGTTGTTTGTGCCAGAGGGGTTTCGGTCCGACGTCATTCAGTGGGGACATAGTTCCAGCATAGCATGTCATCCAGGGGTTAACCGCACCTGTCTTTTGGTTAAGCAACGATTCTGGTGGCCATTAATGGCTTGCGACATCTGCAGTTTTGTCTTGGCTTGCTCGGGTTTGTGCCACTGGTAAAACTTCCAATCGACCCCCAGATGGGTTACTTCAACCGCTGTCAGTCCCCTTCGAGGCCCTGGGTCCCACATCGCACCAGATTTTATTACCACCTCCCGCCCCTCCCAGGGCAAGACGGTCGTTTTGACCGTCATGGACCGGTTCTCGAAAGGCAGCTTATTTTATTCCCTTGCCTTAATTACCCTCTGCCAAGGAGACAGCGGTAACTGTTATAGATCGCGTCTTTCGTTTACATGGCCTCCCGATGGACGTGGTTTCTGACAGAGGTCCCCAATTTGTGTCCAAATTTTGTCAAGAGTTTTGTAAATTACTGGGGGCAAGTCTCAGTTTATCTTCGGGTCTTCATCCCCAAAGCAATGGTCAAAGCCGAGAGAGCCAACCAGGATTTGGAGAGAGTGTTGCAATGTTTGGTTTCCAAGAATCCTTCATCCTGGAGCCAACAACTCTCGATGGTGGTGTACGCCCACAATTCGTTACCAGTGTCATCCATGGGCCTTTCTCCATTCAAATGTAGCTTAGGTAACCAGCCACCAATTTTTTCTAGTATGGAATCCGAAGTCGCGGTCTCCACCGCTCACGCCTTCACCCAGAGATGCCGTCACACCTGGACCAGAGCCAGTAAGACTCTGCTCCAGGTGGGGGGCGCGCAACAAGGCTAAGGGCCGATCGCCACCGGTCAAAGCCTCCCTTATACGTCGTTGGTCAAAAAAGTGTGGCTTTCTACCAAGAACATTCCTCTCCGATCCGTATCTAACAAGTTAGCTCCCAAATTTATTGGTCCAATCACTGTCACCAAGATCATTAGTCCGGTGGCAGTCCGCCTCAAACTTCCTCCTGAGTACAGGAGAATTCAGCCCGGCTCCCAAATTTATAAAATAAAGCCTGTGTTTCATGCACGCGTTAACCCGCCGGTCCCGGTCACACCCCACCCCCCCCGCCACGTCTCGTAGATGGGGAACCCACTTATTCGGTTAATCGTATTCTGGATTAGAGAAGGAGGGGACGCGGATTCCAATACTTGGTGGACTGGGAGGGTTACGATCCGGAGGAGAGAAGTTGGGTTCCTGCTAGGGACATTCTGGATCACTCCCTGATCAATGATTACCAGCTGCTACCTATTGTGTGTGCCTTTTTAAGTGCTGTAACTGATGTCTCATGTTGTCAGATCATTGTGGTTCTCCGGCGTGTTCCCTTCTTTTTCCCTTGCTGTCTGTGGATCGTGGATTCCCCTCTGTTCTTCGTCATGTCTTCCTGAACTCTCCACCGGGATTATGAGCACTTTCACTTGGGGGAAACAGCACTGGATCACAGAGGATCATCACTGGTTGTCCACCGAAGTCCCTGCGTCACCCACCATCAGAGCTTGTGTTTGCCGTGCGCCGCATTCTGTGTTCTGGAATTGCTGTGTTGTTTGTACAGTCTGACCGCTCTTATTTACCTTGTCAATAAACCGCTTTGCTTTTGCATCCTGCCTCTGTCTACGTTATAGTTACAGTATCACATCCGACAGTGCACTAAAGATCCCCTGAGGAACAGTTCCACTTATTCTCTACTATAGGAGAAGAATTGTATACACTTGTTAAATCATCTAGACCCAACAACATGTATGTTAGACCCTATTACATCTAAGTTCCTAAAAGAGGTGCTTCCAGAAGTCATAGATCCTCTTCGGAGTATTATTAATTCCTCATTGTCATTAGGATATTGTCCCCAAAACCTTCAAACTGGCTGCTATTAAGCCTCTCATCAAAAAAGCACAACTTGACCCCAAAGAACTAGTTAATTATAGACCGATCTCGAATCTCCCTTTTCTGTCCAAGATATTAGAAAAGGTAGTATCCTCACAATTATATTCCTCAGGATTTAGACCATATCACTGTACTGAGACTGCTCTCCTTTACAAATGTTACAAATGACCTGCTCTTATCATCTGATCATGGTTGTATCTCTTTATTAGTGCTATTGGATCTTAGTGCTGCGTTCGACACTATTGACCACAAACATTCTTTTGCATAGACTAGAAAACTTTGTTGGCATTAATGGAAGTGCATTAGCATGGTTTAAATCATACTTATATGACAGCCATCAATTCGTAGCAGTGAATGAAGAGGTATCATATCGATCACAAGTGCAGTATGGAGTACCTCAAGGCTCATTACTAGGACCGTTACTCTTCACGCTTTACATGTTACCCTTGAGAGATATCATCAGAAAAACATGGTGTTAGCTTTCACTATTATGCTGATGATACTCAGCTCTATATTTCTTCGTGGCCCGGCGAAACATACCAATTTAAAAAAACTAACAGAATGCATAGTCAATATAAAAAAACTGGATGATGAGTAATTTCTTAATGCTAAATTCTGAAAAAAAAACAGAGGTGTTAACCTGTTAACCTGCACCTAGACGCCGGTGACCTCAACCCCCTGTTTGCACGTGTCAATATTTACGAATAGATTTAATGAAATGGGACAAATCTAATCTTGACAAACTATATATCATTATAAAGATCTAAGCCTCAAGCATCAACGGCAGATCGCTGTTTTTCAATGGAAAGCTTATAAAGAATGTATTTGCTAAATTTGTGTAAGCAGTACACATCAAAACATGAAGAATGAAAACGCAGTACATACCAGATTCGTCATAATAACGAGTCATAAAAACATCCATAGTTTTTTGTCCTGGTTTAGTAAGGAAGGTAAGGGTCCACTGAACGGCATCTCATGGAGCATGTTTAGTCCAATGTCTTGGTAGTAAAAAAAAACGGCATAGTTTTGTAGCGTACAGTGTCACAAACAGAATGAGACGATCCACACAAAAAAAGTGAAGATAGCCGGAAGATTGTTTATTTGAATTCTGGCGCTCTCTCGTGACGGTTCGTGACGCGTGCTCTGACGCACCTGTCATCTGATGGAGGTGGAACTTAGCGATCACCTTTTTCTTTATCTTTATTTTTTTTGTATTTTTCAACATTTTTTATATATGTGTGAGTGTGTTTTATGTTGAATGTGCCTGTATCTACATGATTACCATCTGTTTGAGTGCAAATCAGCTCGCTATTACGGTGTAATCACAGCTATCGATGTGAACGCCATCTATATGAATAGAGTGTGATTTATTGACTTTATGGCGCATTTATATGATTACCATCTCTATAACTGGCCATCAGCACATCAGCACGTATTTTCATTGTAATTCATTGTAAATGCTGCATTTCTAGCAATCTTAGGATGTTCTGTAATTGGCATACAAAATTGTTTTGTACCTCGATGGCGCCGCAGACGGCTGCTCCAGTGCTTGGCTCTCCAGTGTTTGTACTGTTTTTGTTCGTTTTTCCTGTTTTTTGTTTTTTCAAACCCGATCAGCTTCACCAGGGATGAACTGCTGAACATTCGGGCAGAACACAGCACAAAATCTTTTACCGGATTTCAATTATTCGGACGTTTTACTGAACGTTGTTGTTGGTGGAGCAGCGGCGCTGATCAAATGCTTCAAAAAGCGCAGATGGGGAAAGCAAGCTGGTGCGCTCGTTACTTCAGGACGCACAGACGGGAAAAGCGAGTCTGCGTGGTTTAAATCTGGCAAATCTCTGCTCTCTACCCAACAAAACGGACAAACTCCTTCTGCTTTCCCGGACAAATAAGGATTTATTGCACTCTGCTGCTTTGTGTTTCACAGAAAACCTGGCTCATGACGCCATACCGGACAGCGCGCTCCATCTGCCGGCACTTTCAGCTGTTCAGAGCGGACCGCAACGCAGAATCAACGGGGAAATCGCGCGGCGGCGGGACATGCTTTTATATCAATGAACAGTAGTGCACAGATTTAACTGTGTTAAAGAAGATGTGCTGTTCAGATCTAGAAGTGCTTTTTGTCAACTGCAAGCCATTCTACTCGCCGTGGGAGTTTCACTCGTTCATTCTCGTGAGTGTTTACATCCCTCCGCAAGCGCACGTCTGCGGACAGAAACTCGCTGACCAGATCACAGAGACAGAACAACAACACCCGGACTCTGTTTTAATCATTCTTGGGGACTTTAATAAAGCCAATCTCTCCCGTGAACTGCCAAAATTCAGGCAGCATGTTACATGTCCCACCAGAGACAGTAATATATTGGATCACTGTTACACCACAATAAAGGATGCATATCACTCTGTTCCACAAGCAGCTGTCTGATCACTGACTGGTTCATCTTATACCAACTACAGGCAGAAACTTAAATCTTCTAAACCTGTAGTAAAGACTAAAGAGATGGACCAATGAAACAGAGCAGGATTTACACGCTTTTTTTTTTGACCTCACCGATTGGAGTGTTTTTGAAGATGCTACCACTGATCTGGACAAACTCACCGAGACCGTAACATCATATATTAGTTTTTGTGAGGATTTATGCATTCCTACCAGGACTTATTTAACATTCAACAACGATGAGATTTGGTTTTATGAAATATTAAGACATCTTCGTCGGGCCAAAGAGGATGCCTACAGAAATGGGGACAGAGTCTTGTATAATCAGGCCAGAAACAAACTGAACAAAGAGATTAGAGCGGCTAAAAGGACCTACGCTAAAAAGTTGGAAGACCAGTTTATTTCCAACGACTCAACTTCAGTGTGGAGAGGACTGAAAGCCATCACAAACTACAAGACACCCACCACCCTGCACTGAGGCTAATCAACAACTTGCTAACGACCTGAATGAGTTTTATTGTAGATTTGAAACACCCCACACCAATTCTGATCATCTCTCTACACAACCGGTTAACACCTCCTGCAATCCCCCTCTCCACACCTCCTGCTCTTCAAATCTGTGAAGATGATGTGCGCCAGGTCTTCAGGAAGAACAAAAGGAGAAAAGCACCTGGTCCAGATGGTGTGACATCAGCCTGTCTGAGAACCTGTACTGACCAATTGGCCCCCATCTTTTCACAGATCTTCAACAGATCTCTGGAGTTGTGTGAAGTTGCCTCTTCCTACTACAAACGCTCCACCATCATTCCCGTTCCAAAGAAACCCAAGATAACAGGACTTAATGACTACAGACCTGTGGCTCTAACGTCTGTTGTCATGAAGTCGTTTGAAAAACTTGGTTCTGGCTTATCTAAAGGACATCACTGGACCCTTACTGGACCCCCTGCAGTTTGCTTACCGAGCGAACAGGTCCGTGGATGATGTAGTAAACGTTGGACTGCATTATGTTCTGCAACAGCTAGACAGACCAGGGACTTATGTGAGGATCCTGTTTGTGGACTTCAGCTCGGCCTTTAACATGCTCATCCCAAACCTCCTCCTGCCCAAACTAACTCAGCTCTCCGTGCCCACCTCCGTCTGTCAGTGGATCAACAGCTTCCTGACAGACAGGCAGCAGCTAGTGAAGCTGGGAAAATACACATCCAGCACCCGTACAATCAGCACCGGAGCTCCCCAGGGCTGTGTTCTCTCCCCACTGCTCTTCTCCCTGTACACTAATGATTGCACATCTAAGGACCCCTCTGTCAAGCTCCTGAAGTTTGCAGACGACACCCACACTCATCGGCCTCATTCAGGATGGTGACGAGTCTGCTTACAGACAGGAGGTTAAAGAGCTGACTGTATGGTGCACTCTCAACAACCTGGAGCTTACACACGCTCAAAACAGTGGAGATGATCGTGGATTTCAGGAAAACCCCCCTGCTCTCCCCCCCACTCACCATCATGAACAGCACTGTGACTGCAGTGGAGTCATTCAGGTTCCTGGGAACCACCATCTCTCAGGACCTGAAGTGGGGACATTCACATTGACTCCATTGTGAAAAAGGCCCAGCAGTGGTTGTACTTCCTTCGCCAGCTGAGGAAATTTAACCTACCACAAGAATTGCTGAAACAGTTCTACTCCACCATAATTGAATCCATCCTCTGCACTTCAGTAACTGTCTGGTTCAGCTCAGCTTCTAAATCTGACCTCAGAAGACTACAGAGGGTAGTCCCGGACTGCCTGAGAGAATCATCGGTACAACCCTCCCTTCTATTCAAGAACTGTACTTATCCAAAAGGCTGGCAAAATCACTCTGGACCCCTCACATCCAGCACACTACCTCTTTGAACTGTTGCCATCTGGTCGACGCTACAGAGCACTGAGCACCAGAACGGGCAGACACAGGAACAGTTTCCTTCCCCCAGGCAATCCATCTAATGAACACTCGATAATAACTGTGGAACACACTACACTATTTATATTTATATACACATACACTTATTTATCTAACACACATACTTAGTGTACCTTAATTTTTTTTTTTTTGCACATAATATACCTGTACATACACAACTGCCTCCCTTTGTAATATACCTGCCCCATAATTTTTCATTTTTTATATTGTCATTTCTTATCGACCTTATTTGTATTTTTTTTTTTTTTATTCTTATTATTATGTGTTTTTTGTCTCCTGTCGCTGTCATTCTGTTGCACTGCGGAGCTTCTGTCACGAAAACAAATTCCTCGTATGTGTGAACATACCTGGGCAATAAAGCTCATTCTGATTCTGATTCTGATACTAAATCTTTTTTTTTTTTTCTTATTTTTCTTACTCAAATTATTCTTATTGTATCTTTCTAGTGCTCAAATAAATCACGTATATGATGTCTAAGTTTCTGTCTAGTGTTTAATAATTGAAAATAATATGTGTGGTGTGTTTAATGACTAAAATATTTTGTAGAACCCTTCAATACAGTTAAAGGTAAAGGTAAATTTTTTTTTTCTAGACATAGTCTCAGAATAATGGTTGCAGGAATCTCATTTTTCATGGTATCTCCTTCAGATTTGAAATAGAAACTCATGAGACATTTGACTTTCAAACCCATTGGTTTTCTAGATTGCTCCAGGACTGATTTCATGTGAGCATGGTTGAAACATGAGGAGCCGAATTCCACAGAAAGGCAACAGGATGTTGTAAATCAACTCCTAGCACCACAGTCTGAAGCAAGATAACCAACCAACTCTTTCAGAGAACAGCTTTCAACATTAACACCATTAGAACAATTATTGACTATTTCAATTCAGAGAAGAGATTGTCAAATTTGGTGCAAGTAATACAGATTGATGGTCAAAGAGATGCACAGCCTGACCATCACATGTAAACCCATGATGGTAATCATGATAACATGGATTGACTTCCCCCACATACAAGAGAATAACCAGACTGAAATTCCTTTAAGGGGACCTTTTAACCTCTGGTCTCCACAGAACGTCCTTATCTTAGAGAATGGCACAAAAACTGTCTTTTACAGATGTAGATGCACCAAAATGAACTAAAAAATACTTATAAAGGAATATCAGTCCATTGCTTAACTCCATATCATATATGAAACCCACACATTTGACTATCATGTTTCTAATCACTTATTGTGCATGTCTTTTTAATAACTATTCTATAGCTCAAGTATTCATATTCATGTTTAGTATGTGTGTGTTCGAATCTTCTTGCTTGAAACGTGTGCTTTGGCGTGCTTTGGCCTGCACGCCTGCTGCTACTTAGCCATGATGAGAAGAAACACTACCTGGTCTCATCAAACTTTACTTCTATTCTTTTACTTTAGTTTCTTTTTTCCGTTGAGAGTTTGTGTCCTGAGTTAAGTTTTGTAACGCTGTGTCTCTGAGTCTGACCTCGCGTACCCGTCTGAAACTTAAACCAGCCCATAACTCCGCATCGTCAGCCTACGCCCAACCACGGGCTTCCCAAGAGGTCACTTCAACGACTACTGAACTTCTAGCCAATCAGCAACCTCAGGAAACAACAAAGGGAACCTCCTTTACACAGGCAACTTTAAAGTTAACTTTAAAGGGTACATAACATACACAGTTTCACCTAATCTCATGTTAATCTTGAGTACCTATAGAGTAGTACAGCATCCTTCATATCTTCAAAAAGTCTTTATTTTTATCATATTTATAAAATAAAAATACAGCTTTCCGATTCTCTCCGGAAAAAGCAGAGCTCCTGGAGGTGTGCCGTGGGCAGAGCTATAATACTGATGTTTTGTGTTGTTTCCATTAACATATATTCACTTATGTGCTGATTTCCAACAAAAGACAGAAATCTGATGCAGTTGTACTTACATGAATGGTGTCTTTTATCACTGGAACCGCTCCATGTTTTAATAGCAAATTATGTGCAAATCCAGCGTCGACCAAGGCCTTGTTTATAAAACATTTGTCACTGAAATAACATGAACACACAACCGCACTTTCTACACTCTGTTGCTGCCCCAGATAAACAAACTACATCCACTGTTCGTGTAACGATGGGTTCTTTGCGAAGCTCAACACGGTAAACTTTCCCTCACATCCAAAAACACACTTATTTGGAGACATTCTTGAACAAATCCTATGCTGCCAAGGATTTCCTGATGAAGTACATTGATGAGCGTGGTCTCGCTCTCCTCCGGTCGATGTGTGCGTGGGCGCGCTTTTACGAGAGAAATGCTCATTGGTTTTGCGCTGCCATTCATTTCATGATTAAGTCCATTCTCTACTTCATTCAATCAAAAATTGTATAAAACAGGAAGTAATTTTTTCGGCACAGAAGTTCTCCGTCATTTGTCCATATTATTTTTTAAAACTTTGGCCATGTTTAGCATGAGAATCCATCTCTTTAACACTGTGAACAACTCTGAATACATGAAACACCATTGTAGCCCCCCCTTTAATTTCTTTACAATATAAGTATGCTTAAAATGTTTCGGAATGGGATATTTGTATGATTTGTAGGCAACATATAAATATCCTAGTTTGTCTAACTGCATCACTACATTGTACAAACACAGGTCAAAGCCATCTGATGTTCCATTTATCTAAAAGGAAAAGTTTATTGTTAGTTTCCTGTCTGAGCTGTTTCCCTTCACCTTTCACTTGGAAATGCATAATAACACTGAAGTCAGTTGCAACTTCAGCCTGGAACACACCAAGCCGACGCCGATGAACTAGTGGTAACGAAAGCAGACTGCAGGATCGGCTCACGTCGGCAGCGTCTGGGTCCAGATTTGCCCTGACACACCAAGCCGATTCTCGACACCCGATGGCCAACTAACACGTCCGTTCTGCGCCTGCGTAGGAAATACCTTTCCATACCAGCAGGTGGCAGTAGTCTTGGCAGTAGTTACTCAAAGCGGGAAACCGGAAGAAGATGCAGTGATACAAAAAATATACAAAGAAAAAGCATATCGGAGTCTCGCTATCCACAGACGGATTTGTGATATTTCGTAAATGTCTGACATGTTGCATCTTTTTTAAATAATCATGAATGATAATCACGAGAATTAATCACAACAAATGCAAACAAATGAAAAAACCAAGTATGTCCCCGTTGACTTCGTTGTTTACTTGCTTTATCACTTCCGTTTTTTTCTTCTAGAGCACTGGTTGGCTGGCTGAACAGCCAATCAGAATGATCAGATGGCCCGACTGACTGACAAGCCCCGATGCCGATTCAACATGTCGAGTCGGCCATTACAAAGCTGATGAGGACCAATTTCAGTCGACGGTGTGGAACACACTGAGAAGATTTAGTCGGCCAACCGTCGGCTTGGTGTGTTCCAGGCATTCTGATTCACGGGTACTTTACTATTGATATTTTTCAAGGTATTGAAGTTAGAAATGCCTGTATCATGACCACTAATTCACATACTTTGTCAATAAAATAAAAGTACCCATTATCCACAGATCTTAGATGTGAATGAATATTTTTTTTGGTAATTAAATATCGCCAGCTAAAAAGTAACCGTGTTCTGCCGTGGCTCCCTCTGGTGGACATCATCAGTATTAAGGGCTTCAAGAAAGTGCTGTAAAGTTGTTTTTATTTTGGATACAAGCCTTAGACGTTCACTATTTTCTTCAACATTAAATGATGAACTAAAGATTTTGTATTGTCATTATTTAAAAGCTACTGTTCCTTTTAAAAACAGCCTTAACGATTTCCATCAAAAGTAAAGCACTAAATTTAAATGATTTAAAGTGGCCATTGTTACTATTTCTTTTTTCTCGCCCTTCACTTTTGATTATTCTTGTGTAAGACATCCCTTGGGGAATTTTCTGCTATTATGTGCACATCACAGACATACCTACAGACAAAACAAAAAAATAGACCTTGAGTAAACACACACACACAGAGAGTGAGAAAGAGAGAGAGAGAGAGAGAGAGAGAGAGAGAGAGAGAGAGAGAGAGAGAGAGAGATGCTCCCTTGCACATCTCACACGTCTTAACATCCATAAAGGGTATTGTTTGATCTCTGAGCACTTTGATTGGATGCTCGAGACATCCTATATGTTGCTGTATGAATATAAATATGACCCATCTTCCTTAATAAAGTTGAGAGTGTTATGGCCGCCCACTGGCTCTCTGTATCAGTTTGATTCTCCGGGGATCCTGCGCTGCGACTGCTCTAAACCACAGCTGATGACTGCTCATCAAGACTCTGAACAACTTACTGCAAAGCCTCCAGGCAAAAAGACTACTGTTAAAACAACAAATTCATTTACACAGAACAACAAGGTAAGAACTACACAGCAAGTATAAGACATACAAGAAATTTGTCTTAGAGCAGATGGGATAAAAAATGTTCTGATAAAAACACTTTTACAGAAATTTGCACAGCTGGGTTAAAGTAAAGTAACTAAGATATATGAAAATAAAATCAAACTGCTTTAGTAAGTCAAACATGAGTAGAAGGTGTGTTGATGTTTGTGTTGTTCACCAGGTCATGGAGATCCACCCGTCTGCTGTGATTCTGCTGCTGCTCTTGGCTGCTTCTTTCACTGCTTATGGTCAACCAGATGATATAAAGCCTCGTTATCGAAAATTCCTCAGTCAGCATGTGGGTCTCCGAGTGAGTGAGCATGCTTGTGACAGAGAAATCAGAAAGAGAGACATCACTGCCCCTGGAAATGACTGCAAAGAAGTCAACACTTTCATTCAAGCAAATAAGAATGATATTAAAGTAGTATGTGGCAAAGGAGGAACTCCAAAGGGCAAAAATCTGTTTAAGAGCAACAAGCCTTTTCCTCTGGTCACGTGTAAATTAAAAAGTGGGGAGAGACGCCCAAAATGCCAATATAGAGGGAAAAAGTCCACTCGTTACATTGTTTTGGGTTGTGATAGAGGATGGCCTGTACATTATGAGGAAGGCATAATTTAATGGATAGATGACAGGCTAAATAGATCCTCACAAAGCTTGACAAAATTTTGCTAATCATTTGTTCACCACTCTTTTTCTGTCAAAAAATTGCAGTGGCTTAACTATGTTTTCAGATGTGCTGTAAATCTGCAAACCACTGCTTGATACAGTCTAAAGTCCACCAATGAGGCACAGCTGTGAACATGAACACAGTGGCAATAGATTTTATTACATTGTTTGTTGAGATTTATTACATTGTTGCTATATTACAATTTCTAATTATATTTGAGTAATAGATAAATGACCTCTGTCATTATGGCCATCTGCAGGATGGAGAATACGGTCTCTCATATCATGGTGCACCAGTCTGTTTTTACATTAATTAAGCATAATGTTAAAATTGTATTTAACTTTAATGATAGGCTATATTCTTCAGAATCTTTCTGAGGTCTTCACTTCGTCATGCAAATCTCTGTGTGTAATTGTGCATTTGTGTGCAAATCAAGTGCATGATTCAGCTAATCTAACACAATTTTAAGCACTCTGTTACCAATTTTTGGGCATTTAAAAAAAATAAAATAATAATAATAATAATTGGGAGTAGTGGATGTGCAAAAATAGATGAGGATAAGAAAGATGAAGATGTTTACCACCTGTCTCTAATCTTCAAATAAAACGTCTTTACTACCCTTAAACTCAACTGCTTGATTGTCTTGCATCTCAGCAACACAAAATTAGAGATAGTAAATATCCACAAACTAATATTTAGAGAATAGAAGAGAAATAAAGATAAAACAGCTGGAGGTGAGTTAGACTGAGATCCAGATCAAAACCATGACTCAAAGTTCTGAATTCAAATGTGGTGTGGAGTTTAGGTTAAGAAGATAAGGTCTATTATATTATTATGTTTTGCAAAACAGATTCCGGATATATATTTTATGCATTTGACATAATAATATATATATATATATATATATATATATATATATATATATATATATATATATATATATATATATATATTATATCAAATGGATAAAATATATATATCCAGAATCTGATTTGTGTATATATTTTTATACAAATGATATATATATATATATATATATATATATATATATATATATATATATATATATATATATATATATATTTTTTTAATGTAGTTAATGATTAATTAATAATAAAACAAAGCTACAGTAGTTGCAAGCAGCAATGACGGGCCCAAGCACAGTGCCATAGGCACATACAGGCTCAAAACAAAGCACTGTGGGCATTTGCATTTAACACCAGGAAAATAAAAGAGGACTATTTTCAAAATCTGTTGTAAATGCAACTATGAATGTGAATCATGTGATCAGACCCAGGACCAAAAAAGTGCTGCTCAACTTTCTCAACTGAACCGCTTATTTTTTATTTTATTCCTTTTTGCGATTTGTTTGCTTTTTATTTTTGTGGTTGATATTATGTGATGTGTGATTATTCTTTTTTTATGTTTCCGTTCTCTGCAATAATAATAATAATAATAATAATAATAATAATAATAAAGATGTTGGATGAAAAGCAGCACAAAAGCTGTATATTTAGTATACATATATAAGTATGTTTACCATACCACTCCTTTACTAATTGTATTTATATTGTATTAGGTTTATTACATAGCTTGCACGTGCACGGTGAAACCACTATAGGATATAGTTTAGTGTCCCTGTTATGCTTTATATTGTTACATTCTAAAATGATGTGTTTTACTGTGGCTCCCTCTGGTGGACATCATCAGTATTAAGGGCTTCAAGAAAGTGCTGTAAAGTTGTTTTTATATCGGATAAATGCCTTAGACGTACACTCTTTTTTTTTCCACATTAAATGATGTGCCATTGAAAATGAATGTCAGTTCTTTTTTTTATTGATTAATGTATCTGATTCATGTTTTGAATGATTGAATTTTTGAAAGAAAGATTGAGTGTTTGAATTTGGAGGGTCAGTGGTTGCGTTGCAAAAGATCATCAGACTGGCTATGATGTAAGATTGACTGATTCTATTACTTTTAGAAATTATGTGGTGAAAGTGAGTGCAATAGTTCACAGCAAAAAGACAATAGATCTTTTCCCAGCTACTGGAAATGTAAAATGTTCAATCTTTTTTGCTGTTTCTTGATTCCAGACTAGTACAACCATATCTCAGACTTGATCAATCACATGTAAGACATTATTTTGGACCCACCACAGGCATATGATTGGGGTAAAGACACGAGTCAATGGTTTTCTAATTGGGCCACGTATTTCAATATGCGGTTATGCCTGTGTTGATAATTCTGCTAATCATGTGGGTCATGTATATTACAATATTTGGAAGGAATGATAAGACAAGCTTTGCAGTTCATTATAGACCACAGTATTAAACTATGAACTGAAGATTTTGTATTGTCATTATTTGAAAGGTACTGTTCCTTTAAAAAACAGCCGTAAACGATTTCAATCAAAAGTGAAGCACTAAATTATAAATGATTTTAAGTGGCCATTGTTAATATTTCTTTTTTCTTGCCATTCACTTTTGATTATTCTCGTGTAAGACATCCCTTTGGTAATATTCTGCAGTTATGTGCACAACATAGACATACCTACAGACAAAACAAGAATTAGACCTTGAGTAAACACACACACACACACACAGAGAGAGAGAGAGAGAGAGAGAGAGAGAGAGAGATGCTCCCTTGCACATCTTACATGTTTTAACATCCATAAAGGGTATTGTTTGATCTCTGAGAACTTTGATTGGATGCTCGGGACATCCTGTATGTTGCTGTATGAATATAAATCTGACCCATCTTCCTTAATAAAGTTATGAGTGTTATGGCCGCACACTGGCTCTCTGTATCAGTTTGATTCTCCGCGGATCCTGCGCTGTGACTGCTCTAAACCACAGCTGATGACTGCTAGCATCAAGACTCTGAACAACTTACTGCAAAGCCTCCAGGCAAAAGAAGACTACTGTTAAAACAACGTATTCATTTACTCAGAACAACAAGGTAAGAACTTTAGAACTTTACTCAGCAAGTATAAAAAATGGGAAAAAAAATGTACTGATAAAAACACTTTAACAGAAATTTGCACAGCTGGGTTAAAGTAAAGTAACTAATATATATGGAAATAAAAACAAACTGCTTTAGTAAGTCAAACATGAGTAGAAGGTGTGTTGATGTTTGTGTTGTTCACCAGGTCATGGAGATCCACCCGTCTGCTGTGATTCTGCTGCTGCTCTTGGCTGCTTCTTTCACTGCTTATGGTCAACCAGATGATATAAAGCCTCGTTATAAAAAATTCCTCAATCAGCATTTGGGTCCTCATGTGAATGAGCATGCTTGTGACAGAGAAATCAGAAAGAGAGACATCACTGCCCCTGGAACTGCAAATGGCTGCAAAGAAGTCAACACTTTCATTCAAGCAAATAAGAATGATATTAAAGTAGTTTGTGGCAAAGGAGGAACTCCACAGGGCAATAATCTGTTTAAGAGCAACCAGCGTTTTCCTGTGGTCACGTGTAAATTACAAACTAGGCAGAGACACCCAAATTGCCAATACAGAGGGAAAAAGTCCACTCGTTACATTGTTTTGGGTTGTGATAGAGGATGGCCTGTACATTATGAAGAAGGCATAATTAATGCATAGATGACAGGCTAAATAGATCCTCACAAAGCTTGACAAAATTTTGCTAATCATTTGTTCACCACTCTTTTTCTGTCAAAAAGTGCAGTGGCTTAACTATGTTTTCAGATGTGCTGTAAATCTGCAAACCACTGCTTGATACAGTCTAAAGTCCACCAATGAGGCACAGCTGTGAACATGAACACAGTGGCAATAGATTTATTACATTGTTTGTTGTGTTTGTTGTGCTTTAAAAAGCTATATTACAATTGTTAATTATATTTGAGTAATAGATAAATGACCTCTGTCATTATGGCAGTCTGCAGGATGGAGAATACGATCTCTCATATCATGGTGCACCAGTCTGTTTTTACATTCATTAAGCATAATGTTAAAATGTATTTAACTTTAATGATATATTCTTCAGAATCTGAGGTCTTCACTTCTTCATGCAAGTCTCTGTGTGTAATTGTGCATTTGTGTGCAAATCATGTGCATGATTCAGCTAGTCTAACACAATTTTAAGCACTCTGTTAACAATTGTTGGGCATTAAAATAATAATAATAATAATAATAATAATAATAATAATAATAATAATAATAATAATTGGAAGTAGTGGATGTGCAAAAAATATATGAGGATAAGAAAGATGAAGATGTTCACCACCTGTCTCTAATCTTCAAATAAAACGTCTCTACTACCCTTAAACTCAACTGCTTGATTGTCTTGCATCTCAGCAACACAAAATTAGAGATAGTAAATATCCACAAACTAATATTTAAAAAGTGGAGTCACAATGACATCCAGATCAAACCATGACTCGGCGTTCTGCGTCAAACCCATTGAGACTCCCCAGATCAAGACCACAAGATCAAATTCTATAGACAACTCCGATGTGGATTCAATCAGATATTACAAATCAGATTTCTGGATATACATATAATCCAAGACTAAGTAGACGATTATGGCTACAAAATCAACATTCCTGGGATATATGAATTACTGATGCATTTAGGATATATATAGATATATAATATCTATATAGTAGATATATATCTATATATATATATATCAGTTATTTTATATATATCTATTATAGATATATTATAGAATTATATCCAATGCAGAAATAGATCCATCTGATTGTATTAGATTTTAGCACAGGAATTTTATATACTTATATATTATATAATAATATGAATATATATTATATATATACATTTCCTTTTTACATGTAGTGTAAGTGATGTAATTTAATAATAACAAAGTTACAGGTACGTCTTGCAAGCAGCAATGACGGGCCCAAGCACTACTGGATTGGCCATAGGCACAGTTTGGAGGCTCAAGGAATACAAAGCACTTGGGTTTGCATTTATTGTACGCATTTAAAGATCCAAAATAAAAGAAGGACTATTTTTCAAAACTGTTGTTTTAAATGCAACTATGAATGTGAAGTCATGTGAATCAGACCCAGGACCAAAAAAGTGTCCTGCTCAACTTGGCTCAACTGAACAGCGTATTTTTTATTTCACTTCCTTTTTTTGCGTTCACCAACCCATTTGAGTTTGCTTTTTATTCCTTTTGCGATTTGGGTTGCCTTTTATTGTCGTGTTGACTATTCTTCGTGTTGTTTTTGGATGGAGCGAGGAGAATGTTTCCGAAACCCTCCCTGCAATAATAATCATAATAAATAATAATAATAGTCTCCCGCTAATAATAATAATAATAAGCCCTTAATACTAATGTGTGGATGAAAAAGACACACGCACAGAGCCCCCCCCCTGTATATTTATTGGTATAAATATATAAGTATGAATTTACCATACCACTCCGTTTCACTAATCGTATTTAATATGAGTTGTATTAGGTTTATTACATAGAAGTCGTGCCCGTGCACGGTGAAACCACTATAGGATATCAGTCTGTTTAGGTGTCCCTGTTATTAGTGCTTTATATTGTTACATTCTAAATGACAAGCACCTATATGTGTATTCTCGCTGTGGCTCCCCTCTGGTGGACATCATCAGTATTAAGGGCTTCAAGAAAAGTGCTGTAAAGTTGTTTTATATCGGATACATGCCTTAGAGTAATACGTTCACTCTTTTTTTTTTTTTTCACATTAAAAATGATGTCTTTTGCCATTGAAAATGTCTGAATGTCAGTCTTCATGTATCTCATAAAGCATCTTAAAGCACCTGATTCAAGTTTTGAAAGCTAGACTGAGACACAGAAAATATTGCATGTTTCCATTTGGAGGGTCAGTGGTTGCGTTGCAAAAGATCACTGGACTGGCTATGATGTAAAAGTGACTGATTCTATTATTTTTATAAATGATGAGGTGAAAGCGAGTGCAGCAATTCAGAGCAGAAAGACACCAGACCTTTTCCCAGCTACTGGAAATGTAAAATGTTCAATTTTGTTTGCTGTTTCTTGATTCCAAACTAGTACCACAATATCTCAGACTTGATCAATCACATGTAAGACATTATGTTGGACCCACCACAATGGCATAGGATTGGGGTAAAGACACGAGACAATGGTTTTCTAATTGGGCCACGTATTTCAATATGCGGTTATACCTGTGTTGATAATTCTGCTAATCAAGTGGGTCATGTATATTACAATATTGGGAAGAAATGATTAAGACAAGCTTTGCAGTTCATTATAGACCACAGTATTAAAATATGAACTGAAGTATTTTTGTATTGTCATTATTTGAAAGCTACTATTCCTTTATAAAACAGCCTTTCCATTACAAGTGAAGCACTAAATTATAAATGATTTAATGTGGCCATTGTTAATATTTCTTTTTTTCTTGCCCTTCACTTTTGATAATTCTTATAAATGATTTAATGTGGCCATTAATATTCTGCAGTTATGTGCACAACAAAGACATACCTACAGACAAAACAAGAATAGAAACCTTGAGTAAACACTCACACACACACACACACACACACACACACACACAGAGAGAGAGAGAGAGATGCTCCCTTGCACATCTTACATGTTTTAACATCCATAAAGGGTATTGTTTGATCTCTGAGCACTTTGATTGGATGCCCGGGACATCCTGTATGTTGCTGTATGAATATAAATATGACCCCTCTTCCTTGATAAAGTTGAGAGTGTTATGGCCGCACACTGGCTCTCTGTAAAATCAACGTATTCATTTACTCAGAACAACAAGGTAAGAACTTTAGAATTTTACTCAGCAAGTATAAGATATACAAGAAATTTGAAAAAAAAAAAATAATAATAATAATAAATTGGGGAAAAAAATGTACTGATTAAAACACTTTAACAGAAATATGCACAGCTGGGTTATTAGTAGTCAAACATGAGTAGAAAGGTGTGCATAGTAGAATGTGTGTTGTTATAGTAGAATGTGTGTTGTTTTGATGTTTATTCTGCTGCTGCTCTTGGCTGCTTGTTTCACTGCTTATGGTCAACCAGATCATATAAAGCCCCGCTATCAAAAATTCCTCAATCAGCATTTGGGTCCTCATGTGAGTGAACGTGCTTGTGATAGTGAAATCAGAAAGAGACACATCACTGCCCCTGGAACTGCAAATGGCTGCAAAGAAGTCAACACTTTCATACAAGCAAATAAGAATGATATTAAAGTAGTTTGTGGCAAAGGAGGAACTCCACAGGGCAATAATCTGTTTAAGAGCAACCAGCGTTTTCCCCTGGTCACGTGTAAATTACAAAGTGGGCAGAGACACCCAAATTGTAAATATAGAGGGAAGAAGTCCACTCGTTACATTGTTTTAGGGTGTGATAGAGGATGGCCTGTACATTATGATGAAGGCATAATTAATGCATAGATGACAGGCTAAATAGATCCTCACAAAGCTTTACAATATTTTGCTAATCATTTGTTCACCACTTGCAATAGATTTATAACATTGTTTGTTGTGCTTTAAAAAGCTATATTACAATTTCTAATTATATTTGAGTAATAGATAAATGACCTCTGTCATTATGGCACTCTGTAGGATGGAGAATACGGTCTCTCATATCATGGTGTGCCAGTCTGTTTTTACATTCATTAAGCATAATGTTAAAAATGTATTTAACTTTAATGATATATTCTTCAGAATCTGTCTGAGGTCTTCACTTCGTCAAGTCTCTGGGTGTAATTGTGCATTTGTGTGCAAATCATGTACATGATTCAGCTAATCTAACACAATTTTAAGCACTCTGTTAACAATTGTTTGGCATTTAAAAAAAATAAAAATAATAATAATAATAATTGGGAGTAGTGGATGTGCAAAAATAGATGAGGATAAGAAAGATGAAGAAGTTTACCACCTGTCTCTAATCTTCAAATAAAACGTCTCTACTACCCTTAAACTCAACTGCTTGATTGTCTTGCATCTCAGCAACACCAGGTTAGAGATAGTGAATATCCACAAACTAATATTTAGAGAATAAAAGAGAAATAAAGATAAAACAGCTGGAGTTAGACTGAGATCCAGATCAAAACCATGACTCAAAGTTCTGATTACAAATCCAATGTGGCCTCAAGATTAAGACCACAAGATCAAGACTATTAGTCTATTATGGCTAACAAATCAGATTCCGGATATATATTTTATCCATTTGATATAATATTTTTTTTTTAATGTAGTTAATGATACTATTGTATTGTTGTGCCCCCTTAACTTTAATCAAATAAAAAAGTAAATGAATAATGGGGTCAAAATAGAATGTTATTAAAACATAAAAGTAAATTATTAAATAAATAAATAGTAATTATGGGGTCAAAATAGAATGTTATTCAAGCATTCAGAAATCATGCAAAAGAAAATGAAGTAGTTTTACTATGATAAAATCATGGTTAATTTTTGTAAGGGTTGTGAAGTCCACGTTTTTGTTGAAGAAATGATAAAGGCTGTGTCATCATATAGCAAAAAGGTGGCCAAAAATGAAAGATAAAGTGAATATTTGAATTAAATGTTTGGTCAGTAGCCTAAACAAGGATTTGATCCTCCTGTAAGTGTAGCAGCAGCAATTACATGGCATTTGGCTCCCTTTGCAGGCATTTGTTATAACATGTACATAAATTGTTTATTTTGTATTTGCCTACATTAATAAATTTTTTATTGTTATTATTAACCAATCATTATTGCCTCATTGTTTTTTATATAATGCATTTTAAGTCATTTTTAAAGGTTATTGATGGCTAAGGTCTGTTTTTATAGCAACAACAACAAAAATTACAGTATATTAATATACTTCTTTGTAAATTATTATTTGAAATATCAAAACCATGGTTAATTTGCAGTTAACATGGCTACAAGTTGAAATATCAAAAGTGTGTTTTGTTAAAAACATGGGTAATTTTCGTAAGGGAACTTGAGAAAAAAAAGAAAAGAAAAGAAAAGAAAAGAGAGAGAGAAAAAAAAAAAACTTGTTTTCAGGAATGTGCCTGAAAGTGATAAACGGGCCTCATTTTTATCTAAATGATTTATACTTTATTTTAATATATATTAAACATGTATAAGGTGTGCATTTTAAGCTGACACCTAAATGAACACATTACAATTGTTTTATGACTGCAAGTCTTTCTTCTCAAATGCTATTGAGCTTCAAATTTGCTTTTGAGTCCATGTGAAAAAGTAGCATAATTTACATATGACTTACAGTTTGTTTTAATAAATATCAAACATTCAATTTAATGGTGCATTATAGCTGTCACCTTACAGTTGTTTTTTTTCATTCTTCTCAAATGCTACTGACGTTAGAAAAGTGTATACCAATATCGCATCTAAATTTGAGACTCTCGAACGTCCAACGTCAAGCCAACTTAAGGGCTTTTTTTTTTTTTTTTTTTTTTTTTTTACCTTCTTTAGTTTTCTTTTCTCTGCGCCGGATTACGCAGTGGCGCCCCTAGAAAATTTTAATAGGGGTGGCCAGATGAGGCCACAGTAAATCTTGGGGTGGCACATCAAAAAATAAATAAATAAATAAAGGGTTTGCAATATTGACAAAAAAATTATATCTCTGTGATTTCTGGGATTTTATCGATAACGAAAATTAGACAATATTTTGCTGTGTGTGTTATTGTGCTGATATCTTATTTCTAAGTGTGCTGACAGCTGAGGCTTTTTTTTTTTTTTTAACCTTTACCGGGGCCATTTTTTTCTAAAAGTGTGCACCATCTTTTAAGTCAGACACTTGCATTTGGGCTGTTAACAAGCAAATGCGATCAGTATCAACAAAATTGATCTTTGCAATGCAGAGAAAACAGAAACTGCATCTGAAGTGCCATTTAGATGTTTTTACACACTGTTTAATGGAGCTCTGAGGGACATGGGATACTTTAACCTGGAGTTACAATTATATAAATAATGTTTTATATTTTAAACATAAAACATTGAAAACTGATGTTTGAAATTGTTTAAAAAATGAAAAGGTACCTTAAAATGTGAAATTAAACCAGCCAGTAGGTGGCAGCGAGTCACTGTTAATAAGTGAGTCATTGCGATTGAACCGAATCATTTAAATGGTTGATTTATTCAGGAACGAAACACTATCATGTTGCTCAGAGACGCAAAACAGTGGCTGTTTTTGGAATGATTTTTGTTTTTAGAAATAGAGATTAAAAGTGAATATGTTGTCTAAAACGTAAAACTCTTGATATTAACTTCTTGTTTATTGAACTGTTGTATGAAATCAATGTCACATTTGCAATTATGCAGACTTCTGGGAGAAAAACGTCACTCTTCGTGTGATAGTAACTATATTAAATGATATATATAATTATATAAATCTAAAATTAATAGATTTAAAATAGATTTTAAATAATAGTAGCCTGCAAATCATCCTAGGGGTGGCCAGAGTTTATACAGGGGTGGCCGTGGCCACCCCTGGGGATTACTGGTGTACTTTACTCGACCCAGGATGTACTTTTCTCTTCGCTGGATTGGATTCCGCAAACATGAGGTGCGATCGGTCGCGAGCGCGGATGGGAGAATGGCGGAAGGTTTTTTTTTTTTTTTTTTTTTTTTTTTCGTTTGTTTGGAGCAACTGGGATGGTGCCCCCTCTGGGAGTTGGCTACTCTGCGTATAGGGAGCGGCGGTAGGAACAAGGAAAACAAAGCACTGTGGGCATTTGCATTTAATAAGGCGATGAACTTCCCGTCAACTGGTTAAATAGTCAAGGTCATGTTTGCATTGTCCAGTGTTTAAAAGTCACGTTAGTTTTGCAATAAAAAGCTGCAGCGATACTGATTTATAACAGTGAAGTCTGATCTTACGTTTGGAGCAAGTTGTATCTGTATTTTTCTGAGATTTATTCACAACATTGCTGCTGATTACTATAAAGCCTCCAGGCAAAAGAAGACAACTGTGAGAATTCTTATCCACAAATGCACAATTTCACACAAATATTTCCGGTTTACGAGCAGCCAGCCTTTTCCTGTGGTCACATGTAAATTACAAAGTGGAGAAAGACACCCAAGATGTGTATATGGTAAAGGAAGTGGGTCCACTCGTAACATTGTTTTGGAATGTGATGAAGGCTGGCCAGTACATTATGCTGAAGGCAAAATTAATAGATAGACGACAGGCTAAATATGGGGCCTCTCAAAGCTTAACAATATTTTGCTAATCATTTGTTCACTTCTCCTTTCCACCGTTCTTTGTTTTTGAAGTGCAATAAAAAATCTAATCTGCAGTGGCTTTAACCAGTTTTTCACATAAATATGGCAACCACAAGTTGACAGTGTAACCAGTGAATCACAGCTGTGCCAACATTATATGTACTTTAAAACATGGCATTGTATGTTGTAATTAAAGAAGCTGTCTTACACTCTCTAATTATATTTGAGCTAATATTTATTTCCTTTTGAAGAGCCACATCCTTTTCATTTGTGTTAGCTAAAACTTTGGTCAAAAACAAAAAAAAAAAAGGTCTGCCACTTGGTTGGTTTATTTGATTTTAATTTTTACATTTAATTTTAAATTACAATATTGCATTAGTCCCTAAAAAAGTAACTTAGTGACTTATTATGAAAAGCAATACATTGCATTACTCTTTACTCATCTAAGCCAGGCTTGCTTGTTTGTTTTTATTTTAAAAGTTATTTTTTTATTTAGTTGTTTGTTGATTTAAATTGTTTTTTTTAAGTATGTTTTATTTTTTTGTTATTTGAGTTACTTGTAATGTGTTACCCACAACAATGAAATAATCACCACAAGGGTGAACAAAACCACCACAAGCAAAACTAAATGACCTGGAAAAACAAAAAACACAAAAGCAAAATACAGTGAACTAACCTGTCTCCGTAAATCGTAATAAAAAGTACCGATTCATTGTTAGCTTAGTCCACGGTTATGATAACACACACAGATATTTTTAAGAGACACTGATACCAGACATTATTATAGAATCATGCATTTCTTAATAATGTTTAAAAACATACAAATATTGATCAAGTTCATTTCCTTGTTTCAGAAAATAAAACTGCATTACTGGTTTTACTTGTACTGTTTGCTGAAGTAAAGGTAAGGAACAAGAAAGGAAAATGTCTAACAATATTCTGCCTAGAGTGCAAGGCACAATATTTAAAAACAGTTTACTAAAACACCTTTAGTTTTAAGGAAAAAAAAGAAAAAGAAACAAGCAAGTTTTTGTGAAGAGAGCATATATTAGCATTGACAATTATGTTACTTTCCTTAAATGTTTACCTAATATAAATAAACATCATTATACATCACCATTGAGGCAACTTACTTCTTTACAACGAGCACCAGACAAAAAAGACAAAAGTAGGAACAAGGGAAGAGTGTTGCCAAAAGAAAGAACAAGAAATCCGCAAGTCTAAAGCTGAAGGCTGGGCTGACCAAGTGGAGTATTTAAGTGAAAGCAATCATCTTCATCAAACAGTGATGATATTCCACAAGCAAAACATGTCAGCAAAATACATTCATTCCTTGAGTAAAAAATAAAATAAAAATCACACTTGACAATCAAAGCTGATCACTATAGAACTGAAAGAGATATGAGGAAAGACAAATGACAACATAAAATGTCACCTCATAAAATTTAAAAGATGTTCACAACTTTAGGTAAGATAAGTGACTCATTTTTGTGCATTTCAGAAATGAAGGTGAACATAAATCTACCAAACGTATTACGACTTACTTTAATTGAATAGCATTGTTTATCAAGTATACAGACATCTGTGTGAATTGTTCTTTAACATTCCTCCTGAGAAACATCATATTTATTATTTTTCAAGTTTAATGTCAGCGACAGCAAAGCGTTTCACCAACTTTAAAATAAATCAATGAATTTCTGAGCTTATTAAGGCTGGTTTAGGTTCTGATGTATCTTATGGAAATATAAAACGCTATTCATAGTTGGCCAGCCAGTGTTTTCTGATGAGGGTGGATGGCTAAGGGTTACTGTTTATAGTTAAATCATAAACTTTAGTCAACATAATGATAACAGTCTTTTTCCAATAATAGCAACAATACCAGTAAAAACATATGAGTAGTGTAGTGTATTAACTGTTAATAGCACTTGTGTCCTCCAGACTGTGTATGAGGAGTAAAATCCTCTTCATTCTTATTTCCTTACTCCGAGAAGCAAAATTACTTAATATTTTGTTTACTGAAACATATAAGTTTATGTTTAGAACAAGGGAAGATGTCTGTCAATAATTATGTTTTTAATCTGTGTTTTTTGTTTGATTTAAGTTTATGTTTAGAACAAGGGAAGAGAGTAGTGAATTGCATTTTTATTCATCCTGTCTGCTGCTTTTGGGTAGACCGTCACTGTTGTCAGTTTTAAAATGAATTGAATGGAAAATAAGGAACAATTCAGATCTTTAAGGTTTCTGGAATTATTTGACTTTTTTATTCGTAGTTTAGCATATTTCAAACTGGGGTCAACATATAAAAAACAATGAAGGTATCCAAGGGTTTCCCTTACTTTTAGACCAACTGGTAAGTTGACAAATTTAGATTTAATCCGACCGTGAAATATAGGTGTAGGCCATATCACTAACTCATGATACCAAAAATAACTATGTGAGTCAACCGTGATACAATTACTCTGTGAGCAAAGAGTTTCATCTGATCCTCTTCTCTTCATTTTTTATTAATTCTTTGTAGTTGTCAATTTATGTTAAATTGTTGTAATTGTAGCGTGATTCAGTTTAGTCAACTTCATCAGTCCCTTTCAATGAAAGCATCAAAATTATAAATAATGTTACATTGATGTAATGGAAGCCTCGTCAGTCATTGTCCTGTAAGAAAAACCCAGATTCACACAGGGTAAACAGTAATGCGGCGGAATGAACTGAATTAAACACAAAAACAAAAATACTAGAGCGTCCGGACTGTTTTTTTTTTGGCAGTAGGTTTGTTTGTTTTTTTTTTTTTTTTTTTTTTTTCTGTTGCTCATACAGAGGCTTTCATTTCTTAAATTTATAGTCCTCTTTCCTTATATTGGTATTTTATTAATAAGACACTTGCTCTCTGAAACAAGTTTTTTTTTTGGCATGTTTTTATATTCACTGTTATTTAGTTTATTTTTGTAATGATGTTTGAGTGTCCTGCCACTGCCTCAGCAGTGAATATCGGCCTCTGAGATAGAACATAACAGTCCTACTATATAGATATTATATAAAAAAAAAAAAAAAAAAAAACGAAGATGACAGTTCAAAGTTTACATGTTATATTCTACTCTACCATTTTATAATTAAATCATATAAAAAAAAATCAACTGCTACAATACTCATACGATGACAGTTAATATGGGTTTTAAACAAGGAAAAAATAAACTGGGTTGCCATAATTGTTTTTTATAATTTATTCATTTAAAATTTCTTTTATAGTACTTGTTTTTGTTAAAAAAAAAATATTCATACCACTGTTCTTTTAAAGAACTTGCTTTACCCGCCTTGCCGGCGGGACAGTAAAACACACCAGCACCCAGCAGCAGCCGTACCACGCACAAATGAACCCCACACATCTTCCTATTACAGCAACTAAAGGCAGGACCTGGATATGAACAAAAAGGAAGACAGACAGTACCATTAATTCTAGACAGGTGAACAGATAATCCACCCCACTATTTAACAATAGCCTTGAGTGGATATTTTTTACTTTGGTCATTCACAGTTGTATATGATGAATGCATAACTCTGTCTGTCTTTTAGCACAAGGCAGTCCACAAAATAATTACACCTGTGAACGTGAGTGTCAAAAATACTCTTTTAATTTGGTCTTTAATTTTGTTTTGGATGTAAAATTTGTTGTTTTTTGAAATTGTTTTAGAAATAATGTTATGCTGTAAACTTGTTTAAGAAATAAAGCGTTGCTGTCACTGACTGGTGGATCTTTAGTTTATATCCTCCAGAGTCTGTGGTTCTTGTGTTCATGATGGTCAGAAATCCAGTCGTGATGATTCAGCTTCAGTCCTGTCTCTGAATCTCTCTTCACACCGATCATCTGTACAGATCTTACTCTGATCTCCAGTGATTTCAGCGATGATAATGTCATAAAAATACCATCTCATCAGATAATTTGGGTTTTTTGTTTCACCAGGATCTAAAGTAACAGACTTTCCTTCCATCACTGACTTATCTCTTTCATCAGCAAAAACACCTGATCATCAGATAATTTGGGTTTTTTGTTCTGGCGGAAAACAAACACACACATCAATAAACAAAAAACAAAAAACCCGAAACATGGCGAAAGCGATTACCCCAGCCTTCCGTTCAGGTCTGAAAAAGAAACATTCATGCATAATCGTGCCTATAGTGTAAACACATTTTGCATATTTATTTTTCATTACATTTAACCAGATAATAACAAAAGCTGATCAGAGATTGTATGACTGCTGTCATCTCCATCTGAGCTCAAATGCAGCTTCTTATGAACAAAATTACCTATTACAACTAAGAGATTGGCAATGTAATTGGCTAAGTTTTAACTAAAATGATCTGTTTAGTAATGTAAATGGCGCAGCAAATTTGTTAAGTGTTTATATTAAGAGTTTGTTAATTTATTTGGATAGTTTTTAAATTAAATGATATGTTTTTTAATGTAAATGGATCAGCAGATTTGTTAAAGATGTTATTTATACTGATATTAATATGTTAATTGATATAGAGGTAAAGAAAATAACAACAATAATATTTGAACTGAAATCTGTGAAAATGTCTGTGCTGCCGCTCGATGTTCTCCTGTCTATAGAGTCCCGAGTCTGTGACTGTGATGTTGTGATGGTCAGAGATACAGTCGTGATGATCCAGCTTCCGTTCTGTCTCTGAATCTCTCAGGACACGAGATCTGTACAGATCTCACTCTTATTCTCCAGCAATTTCAGCAATTCGAGTGCTATTTGACAACATTTAATATCATCTTTTTTGTTTAGTTTCATAGCATCACTCAGAGTGACTGAATCTCTCTCCTTCCCTTTTTATCTCTCCTTTCTTTTTTTCTTTTCCTTTTCCTTTTCCTTCTTCTTTTTCTCTTTTCCCTATCTCTCTTCTTTTCTTCTTTCTTTTCTTTTTTCTTTTTTTTTTTCTTCTATCTCTCTTCCTTTCCTCTTTTCTTTTCTTTTCTTCTTTTTTTTTTTCCCTCTCTTTTCTTTTTTTTCCCTTCTCTTTTTTTTTTTCTTTTTCTCTTTTCCTTCTTCTCTTTTGCTCTTTCTTTTCTCTTTTCTTTCTCTCTCTTTTCTATCCTTCCTCTTTTCTCCTTTTTTTTCTTCTTCTCCTTTTCTCCTGCTTTCCTGCTTTTTTTTCTCTTTTTTTTCTCTCTTTTTTTTTTCCTTTTTTTTTTCCTTCTCTCCTTATTCTTTTTCTCCCTCCCTTTCCATTTTCTCCTTATGTTTTTTTCTTCTTCTTTTCTCTTCTTTTTTTCTTTCCTCTTTTCTCTTCGTTTCTCTTTTTTTTTTTCCCTTTCTTTTTTTTTTTTCTTTTTTTTTTCTCTTCTCTTTTCTTTCTTTCTTCTTTCCTTATTTTCTTTTCTCCTTCTTTCTTTTTCTTCTTCCTTCTTTCCCCTTTTCTTTTTCTTTTTTTTTCTTTCCTTTTTTCTTTTTTTTCTTCTTTTCTTCTTTCTTCTTTCCTTTTCTCCTTTCTTTATCTGTCTTTTATTTTTTCTTTTCTTTTTATTTCTTTACTTCCTTTCTTCTTTTTTTTTTTTTTTTCTCTTTTTTTCTTCTCTTCTTTTCTCTTCCTTTTTCTATTTTTTCTCTTCTCTTCTTTTTCTCTATCCTCCCCTTCCATTTATCCTTCCCCTTCCCTCCTTTCTCCCTCTCCTCCTTTCCCCCTTTTCTTTCTCCCCTTTTTTCTTTCTTCCCCCCTTCCCCCCTCCACTCCCTTCCTTCCTTCTTTTTTTCTCTCTATCTTCTGTTCTTTCTTCGCCCCTCTCCCTCTTTTCTCTCCCTCTCTTTCCCCCCTTCATTTTTTCTTTTCCCCCCCCCTTCTCCCCCATCTCTATCTCAGGCCTTCCCCTTCGCCCTCTCCTGTTTCTCCCCCATCTCTCCTTTCTTCTCTCTCCCCTCTTTTCTATCTTTCCCTTCCTCTCCACCCTCCCTTTTTCCTTTTTTTCTTCTTTCTTTTTTTTTTCTCCTTTTTCTTCCTCTAGCCCCCTCCTTCCCCCTCCCCTCTTTTCTTTTCCCCTTCTCTCTTTCCCCTTCTACTTCCCCTTCCCTCTTATATTTTCTCCCCTTCCCCCTTTCTCTCCCCCCTCCTCCCCCCCTAGTCATTCCCTCCCTCTTTCCCACCCCCCCCCTCTCTCCCCTTTTTCTTTTTCTCCCCCTCTCCTCTTCTCTTCCCTTCCCTCTCTCTTTTCCCCCCCCTTCTCCCTCTCCCCTTCTTCCCCCCCTTCCCTCCCCCTCCTTTTCCTCGCCCCCTCGTTTCTCTCCCCTCCCCCCCCCTTTCATTTTCCTCCCTTCCCGGCGCTTTCCCCTTCTCTTCTCTCTTTCTCCTCCTCTTCTCTTCCCTCTCTACTCCCCTCTCCCCCCCCCTTCCTCCCCCTTTTTCCCTCCCTTACTTGTTAACTTTCTCCTCTCCCCCCCCTCTAGGGAGCTCCGCTTCCTCTTCTCTTCCCCCTTCTCCTCCTCTTTCCCTTTTCCGTTCTCCTTCTCTTCTAAATCTCTCTCGCTCGCAGCTCTCCCTCTCTCCATCTCGAAGCGCTTGCTCTCTATCTGCGCTCCTGCGTCGCTCCGCCGACAGCTCGTATCGCTCGAGCTCGCGATCGTCTCCCCGCTATCTTATTTCGCGGCCCGCTGACCGACGCTGCATCTCGCGCGATCTCGCCGCTCGACTCTCTGTAGTCAGAAAGCTCAAGCTCCTGCGATCGTAAAAAAGAGCGCGGCGCGTCTCTCGAGAGGCTCTCGCTACTCAATGGGCCGTCTCGCGCCGGCGACTCCCCCCTGCTCCATCAGAAATCAAAAAAAAGGAGCACGCCTCTCCGAAAATGCTCGCCGCGCAACGCTGACGCGCCCTGCTAGCGAGCTTCTCTCCCGATCGCGTCTCATCTCAAGCGCAGCGCAGGCCCGTCTCCTCGCTCGATAGCTATCTAAGCTCTCATAGAGCTCACGCCCGGCGCGCGGCGCTCTCTTCGCGGCTGCCTGGAGCGCCGCTCACGTCTCCTCACCGCCGCGCTTCACGCGCAGCGCTCGGAAAAACGCGAGCTGCGTCGCACGCAGGCTCTATCTCCGCCCTCTCGGATCTGCGCGGTCTCCCTCGCTCGCTCGTCGCCGCCGGCGGCGCTAGCTCTCATCGTCTCGCCATTCTCCTAGCTGCCGGCGCGCCTCGACTCAGCTCCGCATCCTCGCTCGCAAATCGAGCGCGGGCGGTTGTCGAGCTGAGCGTCCTGCTGCCGCGCTCAGTATCTACTCACTCTGCGCACGGCGCGCGTCCGCCTCCGGCGACTGAGCGCGCGTCTCTCATGCCTCGCCCTCTCTACGCTGCTGACGGCTACCGCCGCTGCATCGTTGCTCCGCCTCCGATCTGTTCCCTCCGAGCGACAAACTCCCTTTCGTACCGATCTCATCCGCGCGTTTACTATACCTCGTCCCACCGCCCGCGCATCACGCAGCTCCTCTCCCAGCGCCTCCTGAGTCGCGACCTCTCGGCGCCCTCGGCCTGCAGCCTCCACTCCGTATCTGTCAGTCGCTCTGTGTCTACCTCGCTCTTACGCCTGCTCTTCTAGGCATCTCTCCGCGCCTCCCGCGCCTCCTCGCGCTAGTCGCTCTCCAGTCTTGTTGATTGCCTCCATCTCGTCTCTCTCTGCGGCCGGCGGCTCCAGCGCTCGCAGCTAGGCGCGAGCTCTCCGCTCATACGCGTAGCGTCGCATCGCTCTTGACCACTCTCTACTTCTTCTCTTCTCCCTTATCTCGCTCCTGCTGTCTTACAGTCTACTAATTATATGTGAGCAAAAGCAGAAAAAAAAAATAATAATCTTTTGAAGAACAGCATTCTTTTGAAGGTCTGCATGTCTTCATGCATGTTTCTGTGTGTAATTGTGCTTAACATGCAAGATTCAATTTAAGCACTGAAATTTTACATCTATAGTGCAAAAATAGATGAGGGAAGAAAGACACAAATGCTTTTCCCGCCTGTCTGTAATCCTCAATAAACTTCCTTTATACCATTATACTTGTCTGCTTATTTGTGATACCCATGAACTTAACGTTTGTGTCTTTACTTCATAACCAGTGTTGGGGAAAGTTACTTTTAAAAGTAATGCATTACAATATTATTGTGTTACTCCCTAAAAAAGTAAGTAATTGCAT